>NC_140296.1:6298104-6635604 GCF_964211825.1 Aythya ferina
GGCTTCTTTTGTTCTGGATCCTATTAAAGCAAACAGCTTCTAACTGAATGTTAGCTCAGTTCTAGTAGATCTACATTTGCATGCTTCTGAGGCTCAAATTCAGCCCTGGGGCCAGCTCAGTTGCTATTTTGTCAGGGTGCTGTGGTATTAGATGTAATCAGCCCACAATAATATTCTTAAAATTAGCATGGTGAGCTCCAACCCCAGGCCCTAAATGTCAAACTCCTGTAACAAAGCTATAACTACTTGTTTTTTTTTGTGGGCGTTGCATCCCAAGGTGCCTGTCTCGCATACCAGGCCAGTGAAATGTCTTTTGCAGGTGTAACCTTGTACGGAATGAGTTTGGATAGTGTGACTCAGACTGTCAATATTACCTCTGCTCGGTGATAACCATCTGTCTGTATGCTGATTCTTGAAAAAGGGCACTGTTAAAGGGGTTTTCTCTTTCCAATTAAGATTTGTAGGGGCTTTTCTTCCCCAGGGTAGAAAGTACTCACTCCACTATACTGAACAAGTGACAAGTGTGGGTCCTAAAGTTCTGCAAGGTGAAAAATTAAATAAAACCCTTAAGTCTTAAGATCCACATAACTTTTCTGGAATAGCAGGGGTGCTGGGATACCTAGATAAGGCCATTTATGCAGTACTGTTAAATTGCACTGGCTTTACTCCTTCCAGACAGGAACTTCTGCACCAGATTCCTAACCATTTGGAACGAGCTCAGGAAGATTATGTGCCTGAATGTGAGGCCACTTCTGAGCAGACGTGTCAGGCAGTGCACACAAATCTCTAACCCCGTCCTCTGCCTTTGCTCCTGCCTTGACCTCGTTGCCTCTTGGTTCCTGTCCAGTGCTACCAGTGCCTTCACGGGTTTGGGTCTGCACTGTGTTTTTCAGTGCTTTGTTTTGCAGAATTGCAGTGCTGCATTTTTTTTAGCAGGCAGTATTTATTAGCTTGGCTTCATGCATTCTTAGATTAGCCTTGTGAATACACGGGTCTCTTTGGCTTTCTCATCTGTATAGGTTGTGGGTAAATTCCCGTGTTCAGACCCTGTGTCAAGAAACTCAGTTGTAGGGTCTTGTTTTTTTGTTGCCCACTTTTTCCACTTTTCCCCTTCAGGATTTTCAGTATATAACGCCAAAGTAACAACTCTTTGATTATTCTGTGGTACATCTGAAGTTGCACTGCATTGAAATATCGCAGGATTGTGTCTGTGTTCCATAAGCATTTTGAAAAGTCTCTCTCCACCTGTTTTAAAAAGAAAAAAAAAAAAAGGAACTAATCAGAAGAATGTCTGATAAGTTTCCTACACCCAGAGTACATAAGAGCATTGCCCTTGTTTAAAATAAGGGAAGGGTTGAAGCATTCATGACCTAGACCTTAAAAAAAATAAATAATAAAAATCATGTTTGTGCTGTTGGTCAGTAGATGGTCAAGATGAGACATAAAGTACAGGAGCTCGTAAAAGCAAAAGCACAAACTCAAGTGCTCATAAAAACAAGAACCCAAACTCCAGCCTAATGGAATAAAGACTCTTTAAATATATGTATCTTCATTTCTTTTTAAAGTCATAGAACTAAGGATCAAAACTGTAATGTGAAATGAAGTTTTTGACAACAAATTAAAAGCTTCAGTATTAAGCTCTTTGAGAACTATACTTTTTCTTATTTAGGAGCTGGGATTAGAAAAAAAAAAAAAGAATCTTTAGAGCTGGCGTGTGCATGTGAGAGGCTGCTGCAGTTGGCGTTGAAATACAAGAACAATTTATTTTGCTCACCCATGAGTTCAGTGCATCCCTGAAGTTTGTATCGCTATCCACACAAGCGTATTTCTTAGAAGTAGTGTGGAACCAGAAGAGCAAGGAAGAGATGGAGAAGGTTATAGCTCAGATAACTGTTTTCGTATGTTTGTTTCCAATACCTAGTGTTCAGGCAGCCCGTTAATTACCTTCCTTGTAATGATGTTTCTCTACAATAGGAGTGATGTCACTTTTCAGATGTGCTTAGCTGTCCAGGTGCCCACCAGCCATTTTTCTTCAGTTTTGAGGTTAACAGTGCTGAAACCTGGAGAAGCTGGGAATGTTGCTCTCTACCCAGCAGGGCAGACTGTTGCCGGTTACGTGATCAGAGAGATCTTTTAGACTCAAAATATAAACAAAATCTGATTGTTTTTGGGGAAAAAAAATCCTTTTGCAAGTAGTCAAGTAATGTTTTTTAATGTAACACAGGAACTGTTTCTTCTGGCTGTTTTAAGTTCTTCCTTGGGGTATACTTAGTCAGGACGACAATTAATAACTTCATTTATTTGCAAAATCTGTGGTTTGATAACATCTTAATTGAAAGAATAGCTTGTAAGGCCTCCCTCTAAGGGAATCTGCTCTTGTCTGTGGCATGTCAAATCTTTGCTGTAGTGCTCGGGGAGTTCCCCTGATTTTTCTGGCTTGGACACTTTGCAAAGCTCTCTTTTTACTGTACTTAGCAATTTTCTTCACTTTGGTTTCAGTCCTAGAAGTACAGATGTAGGACAAGAATAGTGGTAATACTGGTACTGTTTGGAGAATGGTTATGTTTACTTAAAAAGCTTGCTCAAAAGTATAAAAGATATCAAAAACGCTGTTCCTGTCCTGGCAAGTAGAAGTTGCACTGAATTCTTTAACAAGCAAAGAAATTGTTGCAAGGAAATAAATCATCAAGGTCATCCCCTTGATATGGGAAGGAGAAGGTTTGATTCTAAATATGATGAGAACACTGAAGAGAAAGCTAGGTGCCAAGAGGTCATATTTGAGTATGTGCAACTGAATATCTGTTTTGCATTTTTAAAAAGGCTTAAAATAACACCCAGTTTGCTGAAGTTGTTATATGTTGTTTCCTTGCAGTTCTAAAACAGTAACTTCAGGATTAGACAAACCAGAGGAAAGATCTATGAAGACAGCAGTCTCGCCAGTAAAGGTATGATTGGTATTGAACACAGCAGATGTTATCTCTTTATATTTTTGTGTTTTTTTGCTTGAATGATCAATATAATTAGATATTTGAGGAAGAAAGATAATAAGTTGGAAAAAAAATAGTATTTTTTGTTCTGGAGGGAGATAATGGAAACCAGTAAAAGTTCAGTCCTGATGTGCTGTTATGGCTATAATCATTGGCTTTCTGTGCTTGACATTATTTCCAACTCCTTTAGCCACTGAAAAGAAATGTCTTGCTATCTTCCACTATCTCTAAAGTACAGAAGTAGAGAGAATTTCTTGTAACTTGCAACAATTTGGGATTGTCAAATGTCTTTAAGTGGTGGTTTCTCCCTGATGTTGGTGACTTTAGGAGGAACAGGATTAGGCTGTCACTAGCATTTCTGATATTTCCATGGTTCATGCTGTTTAGGTTTCTTGTCATGTCTCCAGCTTAGGAAGCATGCTTTTAGACTCAGCCAACAGGGTAGTGAGGCAGAGGAAATCACTGCACTATCATGTATTCTGCCAAAACTGTACTGATAAGTAACTTGACTCCAATTATAATGTTCATTCCTTTTTTTAGCAAAGGAGAAATCCATTTAATTCCACTGTATCAGGTGATAACTTGAGCAGTGGAGAATCAGAAAACAGACCAGACATTCTACCTCAGCTATCAAAGAAGGGTAAATATTATGTTTAACATGACTGAATTTCTTGGTGGTGGATATGGAAATTTTTACTTTTGTTGCTTCTCATTGTAGGATAAAACAGATTTTGATAACTATTCTATTTGAGTTCATTTCAAACCTAAGATAAAACATGAATATATTTGAGAAAACAGCTGTTTCACACATGTAAATGGGTTTTGATTCTTTTTTCACCTGCATTTTTGTCAGCATTAAGCACTCTATCTGAAAAGACTGTTTTGTCCTGAATCACTAGTAGAGAACATAAAAACTTCCTTGAGTTGGGCCTTGCTATCTACATGACCTTTCAGTCATTGGTGCTATGAACTCAACAGAAGGGTCAAGCCTAACTGTCTTTAATCTTTTTTTTTCCTCAGTCCTGTTTATTTTAGAATAAAAAGAAGTCATGCCTTTTCCCCAGTATTCTCTGCAAGTAGATAAGTGATAATATATCACAGTATAGGCAGTTGAGACTAATTTACAGGTTTATGTGTGGAAATTACTCTCCTGTATCTGTTATGAAGCTTCTTAACAGAAAAAAGGGAGTCTTACACATTAGAAATAAAAATAATCTTTATATCTCTACTGAGAGATCATTCCTGCTTTTTAGCCTGTCCTACATAAAAATGAAAATAGATTTTCTGTAGCTTGCTGTTTGTCTTCTGAACCTGAAGAGATGCTTATGTATTCAAAAGCACCCCTTCCCTGCAAAGTTTGTCCCTTGCAGGATTTATACTAACCAAAAATTCGGTGCGCTTCCTATCTTTGGTATCATCAAATTTTTCTTACTCTAGAAATATTAACCAACTAGAAGACTTTCATCTGTTAAAGCTTCCTGTCGTACACAAACCCAACTTTATGTTCATTTTCCTTCTGTGTTTTGCTGCATTTTTAATGAACCAATATTATCACTGCATTCTAGATCTGTAGGGGGTACGTCATACCCCCGAGTTTATGCAGATGAATGTCATGTAAACTGATGATTTCTTCTCTGTATACATCTTGCAGAAATTTTGTCACCTTCAATAGAGAGCCAATCTAAAACAAACGTACTGAATGATGAAACTGAGATACCTAAGAAGCCATCTGTAGAACCTACGGATGAATCACAGAAAGGACCGGTTAAGCGTCCTGTCCCAAAAGCTAGAAAATTAGTTCACAAAATAACAGATCCTGTGCCACAAAGAGAAGACATTGTTCCAAAACCAGCCAAACGGACCCATGGGGTTAATGGCACTGGTATACTTCCCAGGGGCATTCTGAAACGCAGTTCAAGTTCCAGTTCCACTGACTCAGAAGTTCGTGTCAATCAGATGTTAGATGTTCAGAGTAAGAGTAGTATTCCTACTACAACTATTTTTGAAGGAGAAGTTGAGAAGAACACTCTTACGGAGGAAGCGGAAGAGTCCACACAAATTTCACTGGAAAAATTAAAACAAGTGAGGTTTTCATCTAGCATAGGAAAAAGAGAATCTCTGCAAAGCCCACGAATACATCATAGCAAAGAAACAGGAGAACTTGATTTGTTAGAATCTGGTGAACTAAAGACTAGTGAAAATGATGCTATTGGAACAGATTCACTTGGGAATAAGCAAACTTCCACTGTAAAGCCTTTGGGAACCCATTCATCAGCTGTACATGTGAAAACACACAGTTTACAGGAAGATAAGCCTGCATCCAGTCCTTGTGATGCTAATGGGTCAGTCTTCCTGGTTCATGAAACATTCCAAACAAAGGTCATTACTCCTAAGAAACTTGAAACTCCACAGAAGACCTCCACCAATATCCTATCAAATAGCAATAAAGAACTGAGTGTTGATGAGACGTGTGAAAATAAATCCAACCAGTCCTTGAGCCGTGAATCAAAGTTGCTCAAAAACTCTACTGGTAAGAGACTAATAGGAGTGAGGAAGAGAATGCAATAGCATATAGCCCATGTTCATTAATGCTCAAATTTGTTAGTATCTAAAAATTAACAATTAAGAAACAAATAACAGTAATATGCTATATATTGCAGAATTTCTAAAACTCTTGGATTCTAATTCTCTAACATGCTACATATTTTTAGATGATTTCCTATTGGCATTCTTAAGAGTTAATCAGATTTGAGCCTGGCTATTCATCTTTAATGTGGATGATAAAGGTGACATGGTGGCACTTGGATAAAATTCCTGTAATAAAGCCTGATAGATGTGTCTGGATGGGAACTGAAGATTTCTTGGTGTACTGCAGTTGATTGTCCTCAGTAGTAATCCAATTGTGACTTGATTTGCTGATGTGACTAAACACAAATATGCTATTTTTTTCCTCTCTCCCCCTTCATTGGAGCCATTTCCTTTAGAATAGGAATAACCAATCTTACCTGCTCCCACTCCCAAAAGTATTAGGGCTAACCTTCTAGGAAAAGATCACTTTTCAGTAGGATATCTTGGTAATAAGGAATTTATTTTTCACACTCATTCCTGTAGTATGGTTCTTTCCAAGACCACACAAACAGAGAACTCTTTATTTTGCTAAGAGTTCAAACAAACACAAAACCAGAAACTGAGTGATTTTTTTCAAGATTGAAAAATGTTTAGTCTTGTGTCTGATTCCTAACTCTGATGAGTTTGTTTATGTTTGTAGATGAACATTTGCTTTCTGCTGAGACAAAAGCACATGACATATCAAATACCAATTCTGCAGCTCTTCAACAAGGTAAGCCCGATCTTGTTGAGGAACGAGTTTCTAAACAGACTTTCGAGCCTGACAGACATACTGATGAATTTGTGAAAGTGGCTGATGAATCTGTATCAAAAGTCTTAGACTGGTTTAAAAGAAGTTCCGGTACTGAAGATAGGAAATCTGTATCGGCCAGATCCCAAGGCAGAGAGCTCAAAGAAGTTGGCTCTGCAACTGGAGCAGCAGTACTTCCTACAGAATACAGCAGAACTAGCATGGATGGAAAACCAGAAGTTATAGAAGAGTTACCATCTGGAAGGGATAAACAACTGAATGCTATTTCACCCACAACAATTTCAGAAGATAAACAGATGATAAAAGAGAGGAGGAAACCTAAGCAGGGGAAAGACAATGAGGAGCAAAATGACAAATCACTAACCGAGTCAGACTGTACAAGAATCAAAGATAAAGAATCAGGTCAAGAAATCAAGCAACAAAATCAAAAATCATGTGTCTTGGAGCATCATGAACACGAGCTACCAGCTCAGAAATACGAATCAGAGAAGGCAATAAGAGAAAAAAGAAGAATAAGAGAGATCAGAGCATTTTGGGAAAGGGATAAAACTATCCCCAGTCACAAAGAGAAAGAAGTTGGTATCAATACTAATGCATCAGGTGGTGGTGCATTGAAAGGTCTCAGAGAAAGTGACAAAATAAAGCCAACTGCAGAACACCTACCTTATGGATTAGATGATCAGAGCAAGAATACATTAAGAAGTGCTGAACTGAGATGTGCAATTGTGGCTTCAAAAAATGAACGTGAAAACTCTTTTGAGTTTGGACCAGCCTGTGATGTTAGAAAAACAGAAAGAACACTTCCAGCTGATAGTGAAATTCATGAACCCACGAAATTGGCAAAAGCTAGTAACATAAAGCCTAGAGTTTCTTCTACTTCAGCTTCCCCAGAAATTAAAGATGGGAAAGAAACATTTAAAGGAAAAGTTGGTGCTTCTTCCCAACAGAAGCCCAGCTTCCAGGTCTTTTCTTTAAAAGAAAAAATGAATGAGAAGTCCAAAAATCAAATTTCAAATCCTTCACAGTTTCAGAGTTTGAGAAACTTCTGGGATGCTGGAGTTAAATTACAGAGTAGCATTGACAGGGGAGATGTTTCTTTGCCAAATAATACTGTTCGTAATAATACTTCAATAACCCATGAAAGAAAATCAAAGGAAAATAAGGTCAGAGATAATGTGAGCAAGCAAGTGTTAATCCAACATCAAACACAAGCCTCTGAGAGAGAAAAAACAGAGAAATTAGATTCTGTGATATGTGAACTGCCTCTAGGATCGCTTACCTTAAAAGGTTTGAAGGTAACACACGCACAAAACACAGACTCTGTCCAGCCAGTCAAAAAGCCAGTTACCTCTCAACCCCAGGAACAGAGGGGTCTTCACGAGCACGAAGTTGAAGAACGTATAGAAAAAAGTATTGTTTCAACAAAAGAACATCCTCCCAGAGGATCTCAGAAGATGCAAGCTGGTTTGCAGAACCTGATCAGAGAAACCTCTGTATGTCAGCCTCCTGAATTAAGGGTAGGGATGAAAGCATCTGAAACAATGAATAAAATATCACAAACTAATTGTACTGGAGAATCAACAAGCCAACAAGATATCAGTCAGTCTGAAGAGGTCAATGAGACTGCAGAGAGGTCTGTTGCCCCACCCAAGGTCAGTGGTTTGAGTTCAGCTTTAGAGAAACTGCTGAAGGAGGCCTCTGAAACACCACCTCCTAAACCAAGGCGTGTGGACAGGACATTACAGAGGACTGCTGAGATGCAAGCTAAAAGCATGACCTATCAGCATGATGGAGAATCACTGAAGGAAATCAGTGAGTCCATAGAGAAGTCTGTAGCCCCATCTAAAGTCAGTGGCTTGAGTTCAGCTTTAGAGAAACTGCAGAAAGAGGCCTCTGAAACACCACCTCCTAAAACAAAACGTGTGGACAACACATTACATGGGACAGCTGAGATGCAAGTTAAAAGCACTGCCTATCAGCATGATGGAGAATCACTGCAGGAAATCAGTGAGACCATAGAGAAGTCTGTTGCCCCACCCAAAGTCAGTGGTTTGAGTTCAGCTTTAGAGAAGCTGCTGAAGGAGGCCTCTGAAACACCACCTCCTAAACCAAAACGTGTGTACAACACAGAACGAAGGACTGCTGAGATGCAAGTTGAAAGAACTGCATATCTGCATGATGGAGAGTCACCACAAGAAGTCAGTGAGTTCATAGAGAGGTCTGTTGCCCCATCCAAGGTCGGTGGCTTGAGTTCAACTTTAGAGAAATTGCTGAAGGAGGCCTCTGAAACCCCACCACCTAAACCAAAACATGTGGACAACACATTACATGAGACTGCTGAGATGCAAGTTAAAAATACCAACTATCAGTGTGATGGAGAATCACTACAGGAAATCAGTGAGTCCGTAGAAAAGTCTGTAGCCCCACCCAAGGTTAGTGGCTTGAGTTCAGCTTTAGAGAAGCTGCTGAAAGAGGCCTCTGAAATGCCACCTCCTAAACCAAAACGTGTGGACAACACATTACGTGGGACTGCTGAGATGCAAGTTAAAAGCACAGCCTATCAGCATGATGGAGAGTCACTGCAGGAAATCAGTGAGTACATAGAGAAGTCTGTTGCCCCACCCAAGGTCAGTGGTTTGAGTTCAGCTTTAGAGAAACTGCTGAAGGAGGCCTCTGAAACACCACCTCCTAAACCAAAACGTGTGGACAGGACATTACAGAGGACTGCTGAGATGCAAGTTAAAAGTGTGACCTACCAACACAATGGAACATCACTGCAGGAGAAGAGTGGTGAGACCACAGAAACATCTGCACTGTCCAAGGCTGAATACAAACTACTTGACGTTAACTTGCAAAAGCTACTGAAAGAGGTCTCTGAAACACCAGGTCCTATGCTGGAGAACATGGATGAAAAGATGCATGGTAAAATGTCAACCAGTCAAAGTATGTGTCCGCCTTCTCAAGAAGAGAGAGATCACCCTCAAGAAATAGAAGAAACAATAGAAAGAACTTCAGTTTCAAATATTGCAAAATTCAGAGATTTCAGTAGCTCGGTAGAAAGACTCCTTCAAGAAGCATCTGAAGCTTCGTCTCCAGTGTCGCGAGAGATACATAAACAAGAGAAGTCTAGGGATCGTATGTTTCCATCACAAAAAGAGTCTCTGTTCACAACAATGTCACAGCCTTATCATAATGCGTTAACTACTTATACAGGGATGAAGACAACTATCAAAAGTGGAACTCCAGAACAAAACGTTGAGGCTTCAGTAGATATTGAAGCTTCTGATATAATTAAAAGAAATGGGGCTCTTAATCAAAAAGAACAGAGAAACATGCCTCCAATAGATCTTCCCCTGGAAGGAGAGACTAATACAGCTGTGAACAAGCCATTCAAGGTAAATGCCAGAGGAAGGACAGATGAAAGTACATCCTCAGATGCCTCTGAAAACAATTTAGAATCAAAAGAACTGTTGCGATTGAGAAGAACGAGCACACCTCTTAAAGATGAGAGCAATTCCCCCCAGCCGGGAGGAGCTCAACTCTGCCTGGCCTTTCAACATGAAGTTACTGACGAAGAAGATGGTTACAGCTCAAATTTGGGATCCAGGTTTTCAGACGAAAACTCTGATTCCCATTCTGGAACCGAAAGTTCAACTCGTGAGCCATCTAATTTCTAAAATTAATGGTGATGGGTTGTTAAACAAAAAAGCTACAGCTTTTCTGGTAGCTAACTTGAAATATATTAAACAAAACTGATGCTTAATTGAATACCTTGGATATTTGTTTTGGAAAGGTGTGAAGAAATAATTAATTGAAATTTAATTGGATTTTTTTGACAAACAACTAGATTTGGGTAAGGTCATGGGAGTGTAGCAGCATGAGTGAATCATATCAGTCTTCATGCCTTGCCCTTTTCTTCTTCCTCTGGGTTATCTCTTTCAAATCAATAACATTATAACACTCAAATTCTGGTATTTCTTTTAAATACCCCGGATTAAAAGAGGGGGAAAAAATAATCAGTGGCTGAGTGAGTTCATTCTTCAGCTTGACCAGCTAGTCTTCAAAGATAACTACTTATCAGTGGAATGGCTGGATATAAAGACACTACCAATACCCTGTGCTATTTAATTTAGTATTTCTGCCTGTTACACAAGAAAATGGCCATATAAATGAAGCAATCTATTTACCAAGACTCGTTACTTGGTTAAGCTGGAAGCTCTAGTCTGTGTCTGAGAGACTGGTAATTTTCTGAGATCTTGCTCACCTGAGCAATCTGTGATGTTTCTGGCATATGCCAAGAAACTCTGGAGCTTATTTTGAAAGTGAGATTCCAGTGGAAATCAGCTTGGAAGTCTGTTCCGCAAGACAAATGAGGAAAAATGAAACACAACTTGTTTTCACCAATAATTACGCTATTGTTATTTGTAGGGCCTCGTTGGCTGGCTGCAGTGAGAGCAAAATGGGATAGGGAGGAGATAGGGTCTTAGAGTACTCTGAAGGAGCTAGGTCTGTCCTGAAACTGCTCATGGAGACAATTGCATGATAATTTCAAGGATCAAAATCCTTCCACAGTTTTTTTTTTTATTCGTGGTTGTTACTCAATATTGAACAGAAGGTGACTTTCACTGGGCAGAAAAATGTTATGAACAGATTTACAGAGGGGGGGGAAAAAACAAAGCTTTTAACTTGTATTCATTCTGATTCATAACAAAATGGTTAAATCTGAGTTTATCCTACCTAGTTCTTAGACAATTAAGTACCGTATTTGCCTTAAACTCTGTCATTAGTCAGTACAAACATGGATCAAGTCAACCAACCTCTGTGTTTCTATTGATACACGAGGGAATTTAGACAGAAAAGATTCTTAACTTAAACACTGTTGAAATTGGTTGGCTTTACTCCAATTTCCATTTTAATTTAAGATAAGATGGTCAGGTGTCAGTTTTAGTAGTTCCTTAAAAATCCAGGCTATTGTCTTGTTCTCATGTCAGTAATTTTGGAATAACTGAACACAATGTGTTTCTGGCTCTGATCCTTAGGATTTACTTAGCATTTTGAGTGAATACTCATGGTCTTTGTTAAAGGTCAGAAGATTTCCAAAAGAAATCCATGGTTGTATTTTTTTAAGTGACTTGTTTAAAAAAACATGTCTGTGTGTGCAGTGTTCATGTGTTTTGTCTCGTAACAGGTTCAGAAGAAGAATTAAATCCTGTTTTGATGGCTTTGAAAAGGAGTGCAGATAGGAAAATGCCTTCCAAAAGTCTAGAGGACATTCCATCAGCCACCTCAAGTGAGCACAAAGCTTGTGTGTGTCTCCCATGACCCCCAGTTTGGCTTAAACATGCTTATGCTGTGTTTCCATACAACTTTGCCAAGCAGTGTTTTTGCCTTACATTGCTTCTCACTAAGCAGTACGGAGTTTGTATTGTAAAACTGAATTCTCGTCTCATATGGATTAGTTTTCAGTTCTTAGTGTTCCTTTTGAAACAACACTGGTTTAACAAGCAGACATCTTCCAAAAATGCACTGCGTCAGGGATGATCTGGTTTTGGGTAGTTAAAATGTTTTCAATAGTGAAAATATTTGGTTGGAACCACTCGGATAGTGATGAGCTACCATTGCTGGTCACTTCTGGCTGCTTACGTGGCTCAAATTAGTAGACAGTGGAAGTATGAAAAAGTTGTCTTAATGTAGTAGTTTCACTTGTGTATTCTAGCAGTTAATATAACCCAACTCACTTTGAGAATGCAATGAGACAGGATTGTACTTGGCATTCATTCCTGAGCTCCCTCTGTAGCATCCTAAGATTATGATTTATTATTGTTATTATTCCTGTCTCCGATCATGCTGCTCCTCACTGTTTTCATATTTATTTCACTTCTAATGGGGAAAGCATGAACTGAATTGATGTTTGAGAACTGAAGCGTGGAGGTGTAGATTTTGAAAGATGTTGGCTATTGTTGGCAAATTACTCCTCTAATATTACTTATGCTATTGCTCCCTTCTAACTAGTTCCCACATTTTAGGTATGCACTAACCTTGTTGTAACAGCACGCTGGTAGAAACTGTGTCAAGATGAGACTGCTGCTTGGATGCAAAATTGAAGTAATGTTCCAAGTTGAAAGCATCTCCTGAATTTAACCATTCCTGTGGCTCTGCTGGTGGTTTTGTTGTTGTTGTTGTTTGGTTGTATTTTTTTGTCCTTAATTCTGTGATTACCACTGCCATCCATTTTATCATACCGAACAGCAAGCTTTCTAACCATGTGTTACTTTTTTTCCTGCACAGATAAAGGAAAAATAAAAATTCCAAAGGAAGAATTAGCTCTTAGTGCTGAAGATGGTAAATATCTTCTGTGTTTGCATGCAAATCTATTGTTTTTTAATGTTCTGTGTTTGCTAGTGAAAGATTTTAGAAACCAGGAATTGTGTTACTCTTTTAAATTTGACTAACTTCATCGTGACTTATAAGGAAACTTTACAAAAGCATTTGTTATCTCAAGCACTAGTCTTTTATGACCTGTTGCATCTGTAGAAACTGTGTGCCAGCAGTGTACTATTTTGATCTTTGGTCATTCAGCGTATAAAACAGCTTCTGAAATCACTGAGAGCTTCGAACACTAGCACAGTCGAAAAACTGTGTGTAATTAAATATTAAATATTTGTCTGTTCTGCTGTTGCATTATAAGATGCAAGATGATTTTTTGCTCATGTAAAACACTTTTCAGAATACATCAGTTGAAAAGGAACCTCTCTAAATCCTATTTCAATCCAGCAAAGTATAATTACTTTAGGCAATAAATGAACATCAATCTGTTAGTGCATTACAGGTGCCTTACTGTCAAACTTTTCTGTATTCCTTCAGAAATTACAAACATAATCAAAACAAAAGCAAACCTCCGAGGACATGTCAAGATAAACATGCTGGAAAGCCACCAAGTAACACTGAATGTGATTGAACATAACACAGTTCTTTCCTGTTTACTGCATTGTGGCACTACAGTTTAAAAAAATAGTTCTGTAAAGTTGCGTTTGTTGTGTTCTAGATGCTTTCAAAGCATTTTGAGTGTTAGTGGTCTATAACAAGAGAATACATGCCATGTCTGATATATTAACAAATCTTAAATATAAGTCTTAATTTTGCCTTCAGATGGACAGCCTTTTTGGAAATATGTTGTATGTTCAATATAGATTATGCAGACACTTGTCTGAAAGGGGCAGCTTTTTCTAGTTAAATTTAGTGAGTGAAGTTGTGGAAAAAATTATGGATCCAGCCAAATTGATAACTGCACAGACAGAATAAGGCAAATTCTCTTGAAAATATCACTTGTGTTTTTGTTTTGCTGAAGATTCATGTTCCCCTTGTTATGATTCAGCTCCTCAAAAGAGGAGAATAATGCAGAACATAAAAATGTATGGGGTCTAGAGAAGTCAAGACTTGCCACATGTGAAAGATAGTGACGTTAGTTATAAAATTGTACAGCTGTTTGTGCTCCTGAATGACTGTTGTCAATACTGCACTGAGCAGGTCTGAAAACTGATCAGGATCAAGAGAGGAATGAAAGTGCACCAGGAAGTGAGTAATAGGATTCTTCCAACAGACAGTGGAGAGGTTTCTCCACTGGTATTTAAACTAATACATTAAAATTCCTTTTTAATTTAATGGCTGACAAGTTATACATCTGGACTAGATACCTGCTGAATGAGGAAGCTGCATCTAACTGCATACTGACAATAATTTATATGTTAACTATTACTTGAGCTTCAGCTGCAAAAGCTTTGGAAAAGCTTCACTTAATGCCTTGCAAACAACCCCAGCTTGTGTGCAGTGTTTAATTTTATGCAACAGATACGTGCTTCTTTGGCTGGCTGTTTGTCACCCAATAATTCTGTGTCATAAGTTATTCAGTGTTGGTGCATTTCACAATGTGTATCCAGTGTTAAGACCTTTAGTATGTAGAGTATTAAATATGAGTGGTGTTAGCCCATGATTCTCATTTTTTCATGCTCTTACAGCAAACTGGATTTTTGTTTTAGCTTGTGCAGTTAAGCTTTGTAGAATGAAATCAGTGAAGAACATAGATAGTGAATTTCAGTAAAGGTGTAGCAAAGTTCAGGCACTGGGACAGGCTCCCCAGGGCAGCAGTTACGGCTCTGAACTGCTGGAGATCAAGAAGCGTTTGGACAACGCTCTCAGACATAGGGTCTGATTTTTGGGTGGTCCTGTGTGGAGCCAGGAGTTGGACTTGATGATCCTTGTGGGTCAGTTCCTTCCAACTTGGGATACTCTATGAAATTTGAAGAGATGTGCTGCGAGAATCTGCACTGTTAATTCAATACACATCTTGAAATTAACTAGGAATACTTGAAACTTCTGTGTTCATATCTAAACATTGCTTGATTTGCATAAATATTCTCATCACCATTAATTGGACTAGGAAATAACAGAATTTGGCTTGTAGACTATCTTCTTACCAAGAACTTTACAATAAGGTTAGTACATGAGTGCACTTATCCTTGTTCTAGGAAGAAAAGATGGAAGGTAAAATGAAAATGTTCTATCACATTTGATCAGGATTTGCTTTCAGCACCCTGTTGTCACATGCTGTCAAGCAACATGAACACTTTCTTCTGCCAGACAAAGTTTTGTGGGCCGTGTTACAGGAGATGTTGAGCTAAATTATCCTTCCTAATAGTAGCATCTCTGAGTCCCATGGAGAAAAATAAGCCCTTGCATCCAAGGTGTAAACTGCATGTGCATGTATTTCATCTGAAGTTGTTCGTTTCTAAGTGTGCCCTGCTATGGAATCGCACTCTTTTGATGTACCAAACTCTTTTGAAACTTTTGAATTGCTGCTCTTGAGTCTCCACAGTGCCTCCGCAGCCTGATCAGCTGTTTTCCAATCCTGAAAAACTCAAAGGACTGAGCAAGTCGGTACCATCGTTCCTGCAGGAAGAGGCAAGTTCCACCTCTGACGTATTATAACTAAAACTTCTGATTGTTGTGGCATTATGCATTTACCAAATATTGCTTTCCAGGGTCTGCCAAGTCAGCTTACTACTGGATCACGACATGGACTTAGTTGTTTGTAGAGTTTGTGATCATCTGATTGTTACAGCCTGTGGCTGACTAACCTTTCAGAAGCTCTAGTAACTTTTATTCCTACTGTACAGCCCTACAGACTGTTTTATCTAGGAGACTGAAGCATAGTGAATGCTTGCTGTTATTCCCAAAGGCAGACTCTGCCCTTTAACAGGTCTTTTATCTTCTGAACATATACGTGTACATTCATTTTGTTCAGAGCCTACAGTCCTACAGGATCACTTTGCATTGTAAGTGCTAGCGCCATCTGGTGACCCTTTGAGATCAGAGGGGCTTAGCTTGGAGTTCTGCTTGAGGATGTAGGCTCAGGTATGATATTCTCTTAGTGAAGTCTCAGAATTTCCATCCTTTGTAAATCTTTTATTATTAATATTGTTATTATCATTATATTTACGTTTTTTTAAGAGCATGATGTGGGCCTTGGGATAAGCTCTGAGGCCATACTCCAATCCCCTAAAATGACACTGAAGTTCAGAAGTGATAAACTGTCGGAACCACCTGGTCTGTGACTCCCCAGACAGTCAAAGAGGGGTGTTTAGATTAACACCAGTCCCCTAATATAAATGTCTAAAATAGGTATCTGCATTGGTCACGGGTAACAGGAGAACTGGAAATAGATGCTTTTTTTTTTTCTTAAAATCAACAGTGATGAACCTCAGCCCTTATTGCCGTGGCTGAAGTTACAAAATATTGATGTTTATGCTGTTATATTTTTCTAAAAACATGACTAAAGGGTCAAGATCAGGAATATGCCGTGTCCTATCTTCACCTACACCCCTCTAAAATATAAAATACCTGAAATATGGTGATACAGATTTAATCTTACCTTAAGTGCAGAACTTGAAACCATTCAGTGTCTATGAATTTTACCTCTTTATTTAAAGATTCTCTAAAATTACAGCACCCCAATGCCCTTTCTGCTGAGAAAAAAACTACAGGAAACTTTTCTAAGGTTATTAGTGTGCACCACAGACCAGTTAAAGGATTACTATTTCAAAATCTTAGAGGTGGGACACCAAAGAAATCAGAAATGAGTAGGTGGGCATCTGAATTCCCAGTTACAGCCTCTGCAGGAAGCCAGTTAAGCTTTATTCATGTAAGTTTTGAATGAAGCAGTCTGAATATGTAAAAGCTAGATGCGATTGATTTGTTGCACTGGAAAGAGTTTGATAGTCTAAGAAATTGTCAGTACCCAAATCTGTTTGTTCTGCCCTCCAAATTTATCTTTAAAATAAAGAAATAAAATCACGTGTAGTGCATTCTGGAGGCATACAGTCACCCCAGTGATCAGTAGTAACTCCTTGTCTCTGGATTTCCAGACAATGCTGGAAGGGAGCAGAAGTGGGTTCAGTTCTGTTTTTCAAAGAGTGCATGGACTGATGGTATTTATGTAACAGAGAGGGATGAACGGAAGACCTGAGAATTATCACTTGTATAGTGAAATAGAGAAGTTGAGTTTCATTGTCCAGGTTTAAAAAAAAAAAAAAAAAAGTTAACTTTTTACTCCATTGGTATTTCAGAATTAAGAGGGGGGAAAAAAGAAAACAGAAAAAAGAGCAGAACAAAAAGCAGTTGAATTATTACTTTACTTTTTTTTCAGCGTAGTTTTTCCACTAAAAACAAAATCCTTTTCAAATTTGGTTTTACTTTAAATGTGTGGCCTAATTTAAGAAATACTAATTACTTGTGTTGTAGTATGAGGGGATTTAAGTTCGTGTTTTCATCGAGTCCCAACCTGCATTATTAAAATTCTTTTTTTTTTTCTTTTTTAATGTTCCTTGTGACTACAAAGTACCTACACTGGCTCTCTTTCTGTGATGTTTTTGTAGAGTGATGACAGAGAGACAGATACAGCATCAGAAAGCAGTTATTCCCTTGGCAGAATCAAGAAGAGTCCCAGCTCTCTAACCAATCTTAGCGGTTCTTCTGGCATGGCCTCCTTATCCTCTGTATGTAAACCACAGCCTTGTTTTAATGGCACTTCGCTTTTGCTAATCTCTTCAGTATTGTTTCAGCTCCCTTCTTATTCCTCTCCTCTTTCTTTCCTTGGTATCTGCCTCCTTCCCTCTCTCTGTTATGTGAATCCTTGCATGGAATTGGAAGAAAAAAGTGTTTTTTAAACTTGTTTTCTAGTCATATGCTGGAGTGTGTTTGGGATTCCACCGTGCAGCATACTTGATAAACCCTAAACAAACAGGCTTTTACCCTGAGAGGTGAAAGTTGTAGCTGACAGTAGGAGAGACTTTATACAGAACAAATCCTTAGGAATGGATTAAGGGGTGGCAGGATAAATAAGTGAAAGAAAGAAATGGTATTGGTATGTGGGATGTATGAGGAAGTCATTGATTTAGGTAACCACAAGTCATTAGTTTATGTGGTCTTTAGGGGAAAAGGAGAACTTTGGGGATGAATGATGAGATTTAAAAAAAAAAAAAATAGAAAAAGAAAAAAAAAAAACAACTGTTCATCCTTCTATTGTTATCTGTCCAGGGTTTAATTTTCTAATATGCTTTATTTTAGCACCAACTCAGCCACATAAAGACTTTATTGTTGATTTCTTTGTTGGTATTTTCAGAAAGCCTTTTGTCCTAAAGTTTTAGGCTCTGCTTTCTGCAAAGATCGGCTGAAGAGTTACATAAGTAATATTTCAAGAATCTGATCACACACTATCTCCAGATATATAGCATCTTATAATTTCACTTATTCTGGCTCAATGCAATAAACATTTTTTTTTTTTTGTTCAAAACTTGTCCTAACATCTTTCAGATTTACAAATAACTTTCTTTCTTTTGTTAACCTGCTTGCTGAAGAGCTTGTTTAACACTGTTACATTTCATAATTGCATCTAAAGGGACACGATTTTTTTTTAATTGTCTGAATCCTGAGCATAACTTCTGCCCTAATCTTGGAAGTATTTGATGAAATGTAAAGACTGGAAAAAATTTCTTTCTCTTGTGTGATGCAGGTTTTTCTCCTCTTGTATGACGCAGGTGAGCGGAAGCTTAATGAGCGTCTATAGCGGAGACTTTGGCAATGTTGATGTGAAGGGGAACATTCAGTTTGCTATTGATTACGTAGAACAGCTGAACGAGCTCCACATTTTTATTTGCCAGTGTAAAGACTTGGCAGTGGCAGATGTGAAGAGACAGCGTTCAGACCCGTAAGTAAAAATACAGAATATTTTTTTTTCAATGGAAGTTACTCTTTTAATGCGTAAATGGAAACTGTATTTCATTCCAACCATTGCCTTCTGATGGGGTGAACAACCAAATAACTGAAGGAGGCTATAACATGCTTTACATGTTCTTCTACTCTGAACTGAACATGAAATTGCCATATAAATCAGTACATATGTTAACCTGGGAAGCTCAGACTTTGAGTATGAAATTCTATTTTAAATTTTAACTTCCCAGACTAAGGAGAATTCAGTTAAGTCTATTTGTTTTAATTCATAAGTAAAAGTGTGTGTATTGTGGAAGAGAAGTTGGAAGGGGGTTTTCTTGCTCCTCTTACCAGTCTGTTTAAATTCTAGGTATGTGAAGACCTACCTGCTTCCAGAGAAATACAAGCTGGGCAAACGGAAGACCTCTGTGAAAAAGAAAACTTTTAATCCTGTCTATAATGAAATACTGCGGGTATTTATCAAATACTAACTAGACATGAAATACTGCATGCATGAAGTATGAGGAATTTGAACTCTTCAGGATGATCTCAAAAGAGACATCTGTGTTAAGATGAGGTAGATTGCTCTGTAGGAGTGCCTGTGTCCTTCACTGATGGGTTAGCTCTGTGGTTTACTCTGGATATAGCATTGAGAACATTGATTGTTACATAATTCTTGCAAGCAAACTCAGGCTACTTAGGAACTTAAATATTTCAAAATAAATATTAAAACATAAAGAGATTTGTTTTGAAATGAAATGAGTAGTTATGACTGCATAAACCCAGACACGTTTTCTTACTGTGTCACTTTCAATCATCGATGAAAACCTAACTTAACTTTTTTTTATTGGTTCCTCCTCCCCGTTTCTCTCTCCTGGCAGTATAAAATTGAGAAGGATCTCCTGAAGAACCAAAGCCTGAATATCTCTGTCTGGCACAACGATACCTTCGGGAGGAATAGCTTCCTTGGTGAAGTAGAGCTGGATTTAGGAACTTGGGACTGGAATGATAAATCCAACAAGCAGATCAACTGGTTTCCACTCAAGCCAAGGGTAGGTTACTAGGGATGGGTTAGCTGTTCTGTGTTTTCTGCTGTGTAAGTGCAAAACCAAGTCATTTTTTATTTACTCCTATCTTGTGTGCTCTGAGGGTTTTATATTGATTTTATATATATATAAAATCTCATGTAGAAGTTGAGCTTGTTCTTGCGCAAAACTTTGCACCTTAAAATCAGTGTGTGAACTGCAGTGTATGAGACTTGTTTGTTTTTTCCTTAAATTTCAGACTTCAACAATGGCTCTAGAACTAGAAAACAGAGGGGAGATGAAACTAGCCCTCAAGTATGTGCCACAGCCTACTGGAGGTATTTATTCATTGCTTCTTTGTTTGAGTTTGCTAGGTCTTTGGGGGTTTTGTTTTTGTTTAGGGGGGAGATTGGTGGTAAGCAGCTGTATAACATTTTTCAACAAATTCAGGCATCTTGTTTTAACATAGAACACTTTCTCCTAGAGGATTAGGCCATTCTGGTCATTAATTCAGTTGAGGATCCAAAGTTCAATTTAGGATCTTCTGTTCTTTTTATGTTACTACAGAAGAAATTACCCGATTGTTATAATCCCAGATTTATAATCCAGTCTGTATACATTACAAGGTTCTGTTTTCTCTCTAACAATGTTAGAAATTACTAAATTGTCAGGCAGGTGCTGTGATTTGCTAAATAAACAATGACGACACACTAAATTCAAGCAATATTAGAAGTACAAAATAGCAATAAGTATCCAGAAAGCAGTATTTCTTAGCTCTACGACCTGTTCATTTACTCTTGTTTGAGAACTGATAACTGGCTGGCCTGACAATGAAGCCAAGCGAGGTCTTTAATCCAGCCAGACAGTCAATAAGAATCAAATATATTAAGAGCACAGAGGAGCTCATTTGAAAGTGTAAGTGGTAGTAAAGGCCAGCATCGCATAGACTGAGGACAGACTGATCTCTTCATCTAGAAGGCTGGGAAAGAGAAGACCAGTGGCCTGCATTTGTTTACTTGTAAGAGAAGAGAAATCGTGGTTGGAATATATGCATGAGGTAGCCTGGCAGTACTTTGATGGGCTGGAGATTGCAGCTTCAAAGGTAGAGAGGGATGTTCAATTAAAATGTGAGATAATGAGAGTCTAGGCGAAATCACCTCTGAAAATGGAAAGGAACTGCTGCAACATAGAAATTACCTTCAAAGGGGATTTACAAGGCTTCATCAGAGCCAGGATGTTTTATTTCTTCTCACAGGAAAGAAGACTCTGTCCACTGGTGAGGTCCACATCTGGGTGAAGGAATGCCATGACCTTCCTCCTCTGAGGGGCAACAGGCTCAACTCTTTTATCAAGTGGTAAAAACTGTGGTTGAAATCATTAAACCTGGTGGCTTAATAATGCAACTGCTGTGTTTTCTAATCTTACCTTCAGTTTTCTGTATTTAAATTAAAAACAAAAACGCTTAATTACTTTCTGATTCTCCTTTACTGTAATGCAAACTGTCCTGCAGGGCTTGCAACTTCCAGATGCTAACTATACGCTAGCAAGTAAGATGTACTGGGAGGAATTCCTTGCTAATCACCACCCTTTCATTTTGTCTGCTTAGCTACCTGGTGGAAGTGCTAGACAAATTTAAGTTAGATCTTGTTTGCTGTAAGTTGTGTTTAAACAAAACAAGCTTGTGCGAGAGCGTGCTTTAGCCTAGTAAATCATGGGAGGAGATAGAAGTGAGAAGCATAGATGTATTTCTTCCTCCTTCCTTTCTACAAAAAGATTTAATACGTGATGAGGATAGCGAGATAGCTGGGAAATCTCTGGCAGTAGCTAAAAGATTTCAGCATCATTAGTGGTAATCCAGCAAACAAACTCAGTCGTACCTCTTCCCCACCTGACTTCCCCTTCCGATCCATCCTTTGAAGCACAAGGGTGGATACATCCTGGATACATCTGTTGGAAGGGACCAAGAACATGAAGATTGATTTCATCTCTGTGATACTAAAGCATCTTATTATCAGTTGCTTCGTAACACGCAGAGGAACATTAATCAGTAGCTTTTGTCTGAGGAGTGTGTTTAATGCAGGTTATGCTGTCGAAGTGCAAACTGACAATGCTTTCTCTTTCTGAAGTACCATTCTTCCAGATACTAGCAGAAAAAGTCGCCAGAAAACAAGAACAGTGGCAAAAACCACAAACCCAGTATTCAACCATACCATGGTCTATGATGGCTTTAGGCCAGAAGACTTGAAAGAAGCCTGCATAGAACTCACAGTCTGGGATCACAACAAACTTGCCAACCACTTTCTGGGAGGTCTCAGGATAGGCCTTGGAACAGGTACTGGACAATTAACAGATGAATTCTTAATTTACACATTACATTTATTTTTTTTTCTTTCCCATTTTCCTTTCTATTTATTCTTGTTTTGCAAAGATAACTGAAAAGCCTTTCAGCCATTTATTTACTAAAGAGTAGATTCAGTAAATAATCTGTTCATTGTCACAGATTCTGAAATGTAAATAGAAGTAGTATGAGGGTTAGGGATTATTATCAAGTTAGGAGAAACATTAGAAATAAACCTTTCTGTCTGTATGCTGTATCTGTCACTGTTTGCAATATGAGAGTATGCTATTGCTGCACCCAAAATCTTGATAATGTCTTAGAAACTTATGCATGGAAAAACTAAATATATGGAGTAGAGACAGTATTGGGCGGAGATAAAAGGATAGATTGTGAATGCATGGTAAGATTTGAAGACTTTGGATAGGAAAAAGTATAAATTTAAATATGTTTTTGCATTAAGGTAGTAGAAGATGTGTAGATGTAATGACTGGGAAAACAAGGAATTCTGCTTTGTCCCTTTCATTGTCCTTTCTGGTCTGAGGAGAGAGGAAGTGTTTAGAGTCCTTTAAAGCAAAAGCAAGGAAAAATGACTTGCATGGTTTACGAAATAACCTAAAGCACAAGTGAGGATAGTAAATCACAAACTGAAACTTAAGTACTTGAGATTGTATTTCAATATAGAATCAGTGGACATTTTATTTTTAAGCCCTCTTGGGTGTTGATTAACATACATATTTTCCTTTGGGACAGTGACAAAAAGAATAACAAGAAAAAAAAAATGGGAAAAAGATGAAGTTTGTGGGGAAAATTGTCATTAATTGTATTTGACAGAATTGTTCGAGCATAAAAATATAGAACTGGATCTTGAATGCACTTAGGCTTCCTGTACCTGAGAAGGTGAAGCAGTTTAAGAAGATGGGCAGATTTGATTGTCAGCTCTCAGCTCTGCAGCATGTTAAGTTACTAATGTTTCTCTTCAAACCTGACGTTTTTCTAGGCAGAAGCTATGGAACTACAGTAGACTGGATGGATTCCACTTCAGATGAAAGTGCCCTGTGGGAGAAGATGATAAACTTGCCAAACACATGGGTAGAAGACACGATACCTCTGAGGATGCTAATGGTTGCAAAACTGACAAAATAAGGTGGCTTTTGAATTGCTAGTGTCAAAAAGACGACCTGGGAATGGAATTAAAAGGTGTGGGGGTGAAACTTGGAAGAGGCACACAGCAGCTCTTTTGATAGTCTCTGTTCTGTTGCTCTTCTGTTCTTGTGCTGTCAAATGTCACTTCGTATTCCAAACTAAAATCCAGCCCAAAGATGATTATGTAAATCGAAGGGCTGCTTTTATTTCTTATTCACTGAAAATGTATTCAAGTAAGAACATACTTAGAGAATTCAGAGGTAGAGGTAGCTGTGATACTTGAATGCTTGCGTTGCCAAACCGAAGTGTTGCTGATTCCTTAAAGCTAAATTGCCAGGGGGAAAAAAAAAAAAAAAAAAAGGAAAAGCAAGCAAATTCTTTCTGTATACTTGGATTGTTTGTGAGATGTTGTTATTAGTAAGGTAGCAACAGGTTGCATTTTGTTCATGCTCATTAGCACGTTTCTCTGGCTGAATCCTCATCATGCTATATTGGATCTCCAGCTAGGAATATGAGCGTGCAGATTTTTTTTTTTTTTAAAGTCCCTTTGTCTGTAGTTACACATTTCTATGATCTGAAGGTTGCTTCTGCCATGAAAGAAGCACTACATGAAATGGTACTGTTGATGTCTTACTCTGCAAGGTGTAGAGGACTGTTGATTCTGATGTACTATGGAAAGTTGGGGTTATAAAGTTTGCTTCTATGTTTGTTAATTACCTTGCTAGTATATTGATGTTCCTTTTAAATGCTGAAGTCACAGAGGTCAAACGTTTTCATTCAAATGCTATCCCAAAGGATCTAAACTTGCCAGTTTTACGAATGATAAATGTTGGGTATTTATTTTTGTAAAGTGTACTCATTTTCTGTACCTATACCTATTATGAGCTTGTATTTTTGCGAAAAGTAATTTATCTGTTCTTCAGCGCCACCGTTAGGAGAACGCGGGGTTATGGCGGGCTGGCTTTAGGTAGCTTTGCAGCATGTGAAATGGAATTTGTCACGTGTGGAAATGTGTACCACTGAAGGAAGATAAACGCATAAAATACAAAATGTATTACTTTTTTAAATAAAAGCAGTCTTATTAAAGCTAATTAAGAATTTGATGTTTATTAAAAATCAGTGTTTTGTGTTAGCTACTCAGTGTGAGTATGCAATACAATGAAATGCAGGCAGAAAATGCTTCTGAAAATAAACGTACATTTATTTGTTGTAACTGCAGAGGTCTAGAGGCTGGTAAAGCACCTAAGCTTACAGAGGAAAAGAGGGCTCTTCACAGTTCCGACTGGGTTGCTTTATTTTATCATAAAAATTTAAATGCTTGCATTACTTGGTATTTATTTTACACCATGAGTGGGGGAAAAAAGGTGCTATTCAGCCTGCTGGGAGCCTGTGTCCTCCTTCATCAGCCAGGCAGTCTGGAGATTACAAATGCCAGAAGTGGCTGTCAGTCTCTGTCCCTTACTGCTTCAGGTGTTTCGGATGAGACTGGGAGCTGGCACGGATTCCCCTTTTGCTTTTCCAAAACACCACCCTCTCAGAGGTGGTTATTTAAGAATATGGAAGCAAAGTCACTGCTGCACCATTTAAATCCAAATAGATAGTTCTGAAGTGTAGTATGTGCATCTCTCCCTACTCGTACAAAAACAAAGATTTGTAAGCATCTGGCAGAGACACCTGTTTGTATTCACTGTCTACAGGATTTTGTTTTCATCTTAAAAGGTAGGTTGCTGTAAGCATGACCTACAATTTAACAAATATATAATTTGTAATTTTATTTCCTGTAAATCTTAAATGCAGTGCTGTGTCAAAAGTTTTGGATCTTCAACTGAAGGGATGGGGTTGACGCTCCAGATTTGCAGGCAAGTGCGTGTAGTCTTCCGTGTTCCACGCTACACAAGCTTTCAGTAGTTAAAAACTTAACTGCTGTCAGAATGGTTGGTTTGTGACAGTACCACTCCTGTCTTTTGGTCAGATGAAGTATCTTCTGTCTTGCTATTCTTCCACCATCCTGCAGACAGAGGCAGAATTTTGTCATTATTTCTAAAGACACTGCTTAGCAGTCTAGATCAAAACTTGGTTTAAATTTCCAAAAACTATGGGAACATGAACGTTAGATGTACCTGTGCACTGCCCCTGTATTTAATTAGTATAATGACAAACAAATGACATGGTGGCATTATGTGCTCATTTAGATTTTAAAAAAAGAGCCAAATGACTGAAACAGGCCCTCTAGTACAAAAATTTGCTTGCCCTCCCCCAACTTTTTAATAGTTTTTTTAAAGTATATGTGGAAATGATGACTATCATAGGCCAATATATAAAGATAGCTGCCACCACACAAATGTGAGACTTCTGAATTTACATGAGGTCAGCGGAGATGGTCACAGAAGTGTCTGAGAAGTATATTAGTGCTTAACAATGCCAGCTATTTAAAGTTGTACTGTTATCACTGTCAGCCCTCAATGGAGTCTGCATCATGCTACAAATCTTTAACTTGAAGATCTTTAAGGATTTTTACCATCCATGCTTACCTTTTTACTGTTTCACTTTTATTCTAACATGCAAGAAAGCCAAAGCTGTCTTACTGAGATGAACATCAGTGCCATGAACAATTACAAACCAAGCTGCTGTATCAGTGGAAAATGTACTTCAAGTACCCTATGAATGCTATAGGATATAATTACAGAGCAGAAACTTTACAAATTCACCTCCAGCTAAAGAATATTATGTTGATGTATTAAGGTAAGGGCTGGATCTAATCATGTAAACCAGGAAGGATTTTGGGTTGGAAATATAAAAGTCATGCAAAATGTACACTTTAAAAAACAAACAAACAATATGGATGTTCCTCTGGACATGGTTTCTGTAATAAATAGAGCTTTACACCAAATTCATAGTAATTCCTAATTACAGTTGCATGTTCCAGATTGATAAAATGCAGATTGAAAAATGTAAACTTTCTGCAGTTGCTTACAAAAAAATTTTAGGAAACTAACTTCCTCTATCTTTACTGTCACAAACAGAGGTTTTAAAGTTATCCATAACCCAAACAAGGCATATAATTAAGACATCACTGTTGTTAAAAGGCAGTTTGATAAATGAATAGCTGTGCTTTGATTCTTAATTCCAGTTATCTTTACAACAAAGCGTCTATACTCCTAGGATGTCTTCATGTGTATTCATCCTTGCCCAGAAAAATGTTTGGGAGAAATGCAACACCTTTATTTTTATTTTTTTCATTTTACAATTGATTTCAGCCTGGATGGGGGGGCAGCAGGATGTGCACCTATGTCAGTATACCTGTGTGTTTTAAATGACACCACCTTTACTTCCTATAAACCAGATGCTTCAGAGTCCCAGCTCTGCTTTCATGCTCTATATTCAGAAAATTCCCATTTCTTTTTCTACTGTCTCCTTTCTGCAAATAAGCCTGCAAGCCTTTGCCAGTGTTGAGACCTGCTTCACTCTGACTTTACCATTTTGAAAGACCTGGTACTGTTCTCTCCCTGTCTTGTTTGCTTTGTATCCTTTACCCTTTACTTGCTGAATAAAATTGTGGGTTGTTTAGGGCAAGGGCTGTGTCTTCTCTCCTAACCCGTGCCCCTTCCGCGTGTTCTGCCATTGTGATCTCTGGGTGCAAGTTGAGAGAGAGGACTTCAAGCCTGAGGAAATCCTCTTTGCTTTGCTGAACGTGAATGCCTTTGGGAACATCAGCAGCGTTTGTTTGCTAAAAAACAGTCTCAGCTATTTCAATGATTTCGGGACTGCCCCGAGCAGCCCAGACGAGGGCACGAGCCTTGGCGTGAGCGATCGAGCCCCGCATCACCATGGACACGGCAACCATGCGCTCGGAGTGGCAACAAATGGGCTGAGGAAAACAAGCAGCTGGTGAGAGAAAACCTTTCTCCCCCTAAACCCCTCTCTTTGGTGCATTTCCACCGGATGGCCTAAATCTTTTAGTCCTTCTCTCTCTCCTGTATTGCCGAGTGTTTTGGCAGGAGCCAAAGTGGCACCAGCAGCAGGGGAGCGCAGCACGGTGGACCCTGCTGATGGTCACCCCCATGAAGCTCTCAATCTGTCCGTGTCTTGCCTTCATTTTTGCTCTACGTTGTCTTTCAGCCTTCCTCTAGTCCCTTCTCTAGGACTTTTGCTCTTGGCCTATCCTCACCTCCAGTCAAAACCCCCAAACCCCGATTATCAGCACGTTATTCCAGGTGCTGTGTGGTTTCAGGGCTAGGTCTGAATGCAAACTCTGTACTTCAGTTTTAGGCAAGCTTTTCATATGCCTGGGTAGTATCTGAGATAAGGCACTGATAACGATGGTGGTGCTACTCTAACAACTATTTCCTTTATTTTTAGATGAGGAGCCAGACTTATAACCTGAGTGCCTAAAATAATCCAGCGAATCAGCATCAAAACTCAAATACGGAACCGGTTCTCCGGGCACCGTCTTTATATCACAGTGCATTCAGTAATTATTACCAGTCCTTAATGATCTTTTTTTATTCTTAAATCTCTAAGCTCAGGGTAAGGCTATTCAGTCACATTTAATGGGCAAGATATTTTTAAAATCTTATTAATTAGAAGATTGTTCTAATCCTCCATGTTTTATTTGTGTCTATAATAGCACCTGTATTATACAGATGTAATGTAAATTTGCATCCGTAGGAGAAAATAAAGGCAGGGGAAAAGGATTGCTTAAGGAGTTACTTACAGTTTTATCACTTACTGGCTTTTTACCTAAATATAACCATACTTCTTGTAGCTACAACAACAGTGCTTTGAGGAGGAATAATTACCAGGGCTGGTAATCAGCAAATGAAGAGGTTTGCATAAAGACTAAGCCTACGGTTGTTTGCTTTTGCAAAGTCTGGCATCCTTCTCTTCAGTCTGCCTGACTTTGAATCCAGGTCTGTGGGACCGCACAGGCTGCTGTTGGTTTGGGGAGTCCCCATCTACTGTGCCAGTGGTGTGATGGACTTGCAGAGAAAGTCCCCCAGCGTGGTGCAGTGGTGTTGGGCGCACAGTTTTGGGGTACTCTAAACCTGCTGAATGTCACTTCGAGAACTGCCGGCTATAAAATGTTTTGTCTTTGTGTCAGACAGTGGCTCCATGGCTCAGGAGGAGAGAGAAGCAGGGATGGGCAGCCCCGCAAGCGATCTGGAGGTGGGCAATGATGGGGAAGATCTGACAAAAGGCCCAGAGGTGCTCTGCGAAGGCCCTGAAGAGGAGAAGAGTGAGAAGGCTCTGCTGCGGGCGCGCCTGGAGGAGCAGCATCGCCTTATCTGTGTGCTGAAGAAGAAAGCAGATGACGCACGCAAGCACTGCAAAGGCCTGGAGCAGCTCAACATGGAGCTGGAGAAGCTGAGGCTGGAGGACGCCGTGAAACTGAAGGTGCAGAGCCAACGCATCCGGCACTTGGAGGAGCGCTTCACGGACCTGGCCAGCAACCACGAGAAAATGATCTACTTCAAGAACGAGCACAAGAAGCAGAACACGCAGCTGCGGGAGGAGAATCAGCGCCTGCGGCAGGAGAATGAGGCTCTCTTCAGCCAAACCGTCCAGGAGAAGGAAGCCGAAGTGTTCCAGCTCGCTGCCCAGGCCCGAAATCTCTCGCAGCAGTTGGACTCCTTACACGAGAAATGCGCTTACGAGAGTCGCAGAGCCCAGGAGCGTGAAAAGGAGTTGCTGGAAGCTCAGAGCCAGCAGGCGAGCGCCCACGCCTCGGAGGTCGATTTGCTGAAGCAGCAGCTGCAGTGCATCCAGGAGGAGCACCAACAAGTCGCCGCATGGGTAGAGGACGGAGAGAACCAGCAGAAGGCTCAGGACAGCGAGCTGCAGGCCAAGCTGGAGAGGGCAAACGAGGAGAAAGAGCAGCTGCTGAACCTGGCCATGGAGAGGGGCAAAGCCCTGGAGGACAAGCAGCGAGAGATCATGCAGCTGGGGAGGAGGCTGGAGAGCGTGGAGAGGGCCAGGCTGCGAGCAGAGAAGCGCTTTGTGAAAGGTGCAGCAGCAAACTATGATCGGATGCTCCAGGAGCTCCAGCAGGAGCTAGAGAGCAGCAAGCAGGCGTACAGCGAGCTCTCGCTGCAGTTTGATGCCTACAAAAAGCACAGCATGGATTTACTTGCCAAAGAGAAAGAGCTCAACGTCAAACTCCGTCACTTTAAGGTGTGACTTCAGCTTTCTGCTCTCTTCTCATCTCAGCAGGTGCCTCTGGTGTAGCACAGCGCTTTTTGTTCCTTTTCATGCAACCATCTACCAGCAGGTCTCTCTGTAATGTACTTACCAGCTTAAATCCTTCTGAAAAAAATGTTCTGTAGCCTGTTTTTTTTTGTTACTTTTACATAAGTAAGAGCTCGACACCATTAAATCTGAGCAGGCGTTGTCACACCAACCAAACCACGTCAGACGTTTAACATGAAAGATTAGCACGGAAAAGTTTTTAAAACTGTTCACAAAAGCTTGTAAAGTTTTTCTGGGAGCATCAACAATCTTCTATTTATAGGGTTGTATTTGCTACTTCAGATTTCTTAGTTATGGTGGCTATTCAAATAGGC
Organism: Aythya ferina; assembly: GCF_964211825.1. Classification (NCBI taxonomy): domain Eukaryota; kingdom Metazoa; phylum Chordata; class Aves; order Anseriformes; family Anatidae; genus Aythya; species Aythya ferina. Next base: position 6,327,801 of record NC_140296.1, read on the forward strand.
TGTATTTAAAGAGTAAACGTTTAAACCCATAAAGAGTTTAAAGAGGTCCCCATGGATTAACAGTGTAAAACTGCACCTCAGCAGTAGCCGATTCTACGTTTTTTCACTCAATTTAAATGGAATATACAGACGTGGAGAAATAGCAGTGCCTCTGATCAATGGCCTCAGGAGGCCAGGAACAGTACATAGTGGGTGATGGGGAGAGGAGGGGGTCATTGGCAGGGGTCTGTGGAACTGAACGTAGTATTGACATTTGCCATCAAAAATGGTAAACAGAGAAGATAAATTTAGTGTTTGTTTTTTTTTTTTTGTTTATTTGTTTTGTTTTTTAGAATTTATCTTAATCTCTACAGCCAGTCTTGGCATCCTTTGGGAAGCAGTTCAGACTTTTAGTTGTCTGAAGTCCATCAATATAGGGTATTAATATCATATTTGATATCAAAATATATATTAATATATTGATATATATATTGGTATATACCCCATATACCAATATATATCTGTATATTGATATATATTATATATATTGGTATATAGGGTAGATGTATTAGGCAGGTGTGTTAAGGAAGCAGTAAAAGGCAGCCCTGTGACGCACAAGCTGTGACTGGTTCCTTGCTGCTGGAATAGTGGCAGGAGTACAACCGAGACCCATCTTAACTCAGAGCTTTTCGAAGAGGGAGGCAGTGTTTGCGAGGAGTTTGTTCAGACTGGCAGGAGGCCAGGAACTAGCCACAGCTCCTCCTTTGACTTCTTGAGTTGGAGAACAAGGTATGTTGTGTCCCAGGTATGAAATGGAGAATTGAATCAGTATTTTTCCAGAATTCAGTGAGAGCTCTTCTTCATGCATGTCCTGCTGAGCCTTGAAACACAATTTCAGTCTTTAACTCAATTCTGAGAGCCTCTTCCCCTGTTAAGGAGCAGTACATATGGTATGATTGAAGAATATCCTTTTTTTTCTCTTTTTAATCAACACCTTTGCTGACGCGATATTTAGCTTCTTGTCTAGGGAATGTAGCTGACCGTTGACCTCACATAGGATAACTTAAAAATGTATTTGCAATTTGTGTACTCATCACTTATGGCAGGAGCAAGTATTGCTCTTCACAATTTATTCATAGACATTGAGAAATTATTTTGTTTCTTCTTGCATAACTTTTTCCACCTTAAAATTAGAAAAAAAATATAGCTTGTCCAAATCAGACCATTAAATATCACAGCACTCACTTTGATTACTTGCGAGAATAATTATAACTTGAATTGATACCAAAGTAAAAATAGTGCATGGAATGGAAGGTGGTTTTGAATATCACACCTGAAGTGTGAAGATCTGTTTATAGTGTTTTAACCACACCTTGTTAAATGCTGAAATAACGAGCACTGAGCCACTCATTTCATTCTTAAAAATACTGCTCCAAAGTAATAGCTTAAAATACACTTGTTTGCCACTGCTAAGTGGTTCTGTTGGTTAAAGCCTGATGATACAATTCCTGGAAATACCACAATTCACTGTCAAGTAAAACATTTGCTCTTTTGAGAATCTCTGAAGTGAGGGGTGATTAAGGTGAGGCTATGATGTCTTCTCAGATGCAGGCCAGGATCAGAACAGCTCACAGAAATACCTGAGGTTAAACAAAATAAACTTACTTTGTGTAACTGCTGTGGATGTCTTGTTCTGCTGCTTGCCTGTACAAATGAAGCCACTGCTCCTCGTTAGAGAGAAGCAGAATGCATGATTTCCCTGCTGCAACAAGTCTGTTACAAGTCTGTCTCTAGGAAAAAGTAGATAAATATGATGAAACTCATTTAACCTGTTTTTCATCAGTATCAAAGCACAAATTTTCAATGAAGCCACTTAAGAGACTTGGTGCTTAATTGTCATTAATATATACATTGCAGTTTGCACCTCTGGGAACAGTAAAAATTTATGAGAAGGTGGCTGCTGCTCAGTTATCCCAGGTTTTACTGTGATTGAGATGTTTGCTCCTGCAGAAAGAGCCTTGATTTAGTTCTCAAACTGGAGAATACACTGAAGATTGCTGATTTTCCTTCCTACTGCGTTTGGTATTCATATTAGAATGGTTGGGGTTGGAAGGGACCTTAAAGATCATCCAGTTCCACCCCCATGCCATGGGCAGGGACACCTTCCACCAGACCAGGTTTCTCAAAGCCCCATCCAGCCTGGCCTTGAACACCACTAAGGATGGGTTATCCACAGCTTCTCTGGGCAGCCTGTGCCTCTGTAGTGTGACCCATGTAACAGGCTAGACAGAATGATTTTTGCAGAAATTCTCTCCTTGTGGATGGAAGGAAAATATTCAGACATTACAGAATCTCAAAAAAAAAATCTAGCCTGTTTTTTTTTATTTTTAATCAGTGTGGGTTGCATTATTATAATAGTACCACTAAGAAACTTTTTTCAGTAGTATTTATGTCGGTTCCAGAAAACACAGCATCACCACTTTAGAGCCAAACATTAAACATACAATATAAAATATATTTTTTTCAATCTCCCAAGAAAAACATCTGTCCTTATAGACCTGTTTAGTAATGTGTACTTCAGTAAATTTTTCGTTCTGCCTGGCTTAATTTCCATTTAAGTTCAGAGCTGAAAAGAATATCAGCAGTCTTGACCTTGTTTTTGTTTGTATTAAAAAAAGACAGCAAGCAAAAACTTCTTTGTTTATTACTTATCCAAGGCAATTGGAAAGTTCTTTCACTTCAGGCTTCTAGCTCTTCAGGATCCCTGCTGGGCTTCATGTTCTCTAGTATTTTGATGTATATTCCATGTTGCTTAGTGGCGAGATAAAATCCAGTCAGAACCTGGATCAGCACACCAAAACTCATCTTCCTAAAGATAGGCTGAGAAACCGTGAGCCAGAAGCGTAGTAAGTTCTCTTTCCCTGGCAAGGGAGATGAAGCATACCTAAGGAACAAAAGGAGTGGTAGAAACTCAGCATGAGGAACATTTCTCAGCTGCCCAGCCAAGCACCACTGGGCGATCTCCACCCCTCAGCAGGGCGGCAACTGCAACTTAAGAAACCCAGGCACATGGCTTGGCGGTTCCATGCTAAACTCAAGTGCTTTACATTGGATCAGTTTTGTACATCTTGACAGCACAGCTCTTACGTTTGTCCCTGTAATTAGCTGATTAATGTAAATTCCCTTCCATGTAGGAAAACCATGCAAAAGGATAGATGTGCAAAGACTGGAAATCCACAGAACATAAATTGAGAACTGAGGATGTGACAGACAAAATAAATTTTTCACTCACTGCAGGTTAAGAAGACATACCTGGCTGCAAGGCTTGCATTCACAGGGAGAGCCATGATAATAGGATAGAGACCACCCACAACAGCCCCTACTAATCCTCCTCTGACCACAGTGCAGACTTCACAGTTCAGCTCACCTGCAAGACAGACAGAACAGTTCACTGTCAACATACAGCACATGGGGTCCCTCCTACGGGATGCCATCCTTCCTGAACTGAGCCTGCAGGGGCTGCCCACGGGCTGCAACTCTTTAGGAACTGCTCCCACACGGCTCCGTACCTCAGGGTCCATCCCCCAGGAGCAAACTGCTCCAGCATGGGTCCCCCATGAGCGGCAGCTCCCCCTAGGCCTCCTGCTCCTGTGTGGGCTCCTCTCCACGGGCTGCAGCTCCGGCCTGGGGCCTGCTCCTGCAGGGGCTCTCCATGGGCCGCAGCCTCCTCCAGGCCACATCCACCTGCTCCACCGGGGGCTCCTCCACCCATGGGGGGGCTGCAGCATGGAGATCTGCTCCATGTGGGACCCATGGGCTGCAGGGGGACAGCCTGCTCCACCAGGGGCCTCTCCACAGGCCTCAGGGAACTTGTGCTGTGTGCCTGGAGCACCTCCTGCTGCACTGACCCACTCACAGCTTGAGGAAGTCACTGCTGCCCAATGTATTTTTCAAACCACTCTTTAGCAGCCAGTATTTTCAAGAAAGCAAAGGCCTTTTTAAAACAAATAATGAAGTTTTACCTGCAAATAAAGGTTCGCGCACAAAGACTTCATATACTGCTACTGTTGAGAGAAATGGAATAACAGCCATTGGCAAAGCAGACGCTATGGCAGCTTTTCTGACATTTAGGATCTTCCTGAAGTAATTATTTGCTGTTAAGCCACATAAGCTTGAATTTCCTGCAAGGAAGTATGATCCATGACTGCAAATGTTCCTGGAAAAAATAAAAAAAAAAAAAAGGAAAACAAGTGTAAAAAAACAAGTTACAGTTATGTGCTACAATTCATTTCTGAGTACTCTGCAGTAAGAAGGGATGTAAATCTCTTGCAATATGAAATTAGTCATTACTTTCAGCAGCAACCAGCACAACGTCCTTTGCTCTATGCCTGAGCTTACACATGGGTCCTGAATGAAGTGTCAGAAACACTGAGAAGCCTTTTCTACATTTTTTTTTATTACAAGTAATGGAAGTTCTAACACATTTGCTCTCCTAGTCAGTGAGTTTCTGAGGAGAATGGTTTCTGAGAAAAAATCCCAGCTAGCTCCTGAGATCAGCCTCATTTCTAGCCTGAGTAACTGGAAGTACAGATTTAGTTTTCAAGAGTTTACAGTATAGATTGGGGGGGACAATGATGGCAACAGAGATGTTCACACATGGTAAAATCTATAACACGGTGATCACAGACTGGAACGAAGTCTGGTCAGAGACAGGCAGCAATTAGCCTGACAAGCAGTTCCCACTGGAGTGCATTCCATCACAGCAACAGAAGAGAGGAAACGGAAATGTGCACCAGTTTGATGAGCAGTCCGTGGCTTATTTCACTGGACTTGCAGAAGGAAGTTGTGAGTTCTTACCTGTATCATTATACCTGGCAGTCAGTTGATTAATGGCAACGATGCTTCACTTCAGGTTTCCACAAATGTGAATGTGGCACAAATGTGGAAAGCAATTAATTGGAAGGCACTTTGGCTTTGAGGCTATGCCAGTGTTATTACATTAAGGGTGTTTTAAAACTTGTCATACATTGAATTTACCACTAAAGATCTAAAGAAAATCAAATATTTAACTGGTCAAATTTTGCGCTAGGCCAAACGTCTTATTCATTTGCAAAATTACCAAATGTGACCATCCCTAAAGCATTTAGCAATTAAAATACGTGATTTTTAAAATCCACCTATTGAAAACTCTTCCCCATTTTAATGCTTAGAGCAACATTAAACATTGACAAACCTTACCAAAGACCTCACACATTTAAGTACTGATTTTGCAAAACCTTAATGTTACCAGCATCTGACATCAATAATGGCAATTATTTCTCCTTCTGAATGGGAAAATACTTTCATTCGTAGTACACATTATGTTTTCAAGCAGGAAAAAAATGCTACTAACTATTCAACTATGATGTTATGCGTATGCTTATTCAGCAGAAGCACCTAGCTCTTGCCTTTAGGAGTCACAGTGTTTGCTTGCTTTAAGAAATGGGCCTGTTCCCTTGTCAAATCACCATTCCCACAGTATCTGGTGTCATTCACAGAATATCCCCCCCGTTTCTGAAAACCAGCTATTTTATTCTGTATTTACAGCCAAAGTGAAATGCACGTGTGCATATGCGTACGTGCAGAGGACAGATTAAAATCTAGCTTGGTATTTAAGAAACCAAAGCCGAGTACATTAATGTACCCAGGATGAGCTGAATCTCATCAAGTTACTGATATCATTACTGATATATGGAACAGCTGTACTCCACAGAAGAAAAGGAAGGATGGCAGGGTTGGTTGGTCGTAGAAATACTAGCTCCTTCACATCAAAACCACGAGCTTTTGGGACATTCTGCCATTGTTTTATGACAGCTATTTCTTCCCAAGGCCAAATAACCTCTAGGTACCACAGTTTCTATCAAGATGTTACTATGTCACCACTGAGGTATTTGCTTCCCTCTTAGTTCCCAGGCCTTCTGGGGAAGAAGTGCTGTAGGTTGCATGCAAGCACAGCAGATCCTACACAAAGCTATACCACCAGTAACGTTAAGGATAAAGGCTTGGCATTATCCTTTCTCACCTGTGTGGGGAGGCCCTGTGTTATTAGCTGTAGTTTGCTTAGACAGCAATTTCATCCTATTAAAAAAAAAAAAAAAAGCTTCCCATTACTCTAAATTATTCGTACACAATTTATGCAAGATACACACGTGGAAACCAGCTCAGGACCAGTAAGGTTTTGCACTGAAATACTATGCCACAAAGCACAAAAATGTCTGTGAGGCCCAGAAGACACTTATTTTTGAGCCACGCAGAACCCCTGCTGACGAGCCCGGTGTACAGCTCTGGTCTACTTTTACTCCACCACCTGGCTGCTTCATTCTCACCTGGGGGAGTAGTCCAGAAAGAAATGCAGAAACTAGCCAGCTTGATGCTCACTCGGTTCTGGCCCCAGGCCAGCTCTGCTGGATGCAGGACGATTCCTGCAGAACCACAAGGACATCTGCCTTATGCTTTTCAACATTTGTTTCTTAGACAATTTGTTAGCTCTAGCACAGGGCTGTATGAAGGCTCAGAGCTAGTCAGGGCTAATAAGCCATTCTGGAATCCTAAGCACTGCAGAGTTCATGCCAGAAAGCAGCTGAGCAGGACCACCAAGAACAGTGAGCTAAACATATTAAAAAAAAAATACACAAACCAAGTTTTCTGTTCTGGACAAAAATTAGCACCTTTGCAATTGAGTATTTTGGTAGGTGCAAGGAAGATTTGCAATATAAAAGCAAAGAAAAAAGCCTCCAAAAGACTTTAAATGTTTGCTGCAGTTCATTTATTTTACTGACACTTACTGGTCTGCTTTAGGAAGCTCACTTAGCAACTTCTGTATGATTTCCATCCGTTTTATTCTTTCCAAATATAGTCTCTGCACTGGAGAATCTAGTTCAAAAAATTCTCTTCCTGTCATCTTGAAGTCCTGGATCATAGGGAACAAGCAAAGAAATGTCATCAGTTACACCCCCCCAGTACGTACCAAATGAACATTTAGATTCTCTTTCAGTACGCAATCACTATTTCATTTCTTATTTTTCACAGCAGAGTTTTCAGATGTAGAGGGCACGATCCAGCTGCAGAAGGCTGACATTTCTGACTACATGAACCTTACCAAACTGCTTTCTTTAGCAGGTGCATGCTACAGTTGGGGTTTAACAAGTGCTCTAAGCGAATTTAAGTACCAAAACGGGCTGCTTCACCCTCCTGACACTCCTGCCTGAGCACCACCAACCCTGGGGCTATAGATAAACCACTTGCTAAACTCCCACAGGAGATCTGCTCAATGATGGAGGTGTTAGCGCTTTTCTTCCAGCCTGATCACCTTTGATACAGCAATTCCTTTTGCCAGTGGCACAAGGAAGTGCACCAACAGCACCACTGCTTTGGGCAGCTTTAAGTTGACTTCACTGTCAAAACGAAAATAGTAATAATAATAAAAAAAAACAACATGCTTTGTAAAGAATTAATTGCATCACGAGGCTGTATACTCTGGTTTTACAGTCCACAACTAATAGCTTTTAGCATTGGTACTGCTAGCTGTATCGAGACAGAAAGCTTCCAAGTTTTTGATCAGGCGGAGCATTTAGCGGCTAAAACGCCTTTTCTAGATATCCTACCACAGAGGGGAGCTTCCCAAACTTAAATCCGCTTCCCAAACTTGCCCTAATCCCTTCCCTGACCGGGGAGCCGCTCCCCGCAGCCCACTGCAGGCCCGTGCCCGGTTTCACCTCAGGACACACAGGGGGGAGGCAGCGACGGCGGCGCTGGGCCTCGCCCCCCGCCGACCCTCCTGAGGTAAAAAGCCTTAAAAATGGTGAAATACCGAAGCAGCTCTTTCCGGGAGGCGGCTCCTTGCAGCTTCCCGTCCCAGCTCCCTCCACAAACCCCCCAAAAAACCCCACACCGCGCTCTGAGGCGTCCCGGAGCCGCGGCCCGCCCGCCCACCTCTCACCGAGCCGCTCCGCCTCAGGGCCCCAGCCGCCTCCAATATGGCCGCCGCCACGCCCGGCTCCGTACAACATGGCTGCTCCCAGGCGCCGTACCACATGGCTCCTCCCACCCCTCGCTGCACGGCTCCTCCCATCTCCAGCCTTCCCCCTTGTGGGCGCCGCCATCTTGCTTCAGAGGTTTCAGAGAACGCCTCTGATTGGGCGCCCCGCCCGGGCGGCGCAGCACGGCGGCTTCCCATTGGCTGCGAGGGCGGCGGGCGAGGGCCGGCTGCCCGTTGCTAGGGGCGGCGGATGGCGGCGGATGGCGGCGGATGGCGGCGGCGGCTCCTCCATGGAGACGGGGCTGAGCGGGGAGCCTGCAGCCGGCGGCCCAGACGCGGGGACTCCCCCTAGCGGAGCGAGGAGCCCTCCATGGGGGGAGGCCCAGCCCTCGGGGTAACCCGCTGACCCTCTCCCCTCACGCCCCGCGGCCCCATTCTCCTCAGGGCCCGCGCTCCCGTTCCCCTCAGGCCCTGGGCCCCGTTCCCCTCAGGGCTCCCGGCCTCATTCCCCTCAGACCCGTCCCCCCTCTCTGGCCCGACCCCTGCCTTTGCCCTTTCCCCCCTCTCGCCTTGTCGCCCCCTTTTCCTCCTTTGTGTCTGTCTGTAACCCCGGCTGCATCCTCCCTCCTCCCCAGCTCCGTCCTCATCCTGAGGAAAATGGTCCTTTTCCTTAAATCTAGCCCAGCTCCCCCGGTTCTGCATCCCACCCTGGTTCTGCATCCCACCCCAATTCTCCTCAGGGCAAGCCAGCCCCCTCTGCGCTGTCCCGCTCCAAAAAGCACCAGGGAGTCCCCTTTTGGGGCTGGAGAAGAAAAGGGGGGGTGGGGAAGCTGAGACAGATCTCAGTTGTGAACATTATAGAGCAAAACACAGCCCCCCCCCCTTCACCAATTCAGTTCCAGTCTCCTAAAGAAGCTGATGCAAAGCAAAGCCCTGGCATGTGCATCACAGCTCCTCGTGCAGGGAAGGGAAGCATTTGGAGCTTGTCCACCTTTTTCATAGTATTTTTTTTTTTTCCTAATGAGCTAGATGAGGAAAATCTATCCCTTTTCTGTTTCTCTCTTTTTGTTTTTCAGAAAAAGGGGGAGAGAGAGAGCTCATGTTGAAGCCAACCAGCTGCACTTCTGAGTGGGAAACTCTGGACTGATCTCATGGCTTGCTTTTTGTTTCAGTAATCCTTCATTATCTCTGAAAATGAACCATTTGTGAAGCTCTTCTCCTAACTCTCCTTATCCCTCTCTGACGAGGTGGCTGCTTTGCAAGGGAAGAAATGGCATGAAGTAAATGACTCCACTAGAAAGCAATCTGCTTTGCCAAAGTGCCCAGTGAGCAGCACTGTCACTTTAATAATTCCAGGTCAAGGGATTGCTTTCCTCCTTTTCAATCCTCTCTTTTAATACATGGGAGGATCAGAGGGACATTAAAGACCGTAAGGCTGGGTGGCTTGCAGATAATAAAAATGAAAGTGACTGGCCAGTGATTTCTGGTGGGTGAGAGGGTGATATTTGAAGGCTGTTGTCTGGTGAGGAAAAAGGGACCTTTTCAGTCTGCTGTGTAATCAATGCATAGCTAGCAAAATTCATTCAAGAAGTGAACGAAGTTTAAAGAGTCACTTTGGATTTTTTTTTTTTTTTTTTTTTTTTTTTTCTTCCTCCTTCTTTGGATTATTTGGGAGTTTTTTGTCCTCCAAATAACGTGGTTTTGAGCATGTACAGGTGGAGTACTGAGACAGCTGCCTAGAGATGGACTGTGCCTTAATTATATTACATAAAATCTTTTAATTTTCAAACTTTGCTGCCAGAAGAGGAGTTGTAATAGGGTTTTGTATTGCCAAGGAGCATTTTCTCTTGTATTTTTATAGATTCAAATATATTTTAAAGAAATTGAAAGCATCTCTTAAATCAAAAAGCTTCTTTTTTTCCCCCTTTTTTTCTTATTTATGGGAAGCATCGGAAATCCAATACAAGAAAACAGCAAGTCCTGATGGAAATGAAGATTGAAGCTGCATTTCCTAACTGAACTGTAGAAGTGTTTTGCAATAGATAGCCAGATACTGACCTCGCAGTGCTCCAGTAGTCCATCGTTAATACCTAAATAAGTGCTTGCAACCAGGAGTAGGAAGAAGAATGCCAGTCAAGAAGAAAGGTGGGCAATGAAGCTTCATATCTCATTTTGCATCTCCATGTTGTTAGATTGTTGATTTCTAGTGCTTCTAATGTGAAATTAAAAATGTTCTAATGGGGTATTGAAATTATTTTTGTTCTATGCTGAAAATGGGAAAAAAATCGTTGCACTCACAGTAGTAATTGTTAAAAGTATTTTTATGGCATGTTTTAAGCTCTGTCTTTATCAAATTTGGCCTTAAATATTTATTTTGTAAGGATCAGACATCAGAGATCTTGAACAGACACCAAGAGCTTGGCATTTAATGCTGTAAGAAGCCTGTCTTACAAACACTAATGAATTTTAAAATCATGGCTTTGGGCTATTTTTTATTCTTTACCTGTTTCGTGGATAAATATCAGCCAGCAGTAGCGGCATAAACAAATAACAAAGTTTCAAGGGTAATTTTAAATAAAAGTTCCAAGAGTTGTGTTTTGAAGGTGATTTGAACGTGTTTTTTAAAATGCACTTTAATTAAGTTTGATTTCCGTGCCGTAATACTGTATGAAAGTAGTACATTTATGAGTGGAATCTCGCAGCATTTAAGAAAAGATGACCAGCCTCACGTTCTGCCCCTTCTGCCATAAAGTTTGTGATTACAGCAAGTATAGAAGCAGCTTTGGAAAATGTGGTTGCCAGCGTTCAGGCAAGAATTGGGAAATATTGGGGAAAATTCTTACCCTGAAAACACTTGTAGACCTTGGGTTATTTCTGGTAAACATGGCATGTATTTAAAGTTTCAAAAAATGCTAATAGAATAAATGGTAAGTGAACCTTGTCTATTCAGCTCATCTCTCCAGATGTCCTAGGATTTGACACATCCCTGGGTCTGATACCAAAACATGGGGGAAGGAACAAAAAGTGAATGTTTGACCACACAAATGGGGATACAGTCAGTGTGACTTTTCATTCTTTTCCTGGTAGGCAATATCCCTTCGGTGTTGGTTATGAGTTACCATTTACTGTGCAAATACTAATAATAAACCACACAGATTGCTAGGAGTGCTTTAATACCAAAAACAACGAATGGGATTTGGTGATTGTATTTTGGCAGATGACAAAGTAGAGACAACATTTCAAACCTGAAATGTTTTAATGAATCGGAAGGAAAATTAAGGCAGTCTTTTTATAACTGTTAACTCTGAATTAGGTGATTGACACTAAGGGTGTCGCTGTGCGGGATGTTTGGCTGTGGTTCAGGTTCAGAATACTTGCAGGATCTGGGGGGGTGAAATCTTATGGGGTCCTTTGTGCAGAAAGTTAGATGGGCAATCACAGCGGTCCCTTCTGGCCTTAAAAATCGGTGGAGTTCCTGTTTGTTTCCAGACAGTCTAGTTCTGTCTTAATGTATGTCAGGGCTTTAATTTCTCCTTCTATTTTGCCAAATTTTAAATATAACCTCAAGAGACCCAAATATCCTCCTTGAAATACTTTAAATTATCCCATCAGTCAGTGTGCTGAAGTTACCAGTGTGAATGTATTTGGGTATTAAGAAGATACTGCTAAAAATGTATTTAAGCACATGAATTGGACGCTTAAAAATGTTAGCGAATCAGCAACTTTATTATTATTTTGGATGGCTTAATTTGTCTACTCCATGCAATAGACTCCAACTTTCTGAATGTAATTAAAAGCTTGCTGACAACTTGAAACACGCTATCAGTTAAAAAAAATAATAATCTGCTTTTGTTGTAAGTAATCCATTATATTCCAGTGACCAGCGGAGATTGATGTGTTTTGTTTTTTTTTTTCTTTCCCTGTGGGTTTTGTCTTTTTTTTTCTTCCTGTTTGTTTGCTTTATGTTTGTGGCAGCACTTTTTCTCTAACTGGGGAATGATTCTGCTGATGATTTGTTTTCCCTTTCTGGTCTTATGTACTTGGGAGTTTGGGAGCTCATGTCTTCTGTCCTCCCCACCTGTGCCATCTGTGGAAATCTTGGTGGGGTGCTTGCTTCCGGGCTGTACAAAATGGTGCGTTTCGATGGCATCTATAAAAACAGGATTATCCCTCTCCATTTCAGCTCTTCTGTACATGTTGCTCTTTTGGATTTGATCAAAATATTCTCCTAACTCAGTACTGAGACTATTATTCTTTAAATATCCCGGTATTTATCCCTGGAAGGTGTTACCAAACTCTGCATTCCTTGGCACTGACGAGTGGTGGGTCCTGCTAAAGAACAGTGAATGTGTTTTGAGGATTCAGTTTTGAAAGAGCTCTCACATCCAGCACTGGTCTACAGATTACACGTGGCTTTGGACATAATTTGCACTCCTCCTTAATGCTTAATGCAGTGTCTGCCATCTTGCTTTTTAAAGTCTAGGCCTGTTTAGGCAGGAAAAATAGCAACTAAGATACTAAGAAACATATAACTTAAAGGGAGCACCAGTTCTTTATGGATGTGGAGAAAAAGGTGCGCTACTGGTTCTGATCATGTTTGTGTCGGTATGCCAAGTCTTTGGCTGATGTCTCAGGGTGACATGAATTTCTTTTCTCAGTTTTTTGGGGAGGGAAATAAGGCTCCACATTCCCAAGAATATGGACAGAGTTGGCACACTTGCTGTCAGTCCCCCCAAAAAAAGAGGAAAAAGAGGAATAAAATAAGGCTGGAAAGGGAGAGGGAGGTACTCTGCAGGTGCTGAATGGACTCCATTTAGATAAGGGATGAGACACTGTGTGGGTACTTTTGCTGCTGTTACATGATGAAACAAACAGCTGTTCTCTTTGGCTTTTGGTTGCTCACCTTTCACTTGTTGTAAGTACACTAAATTTTATATCAAACTAGGCATTTGAGTTTATCTACAACATTACTTGTTGGACAGTGCCATTTGGAGACAATATGGGATGCACAAATTTGAGAATTAAATAAATTCATTATTTTCTCTTAATTTATGCTTTACTTTCACAATTCAACTAGGGTGCGTTTGAGTACAACTATTCTGAAGAAATTTATTGGACTTCTTGAGGAATCTTCACTTTAAAATGAAGTTGTACTACCATACAGAAGAATCTTAGTAAGCAAAGTCAGCTTTTTGAGTATTTTTACATTTCTTTTCTCCTTTCCTCCCAGAGATAGCCCGGTTGATTTCTGTTAACAGTAAGAGACTATATTTAGATTTGTAAGTGCATTTATTTTGGATTCATGCACAAAATATTGAAGAGCATGAAATGTTGCTGCAACTCATTCATGTCTTTCACAGTGACAGAAAAATGAATTAGATCCACGCTCCTCTGTGCTAGAGACCAGATCCCAAATTTGAGCCCTGCTTGTGATCCACACAGCTGTGGCAGGAGCCCCCACATCTGGATGCCTGGCTGCACGAGTGCTAACCCTGCCAACACCTTTACACTTCTGGCTGTGTCTAGGTGGTAGGAGATGCTTAAATAGTGAGGTTTATACTGCCCTCACCCCATTTTTCATCTCTGAGACTGAAAGGAACCGTATCGTGAGCCAGATCCACCCTGTGGGCTGCCATTAATATCTTGACTCCCTCTGCATTGTAGTCACTTCATGAAGGTGTGCTGGTTCTGTTTTACATAAGGATATATATATATTTTTTTTATCATACCTCTTATATAAAGAAACACTTTCATGGACATATTTTATTAAACCAATCAACAAGAAGAATTAAAAAGCATTGATCTGATCCCACATGGACTATGCCATGTAGGAGAATGTGACAGCTACACTCGAGGAAATGCTAAATTACGCAGTGGTAATACAAATTTTATGTGGCTGGTTTGTTGAAAGGAAGGCATCTAAAACAATTGGGCAGGAATTCTAAAAGCAAAGTTTATAGAGAGCCAGACTAAGTTAGCTCCTGTTAATGCACTGGAGTTCTTTGTGCCCTGAACTTCTTTTTAAATCACAACATTTAAATTTAGGGCTGTAACTTTTGGTGCTCAGAAATGTTGGTGAATGTAGTTGCAGGCTCCTGACAGCCTACTAAGCAGGAAATCCAGTAGGTATTGAAGTAGATTTGTGTTTACCTTTTCGTCTTCATAAGTAGTACAAGCTTTTTGTCATTTCAGTTGCTGAATAAATGTTCTCAAATAAGTACTCGGCTAAAAGGCCACGTTTTTCACTCCAAGTTCTGTCAAACTACCTCACAGTTTTTACAGAGAATCGACAGGGAGCAGTGCAAAGTTGTAAGCTAGGTTTACAGACTACGAAAAGCACAATTTTTGTTTCCCAAGAATCGAACAAGTGGCAGAAAATCACTGTCTAAACTTTCCCAACTTCCACCACAGAGCTATGACTGAAGGATGTAGCTGCTTTCCTGGCAGTAATCTTTTTCCAGCCACAGGGTGTTCCCTCTGTGAGAAGCAGCGAGACATTTTGCACACAAAAGGACTGTAGGAGCAGACCTAATATAGATCAAGTCTTTGTTAAATAAAAGCAGGCTGCAAAGTTAAGATGCCTCTGGATTGGAAGTGGTGAATTTTATGGTCTTTTTTTTTGAATTCTACCATCATTCTGCTGTTTGTCAGATATATTACACAGATCCATCCCATTTTAGTTGCCTCACATACACAGGATGCCCACCTTGTTATCCCAGGGGGCTGCTTTGGTCAGCAGAGAGACTTTTAACTCCAGAGAGGGCATTTTGACCCACCTGATGTCTAAATTGTCTTCTTGGCACTTGTCCTCCGGTCTCCCCATTGGCAGCAGAAGGCATGCAGGGTAGCCACGCTCACTGGGCTCAGGTGAGTGATATCTCAGCCTCTCCTTTAATGTGTAGAGGGAAAAAAACATCTTGCCTGAGATCTTTATGAGAGCTGACGTGTGTTCCCTGAGTGCTATAAATTAACCCTATTTGTTATTTTTGTTAGTAAAAAGTGTTACAAATTGTTGTACTGTTAGTCACTAGAACTGGAAACAGCCATGCTGTGATAGAGACAAGAGGCAGCTGTGCATCCTCTCCTCCCATTCCTGTTAAACACATATTGCACTCAGTGGAGGCAATGGAATCTTGCCTGATAAGCATTTTTTTTTTTCCCTTCTCAGCCTCCCTTCTTTCCTTCTGAATTTGTTCCAGATGGCCAAGTTAGATGTCAGAGGGTGACCACGGAGAAAAAGCTGAATTTGTAACTGGTAGCCCACTGTGCTAAAAGGTGATTTTGCAGCCCCTGCTTCAGCATTTTGCTGAAAATTGCTGAAATTCTCATTTTGAGAATTACTGCTTTACTCAGTTTTGCTTATTTTGATCAGTTCCTATCAGGTTCTTGCTTCTTACAAGTATTTAAGGTCTATTTCACTATGGTATCTTGTATTTACCAAGGATTTAGTGCCAAACAATATCCTTATAAAAATAAAGATCACGTTTTCTCTTGCTGTTTTCATCCTGGAAATAGCCAGTGGGGCTCCTTTGGCCTGGTGGGTGGTGACAGTAGTAACAAACACACAAAATACGTGAACAAACCATTTGCTTTTTAATGGCTGCTTTTCGGAGGACCTTTTGGTGGCATCAAACTTTCTTCGCCAAGATGATTTAGTGTAAGTGTCCTTAACTCTGTCTTCACTTTGGGGAAGAAGAGGTAAATGCTTCCTTCAAACCACATTTGTCAGAAAGGTGAGTGAAGGTGAGTCATTCTCTCCTTCCTTCTAGGAAAGAGAGAATCTGGGCAGTTTAGGGTTCTACAAACAAACATTTTGTGCTTCACACTCCTTTCTCTCCTAGCTGTATGGCATATGTCGCTACCCTGCAGAGGAGTCACCTTCCAGTTCACTCCTAGGTGTTGTGCTCTCCAGCAACACCATCTTGGGGACGAATGCCTGCTGAGCTGTGCTTTTACTAAAACAAAGCCACCGCAAATAAACCTCAAACCAAACTTTGCAGGTGTATAGATTCAGTTGTTTAACATACAAAACGTAGAATTCTTTTTGTTTGTTTGTTTTTTGTTCATCAACAGAGAGACTCCAGCCTAATACAAAGGACCTTAAATGAAAAATCCAAAGTGGCTCTGGGAAAATGTAACATCATAATGCATGTTTTGGTAACAAATAAAGAAGACTTGATCTCATACTATTTCTTATTTTTATTTATTTATTTATTGCATCTCCAGAAAGATGTCAGTGGTACGGGATTAGATCTGAATTTTCATAATTCCACATTGTTTTCCTTCATGCGAAACAATGCTCGTTTTATATGAGTTTGGAAGTTATTTATTCCAGAACAGATGCCTTTTTGTTAGCCGCCTGCCACGTTCCAATTTTCACATTTATGTTATTTTTGAATTTGAATCTTCTTTTAAAGAAAAGACACACAGCATCTCTAATAAGTGTATAACTCCTGTTTTTTACTTTTACAACTATCCATCAAGTTCCACTAGCCTTGTGTATGGCATGCAGCTAAAATTGTACAGCTAGATTTTTGTGCATGATGCAGCTGCTCTTCAAAGCAGGGCTCTTTCATATTTTTGTGACTGCTAAGCTCTGTCAAGTTGCCTTTATTCTGCTGCGTAAACAAGAGGTTTTCATTTGGTGCTACATCATTTTGGGGGCGAGTGGCTTCATTTTCATTCTGTCTTCCTATTTGCATTGCAGATTTTTACACCTAGATTTTAACGTTGTGACACTTGAAAGGCAGAAACAAGAAGTTCAGGTGAAGCTAATTACACTTGCAGGCTTTCTCTCATTCTAGAAGGGGCTTCAGGGATCCAGAATCAGCTTGTGTATCTGAGACACAATCCGTGAAGCCAGGACAAGAAATGTGAGAAAAGATCACTAACAGTCCCCTCTTTACCTTCAACGTGGCTGGGAAAAAATGAGCTCTCTAGGAAAAAGGATTGGCCCCTGTGGGATTAATAGCTGATACCAGCAGTTGCTAAACCCTTCTGTGATCCCTGAAAAAAAGTGATCTAGTGGGAAGAAAGCAGATCCCACAATGAGCCGCTGGTAAGGGACAAGGGGATCTTTTTCTTTATTACAGTAAAGTAATACATAAGACAGATTATACACTATTAAGGTTTTTGTTTTGTTATTTGTTTGTTTTTGAGAGTTAATAGTATTTACAGGAAGAGGTGAGTAGAGGAAGGATACCTGTGGGATTGCAGGGGTCTGATATCCCCACCATCCCGTCTGGGCTGGGGGGCACCAGGAACGCGGCTTTGGTTGCAGGATGCTTTCTGCTAAGTGCTGGAGAAAAGTTTCCTCTGGTTTTATGCTATGCCAGGCACTAACTGGTCTTTATATAGTTATCCTGTTCCTCGGGTAAGTACATTTAGTTAAGTTTTAAGGAATATATTTAAAACTCAAAAAAAAAAGCAAGGTAAAGGTAGCGTTTTAACAGAACAGATGTACGGTTACGTGCTGTAAAACCAAGCGTGAAGACACTCAGACAACAAACTGACATTGCAGCTAATTATCATGGAAAATGGAATTTTTTCATAAAGACCCAGTTTTCTTTATAGTAAATTGGACAAAAAGTCTGAGTCCTAGCAAACATGCCAAAAAAAGGAACCCAAGTGTTCTTTTCTGATCATTGCTTCCCTGGCCATTTGTGTGTGCATGTTGTAAAGCTGACAGTACTTCTGCTCGGCTTCATCCACCAGTCTGCTTTGTGGCATTCACAGGTCCTCATCCAGGCTTTGGAGACTGTTTTAAGATAAATTTAATTCTGGAAGAGGGAATAAGAGGCTTTGGAAATGTAAACCATGTACAAAAGTCCCAGGGGTTGGAACTGAGCACACAACATTGCTTAGTTCTGTAAAACTTGTGGTTGTACTTGCACAGCAGTTCTTCTCACGGGTTATCTGCCCTGTTTCTGGTTTGCTACCAGCATCAAAGTCTGGAACAGCAGTGCTTCACAGCTGAACTGCTCCTAAATCTCTGTTTTGCAGGAAGGCAGCCCGTGCGGGGAATTCACAAAGGCTGCGGTTGATCCGGGAGGCAACGCTTGCTTTTGCAGTTAACAGAGAGCATGGGGTTTCTTAGTGGGGGCGACTCAGTGAAACCTTAACTTTCATTCCTGGAATGAAAAACCTTAAATTTCATTCCTTGAAAGAGTCACTGACTCAAGTTTAATCTCTGTAGGCCCTGTGGCAGCCACCCCTGGCTGCTCAGAGCCTAGAAATAAGCCTGTGGGGTAATCACTTTGACTTAAATGGTTAATCTCTCCATTTCTATCCACTTGGTTTCCCTAGCAGGACAGAAGATGGGCTCACTCATTATACACGTTCCCAGAAGCAGTTATTTTTGACTCTTGTGCTTGCTTGTTGTGTGTGCTCATCACCCCTACATATTATTTGTCACATCCGTAAGGCCTTATGTTTCCTTGGGGTCAAGTAACCCGTATGGGGCCTTTCTCTGAGGGCTTATTAAAGCCATGTGTGAAGGGCCAGAGATGCTGAGAGCTTTCTGGTTTGTACAGGGCCACACATTCCCTGTCTGCTGGTCCTCTGCTGCCCCCCTTTTGAATCTCATTTATGTATATATACATATATACAATATACATTGGCATTTTTTAGTAATTCTCAAGGCTTTCCAAGCATTATAACGTGCAATTTTGTTTCTTTCTCTACTGTCTCAGTATACCGTTTCCTATGTTTCTTTCAAAAATTTAACTGGCTTTTCCCTCCAGGTTAGAAATTTCAGATTTTACAGGGCAGTCTCATGAAGGAGTTGTAAAGCTCCGGTCTTCCATACGCAGGAGCACTGCGTGCTAACAGGATTTATCCCTCTGTGTTTGCTGTCTTGTGTGAAGATTAAGAAAGGTAAATGAGTTGTTGGTGGCTTAGGCTTGGATCAGAACCCCCCCCCCCCCCTTTGATCTACAACAACTCATTTTAAAATTTGGAGTTTTCCAGAGCCCAGGATCAAGTCTAGAGATTCTAAAATAAGAGGGGCAGGGAACATGGTTTGCTCAGAGCTTTGGCTGTTCCATCAGTGATCATCTAAAGTAAGGTTTGAACCCCAAAGTACAAGTAGTTTTGGAGATCCTTTTCTTTTAAAGTTATCGAAGTTCACTGAAAAAAACTTCCTTGTTCTCTTTCCTGGTGCTCTGATTACATTTCTCACCTCTATTTTGGCTGCTGCTTTTTTCCTCCCCCATTCTTCATGCTTTTTTCCAGCTTTGATGCCCTACATTTTTGCCATTCTGGTTCTCCAAAAGCTGGAAGGAGTCTCTTGAAATAAGATGGCATATTTTTCTTTAAAATTCACCCATGCCAAAGACTTTGCTGATCAGAAACAATTACAATCTCTTTTTGGAAAAGGAAAAGACAACATTTTTCCATACCATTGTACCCCTAAAGTTTTGTAGTTCACCAATTCTGATGCCAGTGAGAGGAAATGTAAGCAAATGTGGTCTTAAATTTGCCAACAAACTATCTTCTGAGCAAATCTGGTGTTCCCTGAGAGTCAGTGGTCATTTGAAACTACCTTGGGCTGGTGAAGGTTGCCATTAACCAGCTGATCGTGATTTCTTGCATGTGTGAGTCAGAAGTTTCCAGTTGCTGCTAAGTTTGACGTCATATTTGCTTTATTTTTCCATCTCCAGTAAAGCTGCCTTCTTTTGTAGCAGGAGTTTGATGGCTGTAGCAAACCTTCATGGATTGCATCAGAAGCTCTTGGAGGCTTGCAAGTGTTCAACTTAAAGTGTTCTTTACTTAAGTCAGTAGCTGAGCGTTGGGTTTACAGAGAGATATGAATGTACAAGGTACACCAGGCAGCTTGTTCCTCTGTAGTGATGCAGCAGTGGGGTTGTTTACACCAGTATAAAGTGCTTGTAAAATAACGATGCTCTGATTTCACAGCGTTTGTGTGCTTGTCTTTGCTGGGCGGTTGTAAGGGTGTCATCACAGGCACACCAGAAGCATGGAAGCTCCTACCTCAGTTTTGGTGTACAAAACTCCATTAAGAGTTCAGTCATCTAATTTGTCCAAAGTCTGAGTGCTCACCTGTTACACTTTCAGCGAACAATCTGATGCCCAAATTTTTCTTTGTCTTCTTCGGCTTCGTTTTCTCTTTCTTCTTTGTCTTCTTCATCGTCTTCTTCACTGTCTTCGTCTTCTTCATCATCTTTGTCTTCTTCTTCTTTCATCAAATATATAACCATTGGCCCAGCAGAAGTTTCAGCCCTATAGTATGCCTATTTATGGAAGTTTAAAAATCAACATACATGAAAATGTTTTTATAAAGTGTGGAGACTATTAAAGTGTGGATTAATCTCTAGTGATCTCATCCAACTCCAAGGAAAGGATTTTTATTTTCTTCTCTTCCTTTTTTTTTTTTCTTTTCATTTTTATATAAATCAACAGGTTATATTGAATGGAGACTCATTCTGTAAAAGATAAATTGTATATATATATATTAATGTGGTTACTCTTTAGATTTTTTGAGGGAGGAAACAGCTTACTAAAGAAATCCAATAAGCAAAGTTACTGATCTACAGTTTTCTGCCAGCGTCACATATCTCTGTGATTTGTTGCTGTAATCGCTTATTCCCTATCAGTATCATAAACCTCAAGTATTTGTGAACTGGTTAAAAAAAATATATAGTAATAAATTGAAATATTATTAGCTTGGATTAATTAATACTGTCTTAGACAAGATATCATAGGACCATAAATCCTCTTGTATCCTTAAAGAATTTTTCTTTTTTTTTTTTTTTTTTTTTATTAAGATGTTTTGAGTATGATTTATTTAAACAAAACAGTTATGCAGATACTCTTGAGGATATATATGAGTTTCTGCAGGATTGTATCATCTGAGGGGTTCTTGTCCAAGGGGCCTCTCTAAGGCAATAGGTTCAGCTGTATGAGTCAAGGTCGGTGTAATTAGACTCCACGCAATGCTACACTTAGCTTTGCTTAACGTTTCAGATGAATGTGTTAATTTAAAAATATAATATGTAAAGAAACAGTAAGAAAAAACGGAGCTATGTCCATCAGATTTCATCAGAAAGAGTTAATGTTTATTTTTCAGTGGTCTTTTGTTAGCAGACAAAGGACCTACTTGGGATCAACACAACTGGGAACGGTAAATGCCCGTTGAAAAGGTTTGAGGTCTTGTTTGAATGAATGTGGATTTGGTATAAGCACTGAACCATGGAATAAACACTTCTTAGGTGTATTTATGATACATTTCGACTTATTTTGGCTGCTAAAAATTGCCCGTGTGCTCCAGTGGATATCATCATCGCATACATACAGCGATCAGATCCTCCATGAAAACCTGGAAGAGAAGAACGTGTAGGTAGTCAGCTTCAGAAACGTTTGTTTATTAATTAAAATGGCAAGGAATATTGTTCTTATTTAACTGTTGTGCTGCAGTGTGGGCAGTCAGCTTTGATTCATGCTTCACAGCTGTCAGCCCAAAAAGGCAGAAAGTACTGTCCATCCTCACCTGCTTCAGGTATAACTGGCAGCTGAAGGTATTCATGATCTTGGAGAGCGTGCTTGGTGTTCTTCAGACACGCTGTGTCTGAAGGCTATAAAGGAAAACTAGGCAGGAAGGTAGTTCCTTGAGCTGGGATTTAGCCAGGATTTAGAGTTAACACTAGAGCTGTGCTCTGTTACTTGTTCAATTTGTAGGGTTTGGGACTGTTTCGGGGTCCACTGGGAATAGGCTTTTTTTCATCTTGATGAACTGCAAAGCAATAATTTTGGCGAAAATAAAAACTCTGTTCAACCTCCCAGAAGGATGCTACTTATAAGAACTCTATTCAGCTGCCCAGAAGGATGCTACTTTTTTTTTGTTTTATTTTGTAGCTGTTTTTTTTTTTTTTTTTTTTTTTTTTTGTATGTTTTTTAAATCAGAGCTGTACACTTTGGGGAAGGAATAGTGAATGATGGAGGGGATGTCAGCACTGTGCCCCAGGTGACTGAGCCAGCAGGAGTGGAATAACATCTTAAGCTCTTAACTAATGATTTAGTAGTGGGGAGCCAGAACTTGTATATAGACAAAATCAGAGGCATCACAGGGAGGTCAGATGCACTCTTATGAGCTCAGCAAAAAGTATAATGTTACTGGGATATCCAAGGCCAAAGAATCTGAGTTCATGTATAGAGGTAGTTACATATCCCCAGCAACTGGTTGGGAATACAGCAGTGGGTTGGTCTGGTTTGGTGGAACTGATTGTTAAAAAGTATTTTTGCTTTCTGCTTCTTGTAGCTGCTTTGTTTATGAATAACTTTGAGGATGTTGCTTCCTCCACCCCAAAAGCTCCAGCCTGGCAAGAGCTGTTCATGGCACAGCACCCTACTGCCTAGGAGAAACCACTTGTGCACAAAGGCTTGCTCTAGCCTTGGGCGAGCTGAGCACCCTCATCTATAACACTCAGTGGAAAAAAAAACACACACAATTTTTGAGGCTGATTCACAGTGGGAGCCTAGCTTCAGTATTCAGAACTGGCCTTTAAATGAGCTGATTTCTCTCTGTGCATTGTAAGTGGGTACTAAGCTTGCTGAGTGCTTCAGGTTAAAGCCGGGCAAAAGATGTTATTCAAACCCTTATGTCCCCCGTGATGTGAGGAGAGTGAAAATAAATTACATCTTAAACATCAACCATTGATTAAATGTTTCTCCTTTCATAATTTAAAGATGTTATCAGCTGAGTGCAAGTTGTGTCTTTTCCCATACTGTGAACTCATTTAATTGTTGCACTGCAGGACTCACACTGAATAGATCATGTTCAAGGTCCTTGCTTGAACAAAGACAATCAATTTTTATATAGAGAAAAATAAATTTGCTCTCAGATAATTAGAAAAAACAATGATAAAAGCAGTCTGGTTTACCTTTCAAAGCATTTTGTCAGAACTTCATTGCATTTAATCTAGCTAAAGTGTCTGCACCTGTCCTATAATGAAGCTTATACTGAACTCCACTGTAAGAAATTTAGATTGAGCCACTTCTCTCATTATAATTATTAATTTATATATTTTGTTTACTGTTTGGGAATCTTATTGCAACTTGGTGGTAATATAATTACAACAGCATGTGCAGACATCTCGGTGTCATAGGTACGTATATGGACATTTCTACTTAGGATGGGAGAAGGAAAGGTTAAGTCTGATTCTCCATTTTCCTGTACATTTATTTATATCAAATGACGATATTTGGATTTCATATGATTTTATATGTCACTCATGTTCTCAGCAAATGACTATACAAAGACAATAGCAGCAGGAGAAAGAGAGCTCTGTTTTCCTGGCCTCTTCCAGAAGGCTGGATTGCTCCATTTGAGCCAACACATGAATGCAAGTCTGCTATCAAAGTCTCATTTTCAGCAAAGAGGTAGATAGCAATTCTGTGTAGCGAGGGAACAAAAATAAAAGAACCCTCTTGGACACCTGCCTTTCAGATACACATTTGCTATTCAGAGAACAGAGAATTGAATGCTTCAGATGCCAAGCAAAGACTTTCATGTCTTCTCTGAATATATTTTAAGGCCAGTTTTCCTGCACAGATATCCATAATGGTTATTGCCTATAATTTTGTAGCTTCTGCAAATTGTAATTTGGTTCAAAACCCATAGCTTCCAGCTGGTTTTGGATAAATGAAAGCTAAACACTTGTTGTAGATGTTATTCAAAAGATCATTTTCCTTTTGCAGGGTTCTCAGATATGCAGTATTCTTCCTGTTTTGGCGATGGGTCAGTTTCTCCATATTGCCTGAGTTTTAAGGTTCAGGGCATGCACCTTACGAGAGAATGCAACACCATTTGGTGTTAATGTTCCTACATGTGTGAACAAATGCCTTTAGAAATGTGGGGGCAGTCTTTGGGCATTTAAATATGTTCCTGAATCAATAAAAACTGTTTTTGTACTTGTTCATTTTTAGATACTGACCGAGCTCTAGTGCTGCTGGAAGAATATTGTAAAAAACTGAGGAAACCAGAAGAGCAACAACTGAAAAAAGCCATCAGAAAAGTGATGGGCATCTTTAAGAGCAGCTTGTTTCAGGCACTTCTAGGTAGGTACTAATATTTAATGCCTTTGTATGCCTTTGAAGGCCAGACCCAGGTCAGACCTTGTAACATTCCTCTTACTGTGCACTCTTTAATTTGTATTTACAATGCAACAGCATGTTGAGATGATCCTTCTTGGTTCACTGTGAAGAAACTCATTGTCCTAATATTTCAAAGGTATTTGCTTATTTATAGTAAAGGAAAGTGTAACCAAAAAGCTCATGCAAGATAGGGCATCGAATCATTATTCCTAAACCTTGCTGCTTTCCTTTTGTTTAACGGAAATTGTTGAACCAGAGTAGGATATAACTATGCAAAGTTGAATGTGAAGCTGCATCTCCACACAGGTGAATGACCAAAGTTTTGCTGATTTTCATCTTTTCTAGATTTTATCATCTAAAATCTTTGCATCTTTTGCATTATGTTTGATGGAAAATGTCAGCCAAAGAAACTCAGAAATTAGTCAAGAAAAAATGCACAGGCACACAGTGAAAATGGCCAAATGGTCCCATCCATGTGACGTTGCAGTGTTCAGATAGCGCTGGTTCAACACTCAGTTTTTCTTCGACGTATGTGGAAGTCACTGTAAATGACAGCATTTGTCAAAACAGAGCACTTGACGTGTTGGAGTTTTATGTAAAATAACTTTTCTGAGTTATTATACATAAAATGTTTTCAACATCATGAACTTCCTGATGTGGTCTCTATTGTTCTGTAGTGCTTGTGCTGCCAGTCCTGGGATGTGGTGACAATAAGTGTGTGCCACGCTTGCTCTACCTCTCTCTGCCCTCTTGCTCGCAGTGCGTTGACCCCTTAGTTTTTCATTCCTTCACAAACATCTGTAAATTTTGTGGAGAATTAATCTGAAGGGAGCATTTCTTAACACAAACAATGGCAGTGGAACCACATGTTCCCTCCGGTTACGGTTGTTTGAGGCCAGATTGACAATTGTGCTCATTGCAGAGCTACAATCAGTAGTAGTTAGGGAAAAATTTTGGTTATACATCATAAAAGTAGAAGTACATGAATACAACACTATTACTGTGAAGATGAGGGAGGTCTGTGAAGACTTTCTGTAACTTCTGTAGCATTTATGAAAAATGTATTTACCTGTCTCTAACGTTTCCTGCCAACAAATTAATGTCAATACTAATTTACTTGTATTTTTCCTTGGCTTACTTAAAGTCATTAGCTTTATTTTATAAACCCTGCATAATTGTTATTTATTATTTTAAAAAAGTTACTACATTTGTACCTAAACAGTATTTACCAAATAGTAATAAATACATCTGAAATGAAGAACGAAAAAAAGATGGGAAGTTTCTATGTTATTTTCATGAAGATAACTGCGAATATCAAAGTATGTATTGAAGAGATACACAAGTCTCAGAAGCACTGTACATCTGTACATCGACTTCTGCGGTACTTTGAAGTAATCCTTCAAAGTGTTCTAACAACATATGTGCTTCGTGTGTGGCTACACTGCAATATTTTATGATGTATTACATATGCCAGGGATGGGAAGGTGATTATAGCTATATTAAGGTTGAGTCCAAAGAACAAAGAAAATCATTTGATTGCCACAGTTACAGATTGAGGAATACAATGGTGTGACCTTAGATAGCATTTTGATTTGTAGGACTTTGGGTGTCTTTTCATTGTCCTCAAATGCTTCATTATATAAAAGAGATTTGGAAATTGCCAGGCGTGTTCAAATTCTCACATTATTACATTTGGTTTGCTATTTGGTTGGTCTAGATTCTGGAATAATACAAAACAGTGACCTCTCATCAATATTGTAAATGTGGAGGATGATGTTATTACACAATCAATAGAGAGGTTCTTGCATAATCATCATTTCAAAAAGCTCCACTTCCATGACATGTGTTTTAGCTTCCCATCGTAGTTTCTTCCATTCGTCTATCAATAAGAGCATCCAAAGAAATGCTGAAGGCAGAACTCTCTGTCTCATTTTAAGTTCTGTACTGCTAAAGTACCTTTTTTGTGTGTGTGTATTTACAGAATGTCTAAAACTCCTGAAAATGTCCATTTTTGAGAATACAATGTGTCCATTTGTGAGAGTAAAATCACACAAAATGTGATTCCTGACAGAATTGTTAATCTGGATGCATAAGTTTTCATTCCTACCAGATGTAAAGTTAATAATATTTTAAGTGCCAAATTCAGTTGTTGTAGATCCTACAGCTTCAACAGAATTTGAGTCCTTTATGAATAAATTCAGCTATTGTAACCATCCCTGTCCTTTACATCTGTGTTCAACTCTAGTTAGCTTCCAAAATGCTTTAAAAATCTATAGGATGTCTTTATGTTGAGTACACAAGAACCAATAAAGAGTAATGTAATGTAATAAGAGGTACTCTTCAAATCTGAGCACCAAAGTTTAAGTGTTGTCTAGTTCCTTTTGTTCTCAAATTTATGCTTGTGTGGTTTGATACTACCAGCCATGTTTGAACTTGGACTCTTGATTTTTTCTTATCCTCATTGTGTTTCATAAATATTGACTACTGAATTTAGGAGTGAGAAAAATGAGGACTCGATATTTTTCATAAGCACAGTCTACACATGGATGAAGTGACCACAGATATGGAAGTGAAACGTCTGTAAGTGATTTACAAAAGGATTATTGATGCATTGTTCTTTTGCATTTTAATGTGTGTTCAAAAACATCTCTTTTTCCCTTCAGGCTGTTCTTGTTGCTAGACTTCTTGCTAGAGTTGCTGTGTTTGGTTACAGCTGAGTTGGTTGTCAAGAGGCACATTTTCAAAGCGACATGTGGAGCCGTAGTCTCTAGAGTCCCATTATACTCAAGCGGCCCAAACACAATTCTTTGAAATTTCAGCCCTCAGTTTCTAAGAGGATGAAGGAGGAAAAGCTCTTTGGAAGGAGTGTGGAAAGGGAAGAACTCCTATTTAGATATTGACATTACTCTTAAGTCAATTCCAAATTATTTTCACCAAAAAGATTGCACCAATCCTTCTATGCATGGTGAGAGGGAGAGTTACAGTTTGGTTCTTATTATGAGCTCATAAGGATTTTTGTTTTTTGAAGGGGCATCCGTAGCTACACAACATTAAATTGATAGGATGCTCCCAAACTGTAGCACATGTTATTTTTTCAGAAGTAACCCTATAAGGAAAAGAAAATGAAACCTGCAGAAATCTGAATGTTTCATCTGTTCGGATTATCTCATAATGGGACATCTTGGAGTCATTGTGTAGAGATCAAAAAGAAGAACTATAAAAGAGAACAATAATAGTCATCTGGACATTTCAAAACATCTTTTTTTTTCCATTCTATTCTTTATGAAGAACACACAGTTTAGTACAATCTTATTCTAAAAATCTCTGCTATATATTTGCCCAGTCCTCAGTTCATTAAGAAAAGTGCATCGTTTTACAGCTTAGAAAGCTGTTCTGTGGAATGAGAATGGATGAAAGAGGTTTATGTCAGAGGGTTGTTTATTTATTTATTTATTTATTTTTGGTAGATGCATCTCTATAAAACATCATTTTGTTTCTAGCAGGAATTAAAGTGCCACAAATAGCTGTAATCATCTTATGCAGTATTAGGTGAAAACTAATCTCTATAGGTTTTTCTAAAATTCGGATAAACCCAATCTGTAGAGGATGACGTATTTCCTGAGGACTTTTAAACCATGTCTTATCTTTATTTTTTTTTTCTCATGCTTGCATAACTTTGCCTGAATTTTAAATTGGCAAATTTTCAGCTACAATCTGCATCATGGTTTTTTTTTTTTTTTTTTTTTTAATAGCATTGTACCATTTCTGCAGAATAATGTGGATGTTATAAAACCGCCTGCCTTAAAAGTTGCTGTAGTAAACACTACTGTAAGGATTACATAATTTACTGGTCATCTGTGACACAGCCTGTATTTAGAGATTTAGGATATAATTTTATGGTTTTAGTAAGAGGGGTTTTTTAGACTTCTTACCTCATTCAGCTCACTTTTAAATAAGCCCTGTTATAACAATCCATTTTAAAAGAGCCACCATGTCTTTTAAACCAGGTCGTAAAGGAAGTCAGGTTTTTCTTCTGTGTTCACATATTCTTTTTCTAAAAAATGTTTGTGTAAATTAAGTGGCAGTGTAACTCAACAGTGCTGGATTGGTATCCAAACTTCCGAGAATATGTGCCTTGTGATCCTCTGTGTTACTGGAGAGTGTTACAGGATAGATAGGGTATATAAAGACCTAAAATACAGCCATTTACTGCTTTAGGAGAGCCTAAGCAAGTCCTCATTGCTTTATTTTTTTATGGTGTTTTAAAACCAGTAAAATACATATTGATTAAAAAATAAAATAGCCATTGACAAATGGAAACATTTAGTACAGGGAGCATGAAGCAGGTCAAGAGCTTGGCTTCATATGGCCTTGTCTTAGTTTGATTGACTTTGGTGGCTAAGAATTTGTGGGCTGTGACTGAAACTCCCCCTGTATGTAGGGCATTTGCTAGAGCTCTCTCCTCTGC
Source organism: Aythya ferina (assembly GCF_964211825.1). NCBI lineage: Eukaryota > Metazoa > Chordata > Aves > Anseriformes > Anatidae > Aythya > Aythya ferina. Next base: position 6,356,375 of record NC_140296.1, read on the forward strand.
GGGTTACCCGATAAATGTAACTCACTAGGGAAACTTCTTCTCTTGATAAAGATACTTCTTTTCATGCTTAATATTACAAAAATTTGGCAATCTCAGGAAGATGTACAGATACAGACATGCATATGCAGATAGGAGGTCCTTTTAAACCATTAGGTCTCTTTTGTCTGAAACCCACATAAAATATGATCAAAATTCTAGACAGTACAAAGGTCTGGACAGACCTTTCTGCAGAAATGTTTCACTGAAGACCTAGAGACACTTTTGAGGGTGTGGAAACGTAGAGGTGTAATTATAATGCTTATGCGAGGGTATGTCTACAAGGTGTCAGTGACAATTAAAAGCAAGGAGATGGCTTTCAATGGAAAATGTTTAAACTTCAGGATAGTTTAGATTTGAATTGAATCCGAAGAGGAACCTGTCATAGAAGTAAGGTTGGGATGTTGAAACATGCCCCTGACACAAAAGGAAAGTTGCTAAGAATGAAAAATGGGGAAGCTTTCAGTAGATGTAGCCATGCATGTCAGTTAAGAGTAATGATTAAATAGCCCCCATTTGTTGGCTTTAGGGCTGAGAAGAAAAACTATGCTGTTGGCCATATAGAGAAAGGAGGAATGGAACAATAAGGAATTTGTGTAGGCATGTTCAGTTTAAGGAGAGACTGTTTAAATAGTGACAGAAGGAAATGTGAGACTAGAGGGAAGGAGATGGGTCAGGATGGGGGAAGAGATGCTTGAGGAGCAAGATAAATTATGGGAAGAGCAGGAAACGTGCCATGTGGGCTGGACAAGGAGCCTGCAATGAACCAGGTGTTGAAGAATGATAGTAGAAGCCAGGGGAGAAGTCGGGATAATGCAACACCTCAAAAATCCCGTGCTGGTCATATGTGGTAGTACTGGTCTCCCATGTTAAAAGCTCTATGAGATTTGCATAAAAAGAATATAAATAATTGATAAAATTGTGGTTATCATTTGTTTCTATGATCCATCTTTAAGAAATACTGCAGTCACTTTCAGGCTTTTTTCCAACAACCACCGAGATCAGAAATGTACTTCTTCCTTCAGTGTGAGATCTGACATTCATGGGACAACGGAAAACAAGGCAATACCAAATTGCACGAGGCTGCCGACTCAGCTGAGTTGAGGATATCAAACTGAGGCAAATCACCTTTGTAAAGCCCTTGCCTGTACCAACCATCCTCATTCTGCAGAAAGAAGCATCTCAGCACTTACTGCCGTGTCAGTTCTTCAGGGATATAAAAGGTATTAAATGAATTGCTGTACTGGGAGGCTTTTCAATAGGAAAGCATAACGGAGTGTTATCTATTCCTACTTGCCAGGCTTGCTCTCCATAGGTGTTTTTACCCCACTTATGCATTCAGCATGTTTAGCTACTTACACTGCTCTTGAATGTAAGGTCACTGATCTCATGTTATTGTTCTTGAGACTTAATCTCAGTGAGCTGGTTTCTGGTCATGTCAAGCTATTTCGCCTCGTGTAATGACACTGAATTCCAGAGGAGTTAATCCAGTACAGCCAAGCCCACATCTGGTCCAGGGACATTCAGCAATTCTCTTTCCGACGGCCTGAATCCAGCATTCACTAAGTCAACAGAAAAACTCTCATTGACTTCGTCGGATCGTGCCATTGGAGAGAACTTTCCAGAGATTTATATTCAGACTTTTCCAGGTTGAGAAATAAAGATTCTTCTATAGTCATATATAAATGAAGATTATTCTATAGCCTTCTCAGGCTATTACAAATGTCAAGAAACAAAATAATACGTGCAAAAAACCCTTCAGAGCTCTGTCACACTTGAGAAGCGCTCAAATGACATCTCTAACAATGGGGAAGCCTGTTATTACTCCTCACAGAGTCCTACTTTCCCAAACTGGCATCTTTCTTTGTTGCAGCATAAATTAAAGCAGAACTGAAATTTAAATTCAAGGGCAGCTTTTGTTTTGCCTGAAGACAGCTGCAGCTGCTTTTATTTGTCGAGTCCAATTCTCTTAGTAAGCAAATTTGTGCTTTCTCTCAAAAGAGCTAGAGGTAGCAGCGCTAGATCTTTGGGATGATTTGAAGCCGTCTGATCTTTTTCGACAAGCTGGGGGCTGGACCACAGCCAGCTGGTGGGGCTAACCCTCGCATCTTCCCAGCAAAAGTCAGGTTGCATAGAGTAAATTGTTTATTCCAAAAAATGTTAGATCTATTGTACCTGCTTTCCTATGTGTTTTGGCCTACCACTGTTTTTCATCCCATAGCAGTGAAATTTTCCCAGAAATATCTTTATTTGTCTCCAACTCTTCTGGCTCTCCCAAGCCCGGGGTACCTGCAGAGCCTTTGGGGGAGCTGGGGCTTCTTCACTTCTGCCGAGCTGCATTGACATTGGGCAGAGCATTCAAAGTTAGTTGGTAAGAGCTGGCTGACGGATGCACATGCAGGAAAAGGACAGACAGACATCACATTACTGTAGGGAAATCAGGCTGAAAAATCCAGAGACTGGAGTTTTACCAGAAGTCTGAAATGTTACCGAGTTTCTGAGCTGTGTCTGTGAAGAAGCAGCTGATGTGATTGAACAGGGTGATAGGTACTTTCTTCAAGACTCCCTTTTTCCCCACAGCAAGTTGGACCTATTGATCGTTTGGATACTCCCGAAATAAATTAGCTAGTCTGTTAGAGCTGTTAAGGTCTTTGAATACAATCAGGCTCTGCAGGGCTAGGTGATGTCCTCTATCAGATCTATCAGGAGTTGGACTTGATGGTCCTTGTGGGTCCCTTCCAACTTGGGATATTCTGTGATTCTGTCATCTTTGAAGGTCCCTTCCAACTTGAACTGCTCTAGCATTTTGTAAATATTTCTGCATTTGCACAAATCTCAGAATTGTTTTTGCCCGTGGGACCTGGCTGGGTGTTGCAGTGGCGTCGTACAAGGAACAAGCAGGGCCAGGACACTGGTCTGGCTAGCCAGCCTGGAGACATGGGGAGCTCTGGGAGAAGCTCCCATGACAAGTTCTTAATATTAAAGCTGTTTGGTTATTGTCTTTGTGTGAAGATGCGTGTGGGAAGAGTTGGGATTCTTGTGTGAGTACCCAAAAGTCAGTTTTTGCTTGAAAGGCTTTAATTTTTAAACAATCGTGGATTACCAGAAAAGTCCTGAACTCAAAAGTACAACGTCTTAAATTTGTGGGAATTTTGATTGTGAACTCATCCTTGCTGTTGACTTTTTCCTTAATGAATTGAACAAAACCTCTGGGTATGAATGCTGGTGGACTCTGAAAAATTCAGCATCCCAGCTGGGCTCTGTCTTTTGACTCTTGGCCTATCTGTATACACGAAGAAACTGATTACAGCACTGATACAACCTAGGTAATACATAATCACTTGTAATCCTGATGCAACCCTCTGCTCATGTTTTGCTGCCTTTTAGCCCATGAATGATAGCATTTCTACCTCATACGAGGAATTTGGGAGCTTTGTGGACTTTCCTCATTTGAAATGCAAAAGCCGTGCATTCAAAATAAACCATTTTTAAGATGAGTCTTTAATATGAGCAATGTGGTAATTATTGAGCTTGTTAGTTTTCAATATCCAGCATAGAATAAAAGCTGGTTTTGTTCCTGTAGATTTTTTTTTTTGAGAGTGTCTTGGCCATATGTATTCTGTGTATAATTGGAATTAATAAAATGCAGTTGCAGCAGCTGTCGTTGTATGGCTGCTGTCCCAGCATGAAGCTTGTCTTTTTCTTTGCATTAAATAGGGATAGCCCTTTATTGTTGGTTTGTGATGAGAACTAGAGACAAATTATTTAGAGATGCATTTAGATAATCTGGTTTTATTTTGAATAATGTATTCTTTTACGAGCTGGGGGAATATAAAGAGACAATGAGGTTATCATTATTGCTTTTCTTTGTGTATGTGTTAAATAAAGACTGAATTTATATCTTGCTATTGTAGTTTGTACATCTACTAATAAAATGGAAGAAAATAATCTGGAGCAGACAGTTCCATCAGCAATCCTTATGTTTATTTTTGTCAGCAGAGCCGTTCTCCCTCTCTAATGTTTTGGTCTCTGAAGTCATTTTAGGTTAGTCTGTGATGTGATTCTTCTTTAGTGAATATAACTTCTTAAGAAGATTCATGGTAATTTTAAAACCACAGAAATAATTTAGCCTTTGAGAATCGTATACCTCACAGCTTTCAAAGGTGTATCAAATGAACCTAGGTTGTTGCTTGGTGCCACTCCTGTGACTTTTGGGAATTCCAAGGCTCTGCTTTTCTTACCCTTGTCAGTGAGGTGCTTCCCAGCACCTCACTGACACAGAAGTCAGTGAAAAACCCTGAGTTAGGTCATTCAAGTGCAGTTGGGATTGGGAACTAAATAGTAAGATGCATGGAAGTAAACTAGGTCAGAATATATGTACATATAGGATTATGTATATATCTAGCTATTTATAACTTAAATAGAGATACATATACACACACACCACACACACACATATATAAGTATCTGTTTCATATTTATCTCAAACTTTTACTGTAGTTAGCTCAGGTATGATTCTGTACTTTGGAGATCTGGTGGGTTTTAAAACATGTCTTTATAAGAAATGCTTCAAAACGTGTTCTTTGTGTTTACTCTGTCATGGAGGGGTCCATTTTCTGCGGCTGCATTTGGGCTGTCAGCCTGATCTGCCACCAAGATGACTCTGAGATCTGCTCAAAGAAGTCTGAATTGTTCTTTCCTGTCTCTGTCATCATAGGTGTGTGGTTTTGAATTTCTGCTGACGTAGTTGATTAAAGTATATTTCATTGCATAAAATCTCAGGCATTAGAAATAAAATATAGTTGTTATAATACTAATTATGTTATGCTACACAGGAATGATGTGGTATGTAAAAACAGTGTGAAAATAGCAGAATTAGGGCTGTGGTCAGAGGTTGGGCACTGCTGTAACTAAGGTAGTGTCTGTGAGTTTAGTTCAGTTCCCATGTATCTGACCCTAACTCCATCTGCAACAAGGAGTATCGTTATTCCAGTAAGACTGTCCCAGTGTCTCAGTTTGAGCAATTTAAAGGTGAGGATGATTTGATGGGTGATCATTATGGAAAAATACAGTGGATGTGACTTCTTGATCATCACAGAGACTCAAAAGAGTCAGATCTAATCAGTAGGATCGAATTCCCCAGGGTGGCATTTGATGTTCTTAAGGAAAAGAACCTTCAAGAAATCTTCTTAACCTTCTCAGCCTTCCAGCCCCTGTGAAGAATGATGCTCAGAAAATATCCCCAGCGCAGGCCCATTCATATGCTGAATAGATAGCCAAGTGTGAGAACAAAGAGAAAAACAGGATGTGATCATGTACTTACATTTAATCGTGACTCTTTCTTACCTTGGAGAGTTACCTTTACAACCTTTATCAGTGTTTTGAAGTTAACTTTACATGGTGATTTCCTAGAATATGAAAAAATTCCATCGTGTGTAGATATTGATGACACAGAATTGCTTTTTCCTGAATTACTTTTATTCTCCAATGTTGAAGTGATATATTGAACTGTAACTTCATTCTTTTTCCTCTTTAATCTCTGTCCAAACCCACAAGATTTATCTGTTTGTATTCCTTTCATCATTTCATACCTAACCTGCCTTCAGAGGATTTACTTAGCTATCAGTTTTGGCTTGGTAGACTGTATTTCTCATGCCTGTTTATTTATATATTTTTTTTCTTATAAGCAATTAGTTTGTGTTTTAAATCTTGTAAATACAATTTTAAGGAAATAAATACACTTGGAAAAAAAGCAAATTTTCTCTTTAAAAAGTAGTCCAAACCTTTCTGTAAAGTTTAGAGTGACATCTTGTGGTAACACTGATTTCAAATATGCATGTCTATTAGTATTTTTTTTTTATTTTGTCCACAGTAAGCATTGTTTTCTGCTTAAAATGTTACAGATTACTTAGGAGAAGGGCATAAAGACTTCTGAGTATCACCAGGGCTCTTGTGAGATCAGAGAAAACATTGCTGTCTGGTGTAAGATGTCTTAGGGTTGTGCTTTTCTTTTACTCCCCGAAGTTTAACCCATGAATACCTGTGAGATCCCAGTGATTTGAACTTCAGTTCAAGATTTTTAATGCTCTTCCAGCCATTGGACACTATCGTTTGGAGGCTCTCAAAACAGTTTCAGATACCCACAATGCCAAAGCAAGCAGGAGCACTGCATCTTTTAGCAACGTCTATTTGGGCTATTCAGTAGTTATCCAGGTGCCAACACCCTCTCATTACTGATCTCATTAATTCCCAGCCAATGGGAAATGTACAGAAGAACAAACACTGATAAAGGCAAGCAAATCTTTACTGCTGGATTAATAGACCTGCTTCCTTTTAGCTGAACATAAATATGTCCAGCAAGGAGGATTTGCTAATGGAGAAACAAGTAAGGCCATTCAAGATCCCTACTGCCGTTGCATGTATGATCCCTAACTATGGATCAGATGTTGATGTACCAGGTGGTGTAAGTGCACCAAAACCAACCACAGCCAAAGAACTAGCACGTGCCCAGACTACAGTGTTGTGCAGTATATTTAAACAAAATACAAATATTTTCAATGCAAAGTGGGAATGTAGAATGGCTTTGTGCTCAGAGCTTTGACTCTATAAAATGATGACTTTACCATAGTGCTTCACCTAGCAGATTGAATACCTGGCTACAGAATTGTTTAGGAACAAACACATGTCCTTTCTAAGAAATAAATTATTTTTGGGGAAACTGATTCATTAATGCATGTCAAGTGAAACTTTGCATGGCTGCAAAGTGCATAGAAAGCCCCTCTACCATTTCTCCATAGCGCATCTCTGATAATGGGTGGTCCTAATTCTGCTGTCACAGGCTGTGAATACGAGATACTTGATTCAGAAAAGGATTCTCTGTTTATACAATTCATTTTTTTTTGGAGGCGTTCTGGTCATGTGAGAGTGCCAGTGCTGGGCAAAGGATTCATATGATGTGCTGGTGATGTTAAGGATTTTTAGCTTTGTGGTGAAACACGCAAGGAACATTAGACCTAAGAAGCCCATCCCAGTGATCATCTGGTGACCTCATTTATTAATTTGATGGAAAAATAAAGACGTGGTGTTTTCAATTAAGATGAATGTTTGGCTTGTCTGACAGAATTATTTCTGATTAATAACTAAGTACAAGTTAAGCTGTCAATATAATCCGGATACTACATTTGAAAGCTCTGATGTAGATTTGATGCAAAACTAAGTAAATAATTTGGATAGCCTGTTGGAATGGGTCAGCTGGTTAAAATCCTCAAATATAGCTTAGGAAAAGCATGTAGAAATTGTATGTGAAGTAGACAATGTGTGTCTAAAGGACATACTTACTGGGATGATTTTCTGGGCAAATGATTTTGATCTTCAGCAAAATACATGTACCTATTACATTTCTTCACCCATTCCAACAGAGAGTTATAAGAGTAAAGAAATTTGTTGGTAAATCTAGGTACCAAATGATGCTTATCTTGTTTGAATGCCCTTTCCTTTTACCACGAATGATTGGTGATATTTCATGATAAAGGAAAGCTGACTGCTCTGTCTAATTGGTTTCTGATGCACAGACAGCAACGTCCCTACCACAGTTTTTGAGTGGCTGCTCAGCAGATTTTGCCCTGTTACTAATCTGAATCTTCTGTAATAGTTTACATCTGTCAAAGCGAGAACTTGCTTCCGCTTCATGCTGAGACAGCTGGCTCTGAAGCAGATGATGCCCTGTCAGACTGGAAAGAGGTTTCCCTTATAGCACAGGTCATGAGGCTGAGATGATGGTGTACAGAGCATGTTTTTCCCCAGAGCTGTGGTAGTGGCAGGAGAGGTCTGCCATTTACAGCCTGTCCACCTTTGAGGTAGCCACCAAGAAAAACAGGGCAGAAAGTCAGAGCAAGACAGCGAGTATTGCTCCTGGGTACAGTGCTCCATCCTGGGTGGGATGTGTTGAAAACAAGGTCTCATCAGTTAGTGTTTGGGTGGGAGGAAGAAATCTGAGGGCTTGATTAGTGAATCCTATGAATGCTAGCCAGACATTCGTATACACTTTCAGCAATATAAACCCAAAATCTTATTTTGCTGTGATCACTGTGGTGGTTTTACTCAGGTGGGCAGCTGAGCTCCACCACAACTGCTCTCTCACCCCCCCCTTCTCAAAGGGAAAGGTGGAGAAAATATGATAAAAGAGGATCAAGGGTTGAGATAAGGACAGGGAAATCACTCAACAATTAACGTGACGGGTAAAACAGGCTCAGCATAGGTAGACAGAGAAATTTATTGCCTATTACTAACAAGCTAGAGAAGTTAGAAACTAGGAAAACAAACTGAAAACACCTCACCCCCATCCACCCTCTTCCACCTTCTCCTCCCAAGAAGATCAGGGGAACAGGGAATGGGGGCTGCGGTCAGTCCCTGACACTTCGTCTCCTCAGCTCCTTCACGGTCCCTTTCTGCCCCTGCTCCATGTGGGGTCCCTCCCACGGGATGCCATCCTTCCCGAACTGAGCCTGTGGGGGCTGCCCATGGGCTGCAGCTCTTCAGGAACTGCTCCCATATGGCTCCATACCATGGGGTCCATCCCCCAGGAGCAAACTGCTCCAGCACAGGTCCCCCATGAGCGGCAGCTCCCCCCAGGCCTCCTGCTCCTGTGTGGGCTCCTCTCCATGGGCTGCAGCTCCAGCCTGGGGCCTGTTCCTGCGCTCTCCATGGGCTGCAACCTCCTCCAGGCCACATCCACCTGCTCCACCGGGGGCTCCTCCACAGGCTGCAGCGTGGAGATCTGCTCCATGTGGGACCCATGGGCTGCAGGGGGACAGCCTGCTCCCACGGGCCACAGGGGAACTTGTGCTGCATGCCTGGAGCATCTCCTGCCCTCCTGCTGCACGTGGTGGCTGCAAGGCTGTTTCTCACTCCATGCTCTCCCAGCTGCTGTTATGCAGTGTTTTTTTAACCCCCTTCTTAAATCTGCTCTCACAGAGGTGCAAACAGCATTGTTTATTGGCTGAGTTCTGACCAGCGGCGGATCCCTTTGGAGCTGTCTGGTGCTTGCCCTTCCTTACCTGACACGGAGCAGCTGCTGGATTCTTCTCACAGAAGCCATCTCTGCAGCCTCCTGCTACCAAAACTTTGCCACGTAAACCCACTACAATCACTTAACTCTCGTTTTGTCAGAATAAAAACAGGATTCTACCAAGTTTGGCCTGGATTTTGTGGTAGTGTTCCTCTCTGCAGCTCAGAGGTGACAGGCTGCTTGCAAGATCCTCCTGTCTTAGTAACATCCACAGCAAATTTACATTTCAAATGGGGGTGGCTGAAGGAGAACAAAGTCACCCACAGATTTTGGGGGCCGACGCTTTAAGTATTTACTTTCTACCTATGCAAATCCCTCTGGGGTTTCTTTTGGATTAAGGATTCCTTACTTTGTCTCTAAACCTCTTGTTTAATATTCACGTGTGTTGTTAAACAGCTGCTGCATCCCACTCAAGAACAGAAAGCGGGAATGCATTTCAGTAGCAAATGAAGTGATACTTAAATATATCCCTTGCCTACTTCAAAGCAGCAGTATGGGAGTTAATTAATATTTATCAAATGCACTGAAGTCCTTGGATAAGAGGCACTGTGGTTGTGCAAAGCATTGTTTGTTTAGAGCCTTTTTGCCTGGACATTTTGACCAGCTACTAAATGTACTTGAGAGTGATTACACAAAACTTGCTATAATGCTGCCTTGATTTCTCCTGTCTTGAATAACCACGACAGACATTCCAAAAATATAATAACTGCAGAAATGTAGGTGCTGTGCTTAACCTGAGGAAAACAATCTTCCCTTCATTAGTTGCATGCATTGTATTTTGCAATAGATGGTAATAAAAAAGTGGGACTAACACAATGCAATACACAGAGACCTTGTTAGGTTTTATTACATTTTCAGCTTGGTAATTTATTACTATTAGAAAGCCTAATTCTTTGCTTATCATGTAATTATAGCAAGGTGTTTATGAACAGGAACTCCAGCTGCTTTTCTGGATAGAGGGTCTATCCCCTCTATCTACTAGATGAGGAATTGGAAAGCCTTCTTAGACTGTTAATTTTTCCCCATAACAAAGGGAATATAAAACATTGTAAAATATGTATGTTATATGAGGTCAATGTTATCTTTCAAGAGTTGTTGCCTGTTTGCAACAAGGACAACTAATCTTAGAGATGTAGATGATCTTCAGAGGACTGCCTCTTTACCTTGAAGACTACAACTTCACAGCTCTCCTCTGGAATAGGGAGCTACCGATGTCCCCATTTCACCAAAAAGAAGCTTTAGGTGTCTTTGTGTACAGTGCTCCCTAACCCAGCATCTGGCTGAGCTTCACCATCTCCATTTGACACCTCAGCAACATCCCAATACGTGTGTTTGGTGAGAGTGAGACACGTAACATCCATGTCTAGGTACCACAGAAGCCCCCAAGGAGTCCCATCCTTTTGTTATGCCCAGCTCTCCTTGTTTCTGCTGGGGCTTTCTGTTAGCAGATTGCTAACAAGGAACAAAGGCTTTTGTGACTGACCCAAGACCTCATAGGCACTTGTGACTGAAGGGAGAGCTCAGCTGAGGGATCCAAAGCTTACATCATACCACGAGATCATCCAGTTTTAGGCTGTCAAGCTCACGTTATAATGGAAAGCATTGTCTGAAATCATTCGCTTGCAGAGAATTTAGAGACAGTCAAGGTTCTTGTGGAGTTTTGTTATCCTGTTATTGTGGCAGATGGGATAGGATATCCATCTAGAACAAGGGTAGGGCAGAAAATGGAGGAAACAATTAGAAATCGGAAGATGTGAAAGTAGGAGGGGAGAATGAGCTCTTATCAGTGTATAAATCAATAAATATGTAGCTCTGTGCTTTTATATTGTTCATGATGAGTTGTTATTTTTACAAATCTGTGGATTACTGGCAATTATTTTCTTATAGTTTAGATAAATGTACATCCGCCTATGAGTAGAGTTGCTGTCTTGGAGACTTCTTAATGCCAGTCTTGCTTGGGTGGCACTTGCCCATAATATGAAATCTGAGTGATTATGATTGAATAAAACAGCTTTGTGGGGTCTGATGCAATGCGTATCAATATTTTAATAGGAATGCAAAATTCAAAACTGATTTAGTATTAGAAGTCTACAGCACCTGCTATTATCCTGACCACCAGTGAGGGCCCACTGATTTTTATTCAGTTCAGTGTTTTGCATCTGTGCATATTTTTACACAAATTTCAATATTCTTTGCCTGAAGAGTCTGAGCCAAAGACATACCAAGCACCAACCCGAGAAAACCTGCCCTGTGTGTGTTGCAAAGTTTGCATATCAGTAAAAAGGACAAGTTCTCCGAAAAGCTTTGTCAGTGATCCTGAGGATTAAGTGAGGTATCTTGATAATAACATAAGAATTCCAGCTGATACTCCAGCCAAATTAAAATATATGCATCTTTTCATTGACTACTTGTCTGGCACTATAACAATTGCTAGATTAACCTAAAAACAGGACTGTAAATATTGGATAAGAACAGCCAGTACTTTAATTAGATAAAGTCACTGGCAGGGCTCTGAGGAAGGTAAGGGACAGGTGCTGTCTGTTTAGCTTTGCTATGTGTTTTGTTTACTCTGTAAGTCTTTTTGGCTTGGGACTTACTGTCAAGCACCAATTTCCTGTTGGAGTTCATTTCTGTTTTATCACTCATGACCATTTATTTCAAGATTGCTTCTTCCTTTTAGAATTTTGGTTGAAGGAGAAAATCAATAGAAATAGCTAGAAAAATTAAACAAAAAAAAAAAAAATTAAGTTAAGTATCTTCTCCACTACACTTTTACCTTTGGCCTTTGCAGATGAGGTAGAAGGATGGGAATTAAGCCCTGGGGAACGCCTTTCACATATTACTCTCTAGCCTCAGTGTCATGGTTTAGGCTGAGATTGGGTTGATTTTCTTTGTTGATTTTCATGTGATGCTGTGTTTTGGATTTAGGATGAGAATAATGCTGATAGCACACTGATGTTATGGCTGTTGCAGAGCAGTGATTGCACAGAGCCAAGGACTTTCAGCTCCTGGTGCTGCCACACCAGCGAGGTACCTTGGGGTGCACAAGGAGCTGGGAGGGGACACAGCCAGGAACTTACCCCGACTGGCCATGGGGATGTCCCATACCGTGTGGTGTCATCCTGAACAGTAAAAGCTTGGGGAAAGGAGGAGGAAGGGGGGTATGTTTGGACTGATGGTGTGTGTCTTCCCAAGGAGCTGTTAGGCGTGATGAGCCCTGGAGGTGGCTGAGCACCTGCCTGCTGATGGGAAGCAGCGAATGAATTCCTTCTTCTGCTTTGCTTGCACACATGGCTTTTCTTTACCTAGTAAGCGGCATTTATCTCAACTCAGAAGTTCTTGCACTTTTACCTTTCAGATTCTCTCCCCCATCCCACCTGGGGAGTGTGAGTGGGCAGCTGGGTGGTGCTGAGCCTCCAGCTGGGTTAGACCATGACACCCAGTCTGCTGAAGTACCTGAGTGCTGTGGGGTTGCCTTCAGCATTGGCCTCCATCATCTGGGCTTCTCTGCTGTAGATTTAGGATAAATTGTGTCAAAGGTCCCTGTAATAAAGCCATTATACAGCTTGAGAATTCCTCAGTTTCTCTTTTTGTACCTTGTTCTCTTGCAGGTTGGCTTTACTTCGCTCAAGAGAGGTCCAAGAAGTGAACTCTCATGTCCTTTTTTAGAAAACCAGATTAGTATTCGTGACTGTAGCTTTGTATACTGACTTTCAGGTGGTGTGAAGGCATGGTGCTCTGCAGAAATAGGGATGGGGGTGTGGGGCATGATGTAATTAATGATCGTGCAGCGATGATGAGATTTATGACGTCAGGTACATTTGGTATTTAAGTGAGGAATTAGCATTAAATCAAGACAACCCTAAGGCTGTGGAGGACAGCTGGGGACACAAAAGGGCCACTTGTGAACTTTTGACAAACAGTGTGGGTGGTAAGTAAAGGATTCAAGATGAAGACACGGGAACATCAGGATATGTATACTCACTTCTCAAAGGAATAAACACATTTTCAAAAGGGATTATAAATTCAAATGGACTTAGAAATAACTTGCAATACAAGTTGTGTTGTATGGTCATACCAGGTGAGGAGAGAAGCTGTGCTGGGAAAGTGCTCTTAACCAGCACCACTTTTAAATAAATACAAGAACTACAAGGCTTTTCAGTCAGAATCCATATTCTGCAGGCTTTGCACTTAAATAAATATAATGTGAAGGTTTCTGGAAAAATCTTTCTTTGAAACGGGGCTTATATTGTCATGGAAGGCAAACATATGCTTTGCTCTGCCAAAGGATGGAAGATATGGATGTTTCTGCATAGAAATCTTTTCTTCATAATTTGCTAATGTATTTTTTAGGATTGTCATTCATTCAAATTGTCAGCTTCCTCTAGCTTCTTCTGTGCCAGTCCTCATCATCTGTTTGAGAAACAGTAGTACAAAATTAGTCATGATGAAAAGGAAAATGCTATAGCTTGAGGTGGTTGCTATGCCAGACCTCTTCCTTTTGCTGCAAAAGAGCTTTGGAAAATATTGTGATTTCTCTTCATTGCTTTCCCTTGAAAATCACTGGACATGAGAGACATGGTAGTCATCTATCTCAGAGCCCTTGCTCATCATGCGTTGTGATCATAACCTCTACTATCACACCAGAACTGTCACAAACTGTTATGCTTTTTCCAAAACTGGAAACTATTCAACAGGTTTGGGGCAAAGAACAAGGTTTTGGGGAAGCCTTCACTAAACAATATGTTTAGAATAATTCTTGGCTAAAACACAGCATTTTGCTTTGAAATACTTCACAGCACAGTGAAAACTTTAAGAGATTGCTGTAGGTTGGTACAAGTTGTGGATTTTGTACTTCAAGGCTCTTGGTGGCACTGTAAGTGAATCCAAAACCTTTGGTGGGTGATGAGGAGTTTCTGGTCTTTTTGAACCAAATAATGTTCTCATAGGACAGAATCCAATAAAATGGGGCAGATCTCGTGTACAAGCAATATACACAAGTGCAAGTGAACAGATGGCTCACAAATGGAGGAAAAGCTGTGGTCAGCAAATTCTGAGTAGTTTGCTTCGAGTATGGTTGCATGACAAAGTCACTGCAAGGCAAGCAGGAGTATGAATTAACAAGTTAAATAACTGCCCATGTGCTCACTCTCACCATCCAATAAAACACTCTCAGAGAACATACGGACAGCTGAAATCTATTTGGAAATGTCTTTATTGGTATATTAAAATGGGAACAGGAATATTTCCACACAGAGGGACTCAATCATCTATGCTGTAAAATTGCTCAAGTGGTTTCTGACAAGATTTTGGCCCATCCAACCTGCATTTTCCCAAACAATTTGCAGTCAGGGCAATTCCAGGGCAATCACAAACAATTTCCCATAAATCAGTGGCTGTCACTGCTCTATTCTGGAGGCTCAGGGTATTATAAAGTACGTATCTAAGCTCAGCACTAGAAGATGCTCCTTCTTTTCATTTCATTTTCAGCAAGTTTCATTTCCATGGCATAGCTTGTGGGTTGAGGGTGTTGGAAGAGATCTTGTTGGGTATGTGTTGTCTGAATACACCTTCATTCAGTTATTCAGAAGTTGCAAATTATCCCCATTGATCTTACTCAAGTTGGCAGTTATTCAACCAATCTGAATAATATTCCTGTTAGCATTCACCCAAAACTTTTTTTCCTGAGATTAAATTTGATGTTGGTGGATCTGCTGGCTTGCTAGCCCCTGTGGACTTATATCGCATCGTTTGGGAAAAATCCCTGGTTAACTCCTAGGCAATGCATGTGGAAGAAGTTAAGAATATTGTCAACTACTACAGGAAATCCAAAATATTTGGAAAGATGTAATTCATCTTTTAAAAAGGATGGATGGTGGTGAGAAGAAAGATGGCTCACAGTCTGACCAGAGCGAAGCCTTGATGTGAATATTGGCCACATTCACCATCTGAAGGCTCTCTGGATTTCTCTGGTTTCCTTCAGTGAGCTCAGGCAAACCATTTCTTTCACTCTTAGTCTGATGGGTGAATAGTTCTGATGGCCACCGCTCTTTTCAAAGAAAAGGAGACAGTGAATGGCAGAGCTTTAGAACTAGAACCTGGTCTTAACTAGAACGTGGTCTTGACTAAAACTCCTTCTGTACCTCCTCTTCAATATTGTAAACATCTTCATTTGGTCAAAAAATCACATCATTCCTGATTGCATTATCCCCGGTTCATTGATCCAAGATGCGTCAATTATTTCTTTTAAACACAAATATTTTCGATGGGGATTTCCAACATACCGTGCAAAAGTTCAACATTTCAATACGCAGCATTTTACAGATAATTCTGGTGTTCTATAACGTTTTGTTGATCTTTCCCCTGCTTATTTGCTTTGTTGAGAACAAACATGAAAACTCTGGCTCTTTCACAGCATCTGCACCCTTAGAGAACTTCAACTATTTTAAGGAATTAAAAGCTTCCTGTCCTAAACGGCAGTAAAAGTCCACTTTGTCACAGCAGTATCACAGTGATGAATGTTCAAGGGCAAAGCTTTGATTAATGACAGCTGCAGTTTGGATTCCACTGATGGTGATTTTGTACCTCCTTCCAGACAGCTGCACACTTATGGCAAGTATCTAACTAGACGTATTTATTATGCCAGTTTAGTTAAATACTCATATAAATTAAGCATATGGATACTTGCATAATTTGCATGTGCAGCACGTGACTGTATTATATGAAGTAGGCTTCCAAGACAAGAATGTCCATAATGCAGCTGAGATATTCCTATTTTGTTAAATCAAAGAGATCTGTGCTTAGATTTCATAGAAGGGGAATCCCAGTCTGAAAAGGGTCTTAGGAGTGAAAGGGGAGGTGTAGTTTTCCTCTATTCAGGAAGACAAAAAATCACTAATATGGTTAAAGTTGTCCAGTGTTTTCATGTGTCCTTATAAAATGCTGAATTTAGCAGAACAAAGATTTTGGAAAAACAAGAAGTCCAGAGGTTAAAACACATACTCACACAATTGCTGGGGTCTAGTTCCTCACCTCTCCTTTCTCTTTTCAGTGACCAATGGGAATCATCTTTCATTTAAACATATGTAAAACTTAGCATACTTTTTACATTAACTACATTAAATTGATAACCTTGCATTAGGATATAGCTTAACTCTTCATTGCCTGGCTAGCATAAATCACTTTCGGTCTACCTGACATTTTGGGCCAGCATGGAAAATCATAAAGCAAGCATACTGCTTTTAAATAAGCTTTTTGTTATTAAATGCTCTTTTTAAAATCTATTTTTATTTATTATTAAAAAAGGGACAAGTCACCATTTAAGCTGCTGAAATGGTGCAGGTTTGCAGTTGTAGGTCTTAGATAGGATAATATGTGCAGGAATAGAGCTGCAGCAAGACTCCTAAAAGACTGGCTTCACCTGCAACCTGTACTGTAATGCAGTGCAGCTGGTGGTTGTGCAGTGCCTGTTAGGAGCTTGAATTTTGCATATGAGCAGAGCTGCAGAGGAGTCAGCAGTCTGATCCGTAACACAAAGCCTGGCTATTTTACTGTGAAGTGATGATAATTTTAATTTCTGGGGCATGATGTTATGTCTTTTTCCACTTAGTGCCCAAGCATCTTCTGCAAAATACAAGCTCCCCTCTCCATTTCTATTACTCTCCTCTACCCATCTCTTTAACTATTAGCTTTTTAAAGCTATCTGTATATAAAATTTTCACTGTTTTACGCATATGACAGACAGACTGTAAAGTGTTATGGCTGGTTACACAGTTCCCAGCAGATACCACACAGGTTCTGGGTCTTTGCTGTGCTCATTCCTTTGGCTGAGCAAGGTTTCCAGCATTGTTGTGCCACACTTGCCTTGCCCCAGGTGCTTCCCCCAGCACCTACTGCTACCTGCAGTGGAAATCCTGATTTTCCTTGGGGAGGTGGCGCAAGAGTCTGCCCCCTGCAAGGAGCCTCCCCTAAAACTTTGTGCATTCAGTGGTGTTGCAACATGGAGAGGGAGCCACGGAAAAAATTATGGCTTCAGAATTAATGTCTCATGTAAACTATTACTGACAAGTAAGGAGCAAAGAGAAAATACTCAAGCACATGGCTCAAAACCTCATGTCTTGTGTTCAGGGACTGGAGTCGTGGGGTAGTAAAATCCTCCCAGGTGGTGCTAGAGTCTCACACACTGCTGCAGCCAACGAGAAGTTTTTGAGCGAGACAAAGTCCCCTGCTCCACCATCCTCAGCCAATTCAGATAAATCCGTGTCATTTCTCCCTTTTTCCTTCATGCAATATTAAATGCATTCTCTTCACAAGCTAATAACCCCAAATGTGTGATAGTGTCTAAAATGAAAAAACCCGTGCAGAAATATTTTCTTCCCTATTGTTTATCTTTCTTTCTTTCATCCTCGGTGTACAATACCCTGTGCTCTTCAGGACAAGTATTTATTGCAGCTGATGCATTGTTAGGGGGGGTCACTCATGGGGGAAGATTTATAGTGTATGAATTTCTTTTTTCTTGCTCGACAAGGTATGGAAACAGCGGGTAAGACTTGTCACCAGGTGGCACCATTAACCTAAGTTATATTTCAGCTAGGTGCACGCAATGAAGTTTATGTTCAAAAGGAATTTAGTAGAAAGATTGCTCTTTTCACCTTTCTTCAGATCGCAAGTCACTACACGACACAGAGAATAGATCAAATCCTTCTGTTCACTGGCACATTTCAAATTGTTTCAGTGCCTTTGCAGCATTGTAATCTGCTGAAGAACTTTCCGCACTTTGTAGACGGTGAATAAACTGCATGCCTGTGCTTCTCCATAAAACACCTTCCTACTTACCTATTTTGCAACATACTGCACACCTGGTGCATAAAAAAGCACCGTTTTCCCCAGTCAGCTCTCCTTCTCCAGAACATGACTAGGGAATTCGCACATGGGAGCATGTGCCTAAATATTTTTAGTTTTGGAGTAGGTTCTATAAACCCAAACAATAAGAAATTGATTTTCCTTGCTTATTAGCAATAGCACCATATATCAAGTAGTGTTACGCACGTTGGGGCACAGGTGCTGGGTCCCACTGCCACTTGCTATTCAGCAGGGGTGGTGGTGGCTCTTTTCTGTTCCAGGAGAGCTGCAAGACTGTATCCGGGCACATGCAGGATGATGTAGCTGTCCTCCAAAGCAAAGAACAAAATTCTTCCAGCAACAGGCATTTAAACAGCTTGAGTGGAATAGTTATAGCTTCTTTTGATAGGGCTGGACGCCTCTCTAAATGACTTTGGCGTCTTGTGTCAGCTTGATCCTTAGATGATGAATGTCTACTAGCGTCGTGATTTTTTTTCTAAGTGATGCTATTAACCTAATGAGAGGATTCTAGGGTGTCTCTTGGGAAACAGCAAATTCTTGTCCTTCTTTGATCAGGTATTAAAGGAACACAACCCAGCAGCTTGTTCCTTCCGACTGTGTTGGAATATTCGGAGTGGTATTGTTATCCTTTGGGATTCTGAAGAACATGGTTGAAGTATGCAGCTTGTAGTTCTTACTTAGCTTATACAAGTAAGCAGGGAAACAGATTTATGCCTAAAAAAAATAATCTTCCATTAACTTTTTATTGTATTGAAACCATCAAATGAGTATTGCTCATATAAACTCTGAATTGTAAGGTCAAATTATACCAGTAGGTTAATTATGCTTGAATGTATTCTCCAGTTTCTCAGAAATTTCTGGGGCCTCACTAGGTAAGATTGTATTGTACAAAATTGCAAATGCCGTAATTTAACTCATACATATTATATGTGCTTTCTTGCCT
Organism: Aythya ferina; assembly: GCF_964211825.1. NCBI lineage: Eukaryota > Metazoa > Chordata > Aves > Anseriformes > Anatidae > Aythya > Aythya ferina. The sequence continues at coordinate 6,375,283 of NC_140296.1, forward strand.
CTGCTTGCTTCTCTGGTCAGCTGTGAAAGTCAGCGATTAAGCAGGCTTTGTGTCAGCCTCAAGTCATCGCGTGGGTGGTTGCACACTGGCACCAGCTGCCCAGAGAGGCAGTGGAGGCTCGATCCTTGGAGATATTGAAAACCTGGCTGGATACGGCCCTGGGCTACTTGGCTCTCGTTAACCCTGCTTGAGAGGGCAGGTTGGAGTAGATATCTCCCGAGATCCCTCCTAACCTACTCCATGGTTCTGTGATTCTGCATCTATCAGGAAAAAAAGGTCTGGGCAAACTGAAGTTATGAATTTCTCTGAATAAGCCTGTGAAACTCCCAGTCTGGAAACTGCAGCACTGTTCTCAGGTAGACTCCTTGCTCATAAAGATAAGGGTAATTCAGAGCGGTTAGAAAGAACAATTGGTTCCATAGAGATTTGCGTTACTGTGTGATTTTTTACTGACGTTTGCCCATTATAACACAACAGATAATGTAAATGCCTATTTGTCTTTTCCCTTAATGAAGCAGAAAATGTGTGTTGTTAGATAGCAAATAGAAAGTAGAAAGGTTCAGTGATACATTATCTTAAAAAAGTGCCATTGAGCATTTGGCAAAAATATTGTCAGTTAGAAAAAATCCCATATATACATTTATACATATATGTATATATATATATGTACCTTTCCAAGTTTCAGTGTGGTGACTCAGTGGGTGTTTTAAATAGCAATAAAGACAGTGTTATAACAGTGATGCTCTAAGGATGAAGGTGAGGCAGGGTTTATAGGAGAGAGCAAGATCAGGCAAGTCTTTTGGGGGGTCAGGGTGGGTATTGCCTGAAAGAATGCCTCTTTTTTCTGGTTATACTGGTTTATGTAAAAAAGGCAATCACAAACTGTGACATTATCAAATGCATCTGTGGTCCAAAAAGTGCTGTATTGTTCTGCACCATCTGAAGGAATCAAATGGTGTATCAGGTAACAGGAACATTACTCCTGAGTCATGATATTGTACTTGTCTATGTTTTTCCAGTTTCTCTCACCTATAAATGGAGTCATGGACATGATGGCAAAAGGGAAATGGATCTGATGTGTTGACAAAGCTGTTTATGTAGGATTCTTCAATAGAATCAGGACTAAACTCCTTGTCACTCATAACACTGAAACCCCTATCTTTTAATTTCTTTCTTTCTTTCTTTCTTTCTTTCTTTCTTTCTTTCTTTCTTTCTTTCTTTCTTTCTTTCTTTCTTTCTTTCTTTCTTTCTCTCTTTCTTTCTCTCTTTCTCTCTTTCTTTCTCTCTTTCTCTCTTTCTCTCTTTCTCTCTTTCTCTCTTTCTTTCTCTCTCTTTCTTTCTTTTCTTTCTTTCTCTTTCTTTCTTTCTTTCTTTCTTTCTTTCTTTCTTTCTTTCTTTCTTTCTTTCTTTCTTTCTTTCTTTCTTTCTTTCTTTCTTTCTTTCTTTCTTTCTTTCTTTTCCTTCCTTCCTTCCTTCCTTCCTTCCTTCCTTCCTTCCTTCCTTCCTTCCTTCCTTCCTTCCTTCCTTCCTTCCTTCCTTCCTTCTTTATTTGCCCATCATACTTTTTTTTGTTGTTGTTGTTTGTTTAATATGGCTCTTTTTTTGTTTTTATTTATTTATTTATTTATTTTTATTTCCTGCAGTCATCATCAGGTCATTGATTTTTTACAGTGCATCATCTGGAATTCTAGCAAGTACCACAAGGACCCAAATGTCTTCTTGCGTGTGATTCTGCAGGCACCTGCCTGCACTTATGACTGATCACAATTCTGACAGCTTTAAAATATTGCTGTTTTCTTCCCTGAAAGCCTTAACTGAAACGGAAAGTCTTGCACAAGCCCCGATATGTTAGCAAAACTGTGGGCAAAGCATATGAAGAAAGCAATTTATCCATCACTGACAGTCTAGCAGTGCACAACAATCTTTCAGTGGCTGGTCAGTGGTGAACTGTGGCAATGGCTGTTTCATACTCATGATTTCAGGTCAAAGTGTCTATAGGACCTGTAGACCTCTATGTGTTTTTTGCAAGTGTACCTGCACAGGCATAGAGAGCCCATAGTTTATATTTCTACTTCTGTTAGGGGTTTATGTGTAGGTTATTATTCATATGTTAATACTCTGAAACATAGCAGATCAGAAAGGAGGTTGGTTAAACTGAAATGGAATAGATCTTATTTAATCTAGAACTACATAGGGGGATTTCAGGAATCCTTGTTAGATCCAAATGACATTTTTCAAGAGTGATTTATCTTTTCTTTTTTTTTTTTTTTTTTTTTTTCTCTTTAAATATATCCCAAATAACCAAAATTATTTATAAATACAATTCATATTTGGCAAGAATTTCTGGCTGAAAATGAAAGAAACATCACAACAACAACAAAAAGATGTTTTCTAAATCTAGCGTTTGTCTTTCCTATAGAATGCAGCTATATATATTTTCAAAAATTATACCCCCAGCCCCCAAATAAAAGAAATTTCAATTCTGAATGCAGAAGTATTTTTCCATTTTTAGACCAAATGAAGCAGTGAATTAAGCACAAAACAAATTTTTGCTTATTTTCCTAAGAAAAAAGAGCTTGTGAATCTGCACTGGCAGGGTATGTGCTGACCTATTTCCCTTCTCTTTCCCATGCCATTCATTGCTTTTGATATGACAGATCCATTTTAACCAATTTGGACTAAAAAAAATAGCATTCTAAGTCTCTTGCAAGTGTGTTGTTATTGACCTGATTTTACAGATAGTCATAGAATCATGGAAAGGTTTGGGTTGGAAGGGACCTTAAAGATCATCCAGTTCCACCCCCCTGCTATGGGCAGGGACACCTCCCACCAGCCCAGGTTGCTTAAAGCCCATAACCAGCCTGGCCTTGAACACCTCCAGGGATGGGGCATCCACAGCTTCTCTGGGCAACCTGTGCCAGTGCCTCACCACCCTCTGAGGGAAGAATGTACTCCTTATGTCTAATCTAAATCTCCCCTCTTTTAGTTTAAACCCACTACCCCTTGCCCTATCACTTCGCCCCCTGACAAAGAGTCCCTCCCCAGCTTTCCTGTAGGCCCCTTTAGGTACTGGCAGGCTGCTGTGAGGCCTCAATCTGTCTTCACAGGAGAGGTACTTCAGCCCCCTCTGATCATCCTTGTGGCCCTCCTCTGGACTCAGTCTAACAGATCCACATCTTTTTTTTTCTTCTTGTGGGGGTCCCAGACCTGGGCACAGGAGGTTGGGCCTCACAAGAGCAGAGGAGAGGAGGACAATCCCCTCCCTTGCCCTGTTGGCCACGCTGCTTTTGATGGAGCCCAGGTTATGGTTGGCTTTTTGAGCTGCAAGCGCACATTACTGGCTCATGTTGAGCTTCTCACCCACCAGTACCCCCAGGTCCTTCTCCTCAGGGCTGCTCTCCACCCACTCATTGCCCAGCCTGTATTCATGTTAGACAGAGACCTGACGTTCAGGCAAAGCAGATGCCAGATTTATTCAGGTGTTCGCACATCTGCACCCATACCTAGGTCATCCCACAGGATGTTTAAAAGCTTCTCACCACTTCTACATGTGTTTTGGAGTCTGACCTGAAAGGGCTGGACCCAAGGTTGTTAATGAAATGCAAATGAACAAGACACTGTATTACGCTTCCTCTGATATTCCCTAACCAACTCTGTGGTCATACCTCCATGCTGGACCTGCTCCCTGCCACGCTGGTGGGAAATGGGAGAACCTTTCTGATTCATAGTGTCTGTTTTTTCTCCTCTCCATCATACATCCTCCCAGGGTCATTCCCAGTCCAGATATTGTGTCCATCCATTGGGTAACATTAACTTCCCCAACAGTACTGCTCCATATTTCAGTCTTGCTTCTGGCAAATCCCTCAAAAAAGATTTGTTTCCTCCTTCCCAAGACTGTGTCAACATGCCAACCAGGGGATTTTTTTATGTGCACTTTGATTTCTTCTTATATAGCAGAGAACAGAATGTTAGAGGGTTGTTGCAGTGCTGAAGGAAAGGGGCCCAGCAAAGATTTCTTTTTCCAATTCCCGTGGGAAAATATAAAAGCATTTTATACATCACTGAGCTAAGCAGTAGCTGACAAATAGTTTCCTGTTTGAGGGAACGAGGATATATGTACCCACTTGCTTTCAGGATGTGTTACTGACCAAGCTGCCAAGGGAACAGCACGGGTTTTCCATTCTGCCTCGGTTCTGAAATGGCAATTTCAAGTCATCATCTCTACATTAGGTTAATTAACTCAACTTCACTGATTTCAGTCCACTGCTCCACATTTTCCCAAGCAAGATAAAATGTGAAAGTGTCTTACTTGTGCTTGTTTTGTTAAATTTTCACTGGCATCTCTGGGATTCTAGAGCCCTTGTATCATCAGCTTGCTCTGATTCTTAATCTGTTAAGAGCCTAAATCAAATTAGAGAATGATACTGATCACCCAAATGCCTGTGACAGCATTTTTCCATGGCTATAGCTAAAGGAGCTTAGAGGATAACATAAGGAATGACAGACAGTCCAGCAGAGGCATGCTCCTAAGATGTACAAGAAGGTGGGCACAGCAACATTTGGCCACATTTTCACAAAATTCAAGTAAAATCATGCTTATAAATATCCCAAACAGCCCTATCATCCTCAAGGAAATTAATCATTGTTTTTTAAGTGTTGGGAAATGAAATTCCAAGTTATCTGTGATTGTATGCCATGGTTTTCAGTTTGGTTCTGGAGCACTGACCATGCACTGTGATAAAAGGGACAATGTAAAGGCCATCTCTGTTATGCTGGTGGTGTTCCCTGTAACACAGCTACATCCTGGCCCTCCTGTGCCAGCAGGCATCATTTTGACCAAGACGAATGCTCTGCTATCCTTAAGTTATCACCATGTGAGGCGGAATAGCCAACTCGTGTTTGTAAAAGTCAGCTTCTTTACAGCTAAAGGTTGTTTGCTTACCTCTCCATCAGGATGCTCACTTCCACCTGGTCTCTGCTCTGTTTGATTTGTTTTACTTGTAGCCCTACTATGAATTAAAACTTCCCTGGCTTTAGCTCTGAATCACTTGAATACACAGACCTTTCTGGGTGAAGTTCACAGGGAGGGCCAGCACTGTAATTGAAAAGAAATGAAATGGGCACAGGTCTCTGTCTCTGTCTCTGCATGGGCACAGGCATCGTGCTGGTGAACAGAGGTGCTGTGTGGTAGGAACCAGGGGAAGGTAAGCATTTATAATGGGATAAAATCCTTTCCGTGCTGGATCTGATAGTGTAATCGTAATTGTGATGCTGTGCCATGCAGGTAGCAAGCGAATGACTCTCTAGAAACCTGATGACAATGACCAGCTCCATACAGTGATGGATGTTTTCTGTGCATTGTGTTTATGTGATTGCTTTCTTTCTCTGACTTCTCTTCCCCCAGTACATCTGTACTGAAGACATTTTACGTGGCCAATTTGGTCAACACAGAGCTATGAAATGACAAGGGGAAGATTTTTCTGTGTGGTTAATTGGTGCTAACATTCAAATGTCATATTCAAGGGAAACATGTCACTTAAGCATCTGTTTTTAAAAAACCTGTCTTTAGCTGAAACACTCGTGATTCTTCATGGAGAAACCTAGAGGATGAACATAAATAACAGAATAGAAAAAATTTTTGTAAATGAGAGGCAGTATTGCTCTTCTTTTCATTCCTGTTGTCTACTTCTGGAAGTTGGCTGAATTAGGATTTAAGTAAGCCTAAAAGACAGGAGATCAGAAAGAAAATAAAAGATTTCCAAAATCCACTCTTTAACATTAATACCCTGAAAGGGAAATCCTGCCAATAGTTGCATCTGTGCTTTTTGCAAGATGGTGATAAAAAAAAAAAAAAAAGCAAAAGAAATCTCTTCATTTTCAAGCTAGCTTCACAAAGAAAGCAACCAGACATGGAACCATCTCCCACCCTTCACTGCCAGCGGCTGCTGCATGTGATGTCCTTGGATGCCCCAAAGATTAGGCAGTCTGATCCACCTGGCCCATGTAACAGGGATCAAAGACATTGCTCCGTCTACAAACTTAAGCTCCTGGTAAGTGCATCCTTTTACTAAGTTGCACAATATTTTCATAATAAACAGTAGTAGAGCCTTTTTTTGTTAATTACACTGAAGCACAAAGTTGTTTGCATCTGCCAGTCATTATGAATTTGGTAAACAGGAAAGGCTGTAACACAACATAAGAAAGATGCATTCATGAAGACTATGTTTCATGAAGTGGAGAAGTTGATATTCCTTTCTTTTCCCTTGCAGCTCTCTGAAAATGAAGAAGACAAATTGAAAGTTATGCCCTGCACAAATTAATAGGGACCTCTGGCTCTTGAGGGGGCAAAATTGTGGACCAGTCCTCTCATGTGGCAATGCATTAAGAACAACAAAAAAGGTATCTTTTTAAAATTACTTCATGTTCTCAGTATGAACAGAGTACATGCCAGTAGGAACTTTACATCCAGCTTTTATTTTAACAAAATAGAACACTATTAAAACAAACCAGCAAACAGACAAAAAATACAATAAGCAAAAATACAGGTTTACTTTCTGAGTTGATGGTCTCATTTTTTGTTCTCCCAATCTAGAATTTTCTTCTGCACTATTTTTATTTATTTACTCAAATGATAGTCTTTGTGTGGCAAGCACATTTTGCTTCCCTCTTGAGGGAAAAAAACACCTCTATTCCCAATTACTAAATCTCAGTTACAGTTCATTTACAGCAGAAAGTCAGAAATTAGATGAAGTTTCAGCATCTTAGTGGTCATTTACTCAGGTCCAGAATGGGCAGGGAATAAGGTCACGTTTTGACAGCTGGAAAGGCATCTAATTGTCAGCCACAGCATGTGAAAGATCAGCTCACAAACCTGAAGCCAACCAAGTATTTTGCACTTGAGTGGTGTGAAATTTGTGTTCATGTTTTGTTCTGGTTCCACAGACATTAAATAAGAGTCTACATTTGTGGTGGCACATAGTCAAAATCACTTGGCCAGCTGGATACCACATGCCTTTCTTGAATTCAGAGTATTATTACATTGGATCATTAAACTTCTAATTTAACACTCATTATACCTGAAGAAAGCATTTGCCTCTCTTGGTGCTATGTCTTTTTCTATTTTTCTTAATGCAAGCTTAATAGCTGCCAAGTCTTATCTTCCCCTTCAGAAGAAACAGCTACTTTTTCTCAAATGGAAAACATCTATTCTTGAGAAATCAGTAATTCTGCCATCCTAAACATTGTCATCAACACTGACAGTTAAATTTGATTGCATTTGGATTCTGAATTTCTCAAGGTGTTTGACACCAAAATGTTTTCTCTGGAGACAGTAGAACAGTTGTCACAGGGCTTTTCTTGCTGAACTCTCACAAGATTTCTATTTTTATGGCCAAGAAACATTCTTTATGGTCCATGAGATGTCTGTGCTGACACTTATGTGCAGGCTCTTAGCAGGGTACAGCAACTGTTTTGTAAGTTGTTCTACATCCTTCCTGAAGTGTAAGGCTCCGTTTTTTGGACGTATCTTTGTGTAGGCACATTTATATCTTTACTAGTGTCCCAGCTCAAACTGGTTTGATGTAAGTGGACTTGAAGCATGCACACTTTGGATAGCTCCCCATACTCTTGCTTACCTCTAGACATGGTATTTTGTCATTGTGAAGGGATTTTATTACTCTCTGCAGAGGAATTGGCCTGTGCAAGAAAAGGGTCAAATTCTCAGTAATGAAAAAGATGCTTCAATGTAGTGAGAAGAGTGGCCTTCCGAAGATCTTTCCTGTTTACCATGGCATTTTAAGATACTTGCTTCTTTCCTCCAACACTTAAAATGTCCCAATGCATCAGGTTACATCCATGGGAGAAGAATGCCCTCAGATAAAGTGAAAATAAAACTGGTTACTTAAGACCAAATGGACTATATAAAAATAAATATTTATACAAACATAAATGAAGAAATAAAATGCAGGCTTAACTTTTCTTACACCAAGAATAAATCAGAAAGGTCACTTTCTCCCTTTACCTTGCAGACTTTCTCTAAGTGATTTTTTGATGCACATCTTCTAAGGAATTATTTTATCTGCGCAGGTCTTGCATTTCAGGTTGCATGCATCAAAGAGAGCCTACTCCTGGAAGAACACATCAGCTTAACAGAGTTGATCTTTAGCAAACCCCTCAAAGGATCTGAGTGGGCTTAATCTTCAACCTCAAAATATGTACTTTTTTCCCCTTCATACTTATTCAATATATTTTCAGTTATTTAGCTAAAATAATGTGTCTTAATATGGTAGACCAAGTATAATCTCCTGCAGTGCACTGGCTATTCAATAGCTCTTTTATTTAATGAAGATCACCTTGTCTCTGATTCAGCATCTCTATCCATGGAAATTTATATATTTTTTTATTTGATTATGTTGGATTTTATAGCTGTGCATTATGATTAAAAATATGCTTAGTATAAGCATCTAAATTGCACAGAGGTATGTAGGTCACCGAGACCAGTTGGGATAGTGATTAACCAGTTTAGAAGGAATCATTGATTTGGGATGATGAAGCCTTACTGTCTTCTTCTATACAGCAATAACAGGCAGGAATAGGACTGGGAGAGGTTCATGACAAAATGCTGCTCTCAGAGTCTTGGTGAAGGGTACCAGGAAATTAGAGGAAAAAGGGGAGATGAAGAACTTGGAAAACAAGACATGGCAAAGAGGTAAAGGAGATGGCCTGAAGAAACTGAATTCCAAATAAGCTCACTGAGGAGAAGAAAATACGGTTGTCACCTCCCTTCTTTCTCCCCCCCGCCCAAAAAAAAAAAAAAAAAAGAAAGGAGAAAAACCTAAAAAGTGAAAGAGAAAAGTGATAAGATTAAAACCATGAAGAGAAAGGTCAAAGCAAAGAAAAGGAAATGCATGAGTGAAAGGAAGGCAGAAACTGAGATGCATTGCTCATAGCTTCTCAATTTAGATGATTTATCTTTTTCATTTTTTTTTTGATTTTTATCTGAAAGGAAACAGAATTTAGCAAAGTAAACACTGAGAGTGAAGAAAGACTCCATATATGCATTTGTATATATAGCTGCACATGTATATATTTATACATGTATGTGTGTGTAAATGGTCTAACTACCTTTGGATGGAGGTAATAATGATGGATAGTGAAGGAGAAGAGGTTTGTCCTGCCACAGTGACTTTTACTGGTGACAGAGATGGATTTTTAAGTCATGATGGAAGCATAAGCTTCATTGTTCCAGAATTTGGAGGTCTGTAGTGACCTCTTCTGAGCTAGTTTTCTAAGGATCCTTTTGTCATAATTGGAAAGAAATAACCTCTTTAAAGTTGTGAATTATCCAATCTCCTCCATCCTCTCAGGATGAGATGAATCCTACCACAGAAGAGTCTTTCTCTCCATTAGGTAAAAATCTTACCCAGAGCAGTAACTCAAGTATAGACTGCTATACTGTAGAAGTCTTTCCTCAGGGTGACATGAGTCTTATTTAAAAGAAGTACCATTAATACAAATTCAATTTAATCAGTTGCACAAGAATGTGGAGCTTTTTCATTGCAATTGCTCTATGTTGAGAGTGTTAAAAGGAAATATTGTCTTCCTTTCCCATGAGACATTCTTCTCGACTTCCCTCCCGCCTTTCTTTTAGCATGGAAGACCAATTAGGGATTCCCAGCTCAATTTAAAGGACAGCTAGTACAGGAAAACTACTGTAGAGACCTAGAATAATATTATATGGTTCTCTTGGTGGTTAATAGTATTCCAGGAGGTATTAGATATGACCATATGCCTGATTGCAGCTGCTTCCAAAACCAGTGAGGCAAAAACCCCTTGATGTTGAGGGACTTCTTGCTCAGGAAAATAAATAAATAAATAAATAAATAAATAAATAAATAAATAAATAAAAGAAGAGTTATAAGAGTTATTATCATGGCTAAAGTTATCTTGTGAACCTCCATACCTTGATATGTTTGACTGATAATCTGCCATAGGTCTTGCAAGAAACTGGCTAAGCTTCAGAAATACCAGTTAGCTTCCCAAAAGAGTCTGAATGGGAACTGTCTCCCGGGAAAAACATCTGACCTCCTGAGAAGGTCTTTGGTGCCTCTGATGTAGCTTGTACTCTGATGGGGCTGCTGGATATCTAGGAGCTTTGAATAAATCATGGTCAGTGACAAAGTTAAAAAGGTGAGAGGGTACAGATTACTCCCTTAAGCAGTAGGATAGGCAAGGATGTGAACAAGACAATGCATTATACCTTTTTGTTATTTCTGCTTCAAATCCTTACATCCAACCCATCAGAGACAAATGTGTTAATTGGGCAGCAGACCAAGTGAAAGCCAAAGCTCTGCATTTTCTTGTGATGAGTTTTGCGTGTAAATCCTGCTGCTTTCCACTTTTCCTTGCTTGTAATGCATCACTTCAGAGCAGTTAATATTGTGGTGGGTAAAATGCACTTGGGAGATATGCTGGATTTTCACAGTGTAAAAAAGGTTGTTTGCAACTGCAGGAAGAAGTAGATTGTTGCTCTCTCTCAAGACTTCTTGAAGTCAGTGTTATTATTTGTCATCATCCATACTGAGTAGCTGGAACATTCACAATCATGAGAATGAACGAAGCTATTCCCCCCCTCCTCACCTTCGTTAACATTAATTAATACCATACAGAAGTGGATAACTGAAGTAAGTTTGCAGATTCTTCCTTACACCTGTCCCTATTTGTCACATTGGATTCTGCCACAGACCTTCTGACCAGCAAATCATCAAAACACATCCCTCAGATTCCCTAGTTGTGAAATAAAGTCCCTGCCACCTACCTACCCCAGGCAGTGTTTGAGGGATGACCACTTACTTGTCCCCTAATGACATTTTGGATATATTTTTGGAGCTGTAAGAAGGTTACTTTTTGGAGAAGCCCCTGTTTGAATAAGGTCAGTGAGAGCCTATGCTGCAGGAACTTCTTGGGGCATGGAAAAGTTACTGTAAAAGTAGAGTGCTGAATTAGAAAATGCCATTTTATGAACATTGAATGACTTCAGAATTGTGTCTCAGCCTGAAGTGATACAAAAAACATGAACATTCAAAAAAGTCTAATTTCAGAGGTGCTAATATGAAAGTTTTCATATTCATGAGGTCAAAAAAATGTTTTGTGTAAGAACTGTGAAAACGTTCTATTTTATTTGAGATGCTTTCTGTAAAAGTATGGAAAAGATCAAACATTTGTTGCATTTGGTACATCATTAAGGGCAGATAAGGGAAGAGAAAGCAGACAGGAGTCTTGACAAGTTTGTGTGTGTTGAAATATAGCTGAAAATAAAGCAGAGAACCTGAGAATTTGAAAAATTGGCAAACAAAATCTAAAGGATAGTTCTGTTTTGAATCATATGGCAAAATTTCAATGACTTTTTCAGTAAAATAGGCACATTTTCACTATTGTTATTTGAATTTCACTTTTTTTTTATCAATCCTATTAAGCACTGCACTTCATCTCAGTTTTCAAGCTAGCTGTTAGCACTGATAGCCCTCCCCCCCTTTTATTTTTTATTTGATTATAAATTTTATTTAATTATAAGTTTTCTCTGCTGTCAGTCACAGTATAAGTGTTTGGGTTCACAGAAAGTGTGCCGTGTATGGAAGCATAATACCTGAGGAATTCCTCAGTATTACTATTGAACCAGTCAGTCCTTCTTGGGCTGACTGCCCCCATCCCAGAATCTTCCCTTTCTCTTATGCTTTTGTGACTATACTGATAGTTGGGTTTGACCATGGCCTCTCACTAACCTTACATCTTGGATCTCTGCTGGCTTCCCAAGGACAAGGCATTATTCAACCCTCCTTGAGATATGTGACCTACTTAGGAGCAGGAAAAACATCCAGTTGCAGTCCCCCAGCTTTCTGCAAGGCCACCCCTCAACTTTGGTTAAGCATAAACTTGACACTTTTAGTTGGGATCTCCTTGAGATGGGTTGGATGGCTCATTGGGATCAGTACTGGTGAGAGTAATCTCAATATCAACTCTACAGGTCAATCTAAATATAGCTCTGACATACCATCTCTGCCTTTCATGTTGAGGCTATGGATATTATTTATTTTTTGGTGCCAGCATCTTTAAGCTGACATTTTTACTCTCTGACTGTAGATGGAAATAGGGCAGCAAATTCTCTGCTCCTTTTACAGCAATACAAATGTAAAGCAACCTCATTGACTACAGAATTTCTCATCATAGATAACATTGCCAGCTGCATTTGTTCATAGTGATGTGACCCATATGCTCTCCTTAGCAAATATTCAGCATCTTGCAGGATCAGAGCTTTTGTAACTTCTTTTTCTTTTGTGTCTGTGTATGTGGCTGAATGCTCCAAATGGATGAGATCTTGACTTTTTTGGTCATTTAGAGGACACTGGAAATCTGAAAATGCTTTAATTATCTTATTAAAGATAATTAAACACTTTCTTATTTAAGAAATTCAACTCATATATGCATGCCCCACAGAAAGAGGCAAAGCTCTTGCCAAGCCACTTTCCATATTTTTGTTCTGCTATTGAATTTTGCTTTCTCTGATTGCTTTTTCTTCTCTTTGTCCATCCCCTATCTTTAGCGAGCCTTATACTTACAATTCTGAATGTAACCCTCTGCACATTATAAGTCAAAGTAGTACAAGTAGCAAAGTGTCTATGCTCTCACTCTTCAAATGTCCTTCAGTAATATATTGTGCTTGTGTTCTCCTTGTGCTGTTCTTTGCAAACCGAAACAAATACAGTGGAGCTTGTGCCAGCATCCTCCTCGAGAGATCTTGAAACTCAGGGATAAAATTTATATGTGGGAAGATTTAATTTACCTCTTTAGTTTCTTCTAAAAGCAATTGAAAATGCTGTTAACCACTATTTAAAATGTCAGCATTTCCCGTAACTACCATGCAATCGTAACTTGAATTGCCATAGTTTTCCTTTGTATTCAACATTTAAAGTATGTTTGTTGAGTAAAGATGCCACTATTTGGCATATGTTGACTTTTGAATACTTCCTACCTTATCTGCCTTGTGACATATCTGGTAATCACTGCCTACTAGTGCCTGATTTCAGACTGCTTTAGACAGATTTGCCTTTTGTACCACGTCGTGGGGAATCTTTTTCATATCACACCCTTGTCAAAGCATATGGCTTTGTCCCTGAACCTGTTAAAATCCAGATGCTATGTTGAGTCAACAGCTTTCAAAGTTGCAATCAGGTTAACCAAACACAAGGAAGTTCAGTGGTGAAGCTTTCTGGCAGTGTCATTTACATCTGGGATGATTTACTCTTCTTGGTTCAGTCTTTCATGAATGCTAATGATTCTCTAGCTAGAAGCAAAGATGTTGCTAGTAGTAGGTGCATCCCATTGCTTCCTGAAGCTTTCTGTAATCATATGTGTTATTTCTAGGTCTCCTGAAAGGCCCTGGCTTTACATCAGATTTATGGGCCCCAGCATATTCAACACCCCTAGAAAGGTGCAGCAGACAAAGCTCGTTGCACTACAGGGAAGACTGTTTGCTTATAAAACCCTGCTTTGGAATGAGCTAGCAGCAAATCTGAGGCTTAATCGAGTTCAGAAGTTGGCAAAAGACCTCTAGATTGCCCTTCTAGAAGACCACAGAAAGCAGAGGATAAAATTCCCAGATTAAATATTCTGGAAGAGCTTCATTAACTTGGGTGAGGCACAGAGCTGAATCTTACGACATCTCATCTGAAAAGCCTCACCTCTGATGGCAAAGTGCTCCCTCAAGCAGCTGTTTGCTACTAAATCAGCTAAAAAAAGCATCTCACCACTCCTGGAGCATCTGGAAGCAGTGATGGTGTGACAGCTCTTCCTAGTTCAGACTGGATTGCAGAAAGGATCCCTAGACAGGGCAGAGCATCTACAAAGCTGGTCAGTTATTAGCTAGCCTACCTGATACTTCATTCACATATGAGAAACGATCTAGAGGCAGTTCTGCACATTTGCTGATACTTTCCTCTTCCATTTTTTGTTATGATGAAGAACTTTGGCCTGAAATAGGAGTTTTAGGCCAGATGCACAAAAATACATAGGTCCCTTGGTGCCACTGATTCCAGCTTAACTCAAATGGATTTGTGGACCAAAGTCTTGACTTCTTACATATTTATAGCTTCCAGATGTCTTTGCCTTATAAGAAATCATGGAGTCGTGTATGTTTTGTAACAGCAACCTCATGGGGCCTCAGTGCAGACTGACAAAGGTGTTTAAGCGCTTGTATCTGCAGGAGAGCACCTACTAGGATCCATAAAATATCCTTGCACACATTGACTTTGGCGGAAGTTGAATTCTTGAAGTTTACATATGCTTTGGTAAATCCCACTAGCCGTATCACTTGCATATTTATGTGCCTTTGAAAATCTGGCCCAAGGATTGCTGGTGTGGCAGGGGTCATAAATCTCTTCATACAGAGACTTCCACACATGTTTCTATAATAGTTAATAGCACTGAATCCACTTTGTTCCAAGCAGCTATCAGACCCAGTTCTGCCTTGTAGCTTGGGTCATCGTTTATATCAGTACAAAACAGGCCAACTTTGTGTTAATTCATAGCAATGATTTGGCTGTTTCAAGACACTAACAAAGAAAATCAGCTCTAAATTCAGTTTATTCAGCCAGTTAAGACACATTTTTGGCCGCTTTATGTTTTTGGAAGTGCAAAAGAGCTGGAGCATTATCTGCTCTAATTATGTGGGTTCAAAGTAGATGAAAATGCTACTTCAGGGGTAAGTAGGTCAGGATTTTGATTTAACAGTGTTTTCCACTGCCCAGGTCCTGTGACACTGGACAACCAGTCAGAGGTCTGGGTGGGGAACAAACAGTGAGGGCATGATAATTCTCTGATTAAAAATGGTGCCACTGGTCAGAAGAACTTCCTAAGCAATGTAAACAGTTCTTCAACGCCTTCTAATGCAGTTGTTGGAACAACATTCCTAGGGAAACATATCTGTGGTTTCATCTGTTACACCCTTTTCCTACATCTCCTGGCTGTGGACCATCATTTTCCTGAAGGAGACATTCAGCCAGGCTCTGTTTAATCTTTTTCTCTGTAACTGCTCTGCTATTAGCAACTATGGCAAACATTTCCTCTCCTGGATTTTCATTATTATCAAATGCTTGCAGAATTATAATTTTGTATGCATTAAATAATTTCAATGAATGTATAGAATAGAATAGAATATTTCTGTTGGAAGGGACCCTCAGAGTTGGACCCAAGTCCAGCTGCCCAACCCCTTCAGGGCTAACCAAAAGCTAAGGCACATTCCTGAGGGGACTGTTCAAATGCCTCCTGAACACTTGACAGGTACAGGGCAGCCTGTTACAGTGTCTGACCACCCTCATGGCACAGGAATTTTCCCTCATGCCCAGGCTAACCCTCCCTTGGCACAGCTCCATGCCATGTCTGGCCATTGGTTACGGAGCAGAGAGCACTCCCTCGGCACTTCCCTCCTCTGGGGCTGGAGAGGAGTTGTTTTTGCAGTATTACATCTCATTCTGTAAAGTCTCATTTCCATACATTCACTGTGTACTGCTTTATGGGTATGACATGAGACTTTGAGTATTGTGTCCCATTTTGGCTTTTCTCCAGCTAAGTTTCATTCTAAGTTTTGAAGTCGTGTGGAGTCTGTCCTGTCCACAACTCGGTAACCAATATAAATGTTCCCATTGTCATGGGCTCTGCATGGCACCGCACTTTCAGAGTTATTATTTCTCATAATAATGAGTCAGAGGATGTGTGTGTGCATGTGTGTTTGTGTGTTCTGTGTTTCTGTGCCACCCAATTGTACCACCCTTGTTGTATTGCTACCACCCTTGTTGTATTGCTAGATAGTCTCGGGGTTAAAATAAAGTGAATAATGGTAGGCTTTATTTTTTCCAGATTATTATTATTATTATTATTTTTGAAATTTTATTTCAAAATATTTATTATAATAATGATTATTAATATTTAATTATATTAATATTTAATTATATTAATATTTAATTATTAATATTTAATATTTAATAATGATTATTAATATATAATATTTATTATAATAATGATTATTATTAATGAAAATAAACTTGGTTAAAGGCTATTGCTTAAAAGAGTCAGCTTCTACAATCAGATGCTCAAGCAGAACACTCAATAAGCCTAAATAGAGTTGTGTGCATGTATTTGGGAGCAGAAGCTGGCTCATTTTCCCCTTTTGTTCTCACTCGCTGTCTGGCAGCCCCTCTTCATTTGATGACTTCTAAAAATTTAATTAAGGTACAGGTGACTTGTCTTTCCGAACGTCTGTGAAATAATGTTATGTCCCTACGAACATCTGAGTTCATCCATCCAGCCACACTATTTTTATATTCTTTTGTGTAGAGCTTCTCAATCTTGTGCTAGATCATCCAGTACCTTCTTGGTCAAAATCTATGGGTATATTTTATATACTTGTTGCAAGTCTTTCCAATTATTCTATACATTTTCTCCGCTGAAATGTCAAGTTTAAAATAAGCCCACACTGCTTTCCTTTCCTTCTCTCTGCCTGGGAAATTTGGCTCAGAAAAGCAGCAGCCGCCGATAGCTTCAGCTGGAGGTGAAGTGCCAAGAACTTGCAAAGTCTGTGCTTGGCATGGCTGAGTGCTCATGGTGTGCAGTCCTGAGCAGGGCCCCTCTTCTCCACGCTGGACTTTGAAGGAGCCTTGGGCTGGACTGGAAATTTGCAGATATGGTTTTGTGTCCTTTTACTTAATTGCATCCACGTCTCAAAGCCTGTAGTGAATATGGGCTTGACTGGCAGCAGTTATCAAAGAGCCAAAAACCTCTCACTTGTGTCTCCACCTACAAAGGTGCACCTGCAAAGGCATCCATACAGCATTTTAAGCTGTTTCCACATGAAAGAAACAAAACCACTTATAAAACTAAGCTTTAAAAGATGTTTCCCTTGTGCAAATTGGGGGTACAAAGAAACATTTATTTAATAGATATTGTGAAGGTTAAGTATTTAAATATTTAAGGATTTTTGAAAGCTTCTGTAATTACGTTCAGTGAGTGCAGCTTAAATATTTCTCCTAATACAAATAGGAAGCAGAAACTCAGAGTAGTTTTTTGTTACGTCCTTACAAAGCCACCTTCACTGCTCCCACTGTATTTTAGAGATATGCATTGCTAGCCTTTCCCAGGAAGAATCCCTTTTCCTTCTTTTCCCTACGACCCATGTAGGATAATTTGTGATAAATATCTCCCTTAGCTCCTGTTTATTAGAGTTACCAATTTGGCAACAATTAATCTTTAAGATATTTTATTTTAGTGAATAACATATTGCTGTACATAAAATCACACTCCAGCTCTGCACTATTCCTTGCTCTTGCTCCTTGGTTAAGCTAAATTGTTTACTTGAACTTTCTAGAGCGATGTTTATCAATACACCCACGGGTCAGACAGTTTTGATGTGCTCTCTGGAGATATATTTGCAATTGCAGTCTCTTCACAAGCCAGAAATCTCAAGCCTTGCATTTTATACTTTTCTCTCTCACTCTTGCAACATTTAATCTTTCTTTTCTTCCTGTCTCAAAGCAGACTGAAAACATACCCTTTTTGCCTCGGTCCCTCAGACTGACTTATTAATGTGAGCCCTGTAGTATCCCTTTTTCTTGTCGCTTCTAAACAGATTGCATCTACAGTTCAGTGCGAACATTTCAGCTGTGAGATTATCTTGTAACTGTTTGCACCATGTATCTAAGCATAACTCTTTCCTCTCAGTGTTTCTCATCAGACAGGCAGTGCACACATAAAGCCTCGTGGTTATTTCTTCTCTATAGTGCAATTTGCTTTTTCTTTCCTTTTATGTTTCCTGATAGAAATTGCACACTACGCTCTTTCTTTTGGTCTTTGGTTTAAATCCACCTTCTCTGTGTTTGTCTTCCACATTGGTTCAATAAAAGCCGTTAACTCTGTCTTCTTCCCCTTTCCATATGAAATCAGTAAATTCATTTTTTTTTCAGGAATTCAGACGCAACTTTCTAAAATGAAGTGGTATGTCGCACCTTCATTACATCCTATTCACTTTTCAGAAAGGACTACATGCAATTTTGTTTAATCTTCCTAGGAACAGAGCAGACTCTTCCAGGAAACATTGTTCTTTTTGCTTTGTTTTTGTCACTTATTATTTACTTACTGGTCTGACATCGTGCTACACTTCCTGAACACTTACTAGAACAGCAATATGGTTTACAAGTCTGCCAAATTTCAGTCTTTCTATTGCACTGAAGAGAAAAGAAAAGGTAATATATACCTTCAGGGATGTTCTGCAAAACTTTCATAGGCACCTTTGAAATGGTCATGATCTCAAGACCACTAACCAAAGACACTGCCACATGATGACTTTCCAGTGACTGACTTGTAATTTTTACTTGCTTGATGTCCACGTCATAGAACCAAAACTGGCAATAATTGGGATCTCCATTGGAAAATGCAGGCAGAGAAACCAAAGTCAAAATTGTCTTATAAATTGATCACCATTATTTTCTCTTAATCAACAGTAATGGACATCAGTAATGGCAGAATATGGAAACTTAATTCACTTATTGTGGCAAAGCAAGGTTAATAGTAGAAAATGCCCTGGATTCTTAGAATACTGAAACAGTGTATTTGTATCATGGGGTGAGGGGTGAGAACAGTGAGGTAGTGAGGCAGAGACAGCAGCAGATAAGATGGACAGTCTTTTAGGCATCTTACTATCAAGGGAAAGAGCAGTGGAAAAGCGTTCCTAAAAAAAAAAATGCAACCGTTTCTGTTACTTACCAGTGCCTGATTTTAGGTGGAGCTGTTGCTCAGGCAAGACTTGCTCTTCAGTGTAACGTGATACGAAAACATTTTGCTTTGTCTCACTGGTTTGATTAGCTTTTAAACATTGAATTCAATATTTAGCAGAGTGATAAAATACTAGTGGAAAAAAAGACACATAGTCTTGTAAGTGTTAATTTTTCCCCTGCAATGCACTGTGGCGTTAATTTGGCACTTATATTTTAAAACTTTCTGATGATGTATTAGGTTATTGGGCTGGAGTCTGTCAACATAATATCCGAGCATGCTCAAGGCTAATTAATTTTCCAGTAACAAAGTGTTAATGATGTTATTGTTAAACTCCTTTTGATACTAATCTGGCCAAGAATTCTTCCCAAATTCACAGGAACAGCAGAGATCTTTGGCTGTTCTTACGGTATTGTGGGAGGCTCAGCTTGGAAGGGTTGGTCTGAAGGCAGCCTGTTGTGTTTGTTGCATGTGTCACTGTAGTTATAGAAAAGAAAGGTTTTCAGACAGGTTGGCTTGACAGTTTTTACAAAAGACAGTCATGCTGGTGTCACCCAATCTTCTCCTTGCAAAGATTTATCAGGTTCTAAAAGGAGGCGCTGAGTTTGCAAGTCAAGATAGCTACAGCCATGTGGAGCAACATTGCTTGGGAGCTTTCATTCATCTTTGGTCAAATTCACTCACTTATGGAGTTATGCAGCCTGCTTAAACTCTTGGAAGCTAAGAGAAACAGTTCATGTTCTCTCCTCCATCAGTAGGGCTGCCTTATTTAAAGTAGAAGCAGCTCTTTTCCATGGCATGCATGCATGACATCCAGATACCTGTATCCCATGATGTGTAAAGGCAAACTGGTTTAGGAGGCAGAGAAAAGACAAAGTGGATTTCCCTCTCCACCATTACAGGGGTGCAGGTAAAATAAAAAAATATATAAAAAAAAATCAATGGCCCTGCTGAAGTCCTCTTCTAATCTTGTCTTGTAGGAGTTTCCTAACACACAAACACATTTCTGAGGTTGCGTGCTTTAGCATGGCAATGGGCAGCAAAGAAGAGATTAAGCAGAAAAATGTATATTGCCTTCCAAATGGTTACTGAGTTCTAAGAATGAGAGAGAAGGTTCTGCTTCTCATTAGAGCTGTTATAACACGGCTAAGTCTTCCTTTAATGACTTATGAGCACTACTCATCTATATAAATACAAAAGCATGTAGCCAGTATGGAGCAATGGACAACTGGTTCAGTAGTCCCTAAAGTCATCATTGAAGCAAACTTGGACTTTTATCCTGTCAGTTTTCAGAAAGAACTGTTATGTTACTATTTCTCATTTCCATTCTCACACACTGCGCTGCCATAGTTTTGTCCTAAACAGGGAGGTGTCACAATATCACACAGATATATATATTTTAACAGATTCTCTCTTCCCAAGTTCATGTAGAGGAAAACTTCACCTACTGTGACTTCTTGGGAAGACGTGATGGCTAAATCTGGCTATGGTGTTTCCATCACAGCTCAAAGAAAGTAGTAGAGGAAGTTTCATCAGGAAGAAAATACTCTGCACAAGTAAAGGCAACTATTTAAAGAGGGAATGCTCCTGGGACTCCTAACACTCTTAAACCCTGTTGGAGCTAGTAGGATGTTAGGGATTCACCATACATTGGGCAAGAGGATTTCAGCACCTTGTGAGGAGGTGTAGTTGCTACTAGTAAGGGCAGACTATGCTTCGTTTTGACAGGTCTCTATTTAGCATCTTTTATATGTTGAATTCCTAAAGAATGGCTTTTATTTACTTAAGAGAATAAAATGTTATAGCTAATTTTGAATGTACTTACTGTAGTCATTCTTTGACACATTCTCTCTCCTCTGGTATTTTTCACAGTTCAGCTTCAGTGATTTTGACCACTCCAGTTTCCTGCATCACTCGTACCATGACACTTTTCAACATCCAGGAGAACTTGATACTTCTGCTCCTGCTCTGAAGAATATGGACATAAAGACCAGCCTTCATACTTGTGTCCCTGAATAAATTCCACTTGAGGAAAAAGCTATGTACTATTGAATAATGTCCTGGAACATAATTCAGAAGCATCATCAACAGAAAAAAAAAACATCCTAAAGTGGGGGAAAGACACGCTTCTTGAACATTATTCATTTGAATAGTGGAGCTATACAAAAACTGCTATTGATATGATGCAGCTGACATGTGACAGAGTACCGAGTGGACATTCTTCAAGAAGTCAGCTCCATCTACCCTAAAGTCATCACTATTCTCTTACGAGGCCTTATTTTTAGGAAACTGTTTAACATGTGCATGAGTTTTCCCAGTCCTAAATTCTTTTAAGCTACATATTTCTTCTGGAGTGAAAGCTGGAGACACTGCATTCTGTGAGCTGCTCTGCAGGCATTAAAAACAACATTCCTCACTTTCAGGGGACTGGTATGGTGGCATGCAGGAATCTAACATTTCATGAAATTTATGATTTTCAGCTTTATTGAAGAAATAATTCTGTTTGTATGTAGGTATGCAAACTTTTAATATTGAATGTATAGTATGGCAAGTCATAGTCATTTTATCTACCAGCTATTGTATTAAATGAAGAAAGGTTATATATTGTTAATATCCTGATCTCCAAAAGGTTGTGAAAAGTATGTTTTTTTCTGAGTTAAAATGTACTTGAAAATTGTTGAATGTTTATTATTAAAATTTATTTTTTAAAAAAACCAGAAGAGTATCAATTTTGTGAATTAATTCTTTTCTCACAAACACCAGAGAGGAACCTGCCATGGTGTTTCTCTTGGAAGAAGAATACATTTAATTACAAGTCTGAGGAAATGACTTGCACTGTAGATGGATGGATGCTTTGAGCTTGTTTGCACACATCTAACTTCTTACAAGCTGAAAGTTTGTTCTGAAATGTGGGGGATTCTGTATATTACTATTACACACATGCCTGCATGCCCACACTAGCAGGAAAACTGGTCTGCTGTTATCTTTGTGGTCATGGCCTAACTCTGAAACTTTCATCCTTGTTCCTGGCATTTCAGTAGCTGGAACAGGTGCCTGTAAGTCCTTGTTTCAGTTCTCAGCTCCACTGCTGACTTATTCTGAGACCTCAGCAAAGCAGAAAACTGCTGTGTGCTGTTTTCCAGTCTGCCATAGGAGGTGTATAGCATCTATCTGATTAGTACACTGTGGGATTTCATCCAGTAATGTTTGCACACTACTTGAGATTTTTCTGCTGAAGATAATTGTGCTATTTTTCCAGTTCCCAATTCACCTGTGCTGCAAAGTACATAGGAGCTTCTTGAGATCACAATTACATGGCTATTTATCTCCTGACAGATTTAGTGATTTATTGATGATGGTCAGTGTTTTTTTGTGAGGGGGTTCTTCTACAAGCCTAGAAGAATCACTCTTGCATCTGTGCCAGACGTGCATTTCTATTCAGGTTTTCATAGGGGAAATTAAAGATTAGACGTGAAACTTGCTTTGTTTCCCTTCAGATCTGAATGAAAGAGCTGTCATGAGCTGCTGCACTTGGTGAGATAGGCTGTCTGACTCTGGCTGGAGAAAGGGAACTGTGTGGTTTCACCCTGTGCCATAGCGTTTGTTTATCATGATGAAGGAAGGAAAGAATTTAGAAACTACCCAATGAAAAAGGAAACATGGGATAACTGGAATGACATTATTTCTGTCCATTTTAGCAACAAGACGGTCAGTGATCTGGGTAAGGTCTAGACTTTGGGGGTTGCTCATTAGAGAAAAAGAGCAAATAACAGAGATGGGAACTTGACATGATACATTGCTTTGTTCCTCACAGAGATGTTCCGTCCATTAGTCCTCCCGGTCAAGGGTGTGAAAGGACTTTGCCTTTAGGTATAAAATCCATAAGATGATAAATCATGATCTGTTGGCAAAAGCCATTTGTTACTGAGTATTAATGTTGAAATAGTTGATCTGATTAATCTCTTCAGTCTTACTTCTATTGCTAAGAATAGCAGGATACCTCAAGCAACCCTGTCAACTTATTACATAGGCTCAGTTCTTTAGCCTTCATGGGCCTGTGTGATAGAGATTTTAGATTCCTAATATGTGCTTTCTCCTAAAGGAGGGGCTGGAGGACAGTAATCACTGCTGTTTGGGTTCCTGGGCTCAAAATCTTTTTTATGGGAAAAAAGAAAGCACATATTATATGTAAGTAAAGCCAAGAACTTTTTGTTAGTATAACTGAAATCATGAGTGTAATCATTATTAGGCTAGATTTACTTTTTCAAATAAATAAAATAGTTATGCATAAAGTTCTTATTTTCTACCCCTTTCCCTGGTGTAACACTTGCTCTTCTACCATTTCTTTGGGTCTCATTCTGGTAGTGGTATGTGTGTGCAAGAGATCTTTTGACAAATCATCAGCATCTGCAGTTGTTTGCTGGGAGGAATATGATGCTTGTGTTGATGGCTTCTTCTTCCTCCCTCCAAGATCCACTTGGGGCTATTTTTATGTTTGCTAGTGCACTTTACTCTTTCTTTTCTTTTTACCTTTACTCTTTCTTCATTGGTCTGCAGCTCCAGGTTACATCTAAATTTACTATATGTGGTCTCTTTTATGTATGTTAGGCATTTTTTTATTACTGTTCTTTTAGTTACTCCTAGAAGTAGATTTGTCCAGCTATAGGTCTGCATTTCCTTTAATTAATGTCTTCTATCTCCACTTCTCAAGACCTTTGCTGTTGTGCCAGACTTATATTTCTCTATACCACATCATTGTGTTGGTCATAAATATCCCACTCTACCTAGAATAAATGCTTGCTATTTCTGTCTGTATAAAATTATAGCTGTACCATACAAAGATAAATGTAAATAAAAGAAACAAGCCATAGACACCGGGCCAATTAAGTAAAGTGCTGTGATAGCTAAAACAAGTTAAAACAAAACTCCAGGCAAGTCAAGAAAAGTTTAGTAAGAGCTAGTGACGAGGCTAAGTCCTGAGGTCTTGAAAACTCAATACAGAGGTAATGGCCTGTTACTAGCAATAGCAATACCATATTGTTACAGGGCTAGATAGGTATGGGTGAAACAAAACTCTGAGAGACTGGGATAAATCTGCCCCATTCTTTCTTTTGCGAACAGGAGCCAGGAGTTTTATAGTTAAGGGATATTTCCCTGCCACAGACCATTTTTGCCAGATCTAATTGTTGACCTGTCAACGATGCCTGCAAAATCCGTGAAATTTGGTGGCTGGGTGTATTGAGTTTATAAAGCAAGGTTTTCGTAGTCGGGGGGCTGCAGGGGTGGCCTCTGTGAGCAGAGCCCAGCAGCTGCCGCATGTCAGATCAGAGCCAGCTACAGATGACTCCCAAAAGGGATCCTCTGCTGGCCAGAGCTGAGCTATGAGTGATTTTGGGTGGGTCTCTGGGAGAGCAGTGGTAAGGAAGGGGAAAAAAAATTCCTGCTGTGCTACAGCAGCTGGGAGAGAGGGGTGAGAACTGAGAAAGAAGCAGCCCTGCAGCCCCCAAGGTGAGTGCAGCAGGAGGGCAGCAGTTGCTCCAGGCATGAAGCACAAGATCCCCTGCGGCCCATGGAGAGGCCCCTGGTGGAGCAGGCAGTTCCCCTGCAGCCCATGGGTCCCACATGGAGCAGATCTCCACGCTGCAGCCCGTGGAGGAGCCCCCGGTGGAGCAGGTGGATGTGGCCTGGAGGAGGCTGTGGCCCATGGAGAGCCCCCGCAGGAGCAGGCCCTGGACCGGAGCTGCAGCCTGTGGTTTTAGTTTAAAGCCATCCCCCCTTGTCATATCACTGCATCCCTGACAAAGAGTCCCTCTCGAGCTTCCCTGTAGGCCCCCTTTAGGCACTGGAAGGCTGCAATGAGGTCTCTCTGGAACCTTCTCTTTTCCAGGCTGAACAATGCCAACTCCCTCCACCTGTGCTCCAGCATGGGAGAGGTGCTCCAGCCTTCTGATCATCCTTATGGCCCTCCTCTGGACTCGTTTTAATATTTCCACGTCCTTTTTGTGCTGGAGGTCCCAGACCTGGATGCAGGGCTCCAGGTGGGGTCTCAGGAGAGAAGAGCAGAGTGGGACAATCCCCTCCCTCAGCCTGCTCACCACGCTGCTTTTGATGCAGCTCAGGATACAGTCGGCTTTCTGGGCTGCAAGTGCACATTGCTGGTTCATGCTGAGCTTCTCATCCACCAATGCCCCCTGGTCCCTCTCCTCAGGCCCACTCTCAATCCATTCTCTGCCCAGTTTGTATGTGTTCTTGGGATTGCCCAAGGTGCAGGACTTTGCATTTGGACTTGAACCTCATGAGTTTTGCACAGGCCCACCTCTCAGGCCTGTCCAGGCCCCTCTGGATGCCATCCATTCCCTCCAGCATGTCAACCACACCACACAGCTTGGTGTTATTGGCAAACCTGCTGAGGATGCACTCGGTCTCACCATCTATGTAACTGACAAAGATCTCAAACAGCTCCAGTCCAAATACTGACCCCTGAGGAACACCCCACTGTGGTGGTTACTGATCTCCACCTGGACATTGAAACATTGACCGCAACATTTTGAGTGTGAGCATCCAGCCATTTCCTTATCCAATTGGTGGTTCATCCATCAAATCCATGTCTCCTCAATTTAGAGACAAGGACATCACGCAGGAAGACACAGTATTTTGGAGACTATTAGATAATAATACTATATGACACAGAAATGATTATATTTACATGAGAGCTCTAAACATCTGGAACTTGGCTACTGCTTTCAGTTCAGTAATGTCTCTGTCTCAGTTAAAACCTTTTTATGGTCAGGGTTTTTCACAGGTACCCGGGCCAGTGGGCTGTTTCTTTAAGTCTGTTGCATTTTAAGCCCTACAGGAAAATTATAGTTCAGATAGTTCAGGTAAATTCATTCTGAGAGCTGGCATTAAAGGAAATGTTAGGACATTTAAAAAATACAAATTTTACAGAAAGAGTAATTGACAGGTCTGCTATGCTGTTCCTCCGTCTGAGAGCGATTTCCTGTTGCTTTGGTTAAGCTTTCCAAATAAAATATTCTGTATCATAAGATGAGGCATGTCAGATTTCAGGTTGTTTGGTTTTGGTAGAAATAGGACAGAAATTGGAAAGTGGGTTTACATTTGGCAAAGTTCAATTTGTTGGATTATTGATATATTTATTGTTATTTCTCAACAGGTCATTGCAAAGGTCTCTGTTTCCATTGGGGCAACTGCCATTGAATTTAAATTCTCTAAACCCAAAAGAGAAAGAAGTTCCTAAATATTTGTAGATTCAGCACCTAACAAATGCTTCTTCTCCCTTCTCAGCCTCCCCATTTATAAAAGCCTTTTCCTTTCATGATTTGTAGCAAGCACTACCTGTACAATGGGATTTTTGGCAACAATTCCAAAAGGAACATGATTGAGTCCATGGGCACTGATTATACAAACTCAATCAGTTTCTCCTCCTGTCTCTCTATTCTATATATCCCAAATTCTAGTTAATAGATTTATAAAACAGAATGCCACAGGGGATGATTAGCTCATCTGGTCTGATGGCCCATATATCACAAGCAATTGCATTTTATGTAGTGCCCTTTACCAAGCCCAGTCGTGTTTATGTTTGGATAAAGCTGTTTGCCAAAAAGGCATTCAGCCCTGGCTTTAATACATCAAAGTAGGGAGAATCAGCAATTTCCACAGTAGTCTGCATCATCACTTTCTTGGTGAATTACTTTCTTGGTTAAATGCATGTCTGATTTCTGATTTGAAGGTGATAAACTCGATCTTCAGAAGCTGATCTGAAGTTACACCTTCCAGACTGCTGCTTGTTATGCCTTTCTCTGGTAAATCAGAATTCATGAATATCCAGGTTACTGTCACCATGTACCTTTCCAAGGAAAAGTAGGGGGTAAAGGAAGGAGTGTTTAAACAGAAAAAGCTGTTCAAGTGCCTCTCACTGAGCCATTTCTTTGACTCAAAGTTTTCTACATTCAGTGGTTGCTTCAACAAACCCTGGTAATCTACCCTACTGGTGAGAGTTAAACTAATCCACCCACGGTATCTCCATGGTACTCCAGTGGAGTACCCAACAAGGCATAAAACTTTCAGATTCTTTCAGTTGCACAGCTCAAGGTTTACTTGCAGGAAAAAAAAAATAATCTTTTATTATTTGCCTCACTCCTGAGACTTGAATGGTCTTACAGATCAGTTCAGTTTTCTTCTTGTGAGAATCCTGAGCTTTGTACGTTTAACATGTTTTTCTTTTACTCCTCTGAAGACAAGGCAGTGGACCTGCAGACAATTGAATAATGATTTAGCATGTCCATCCAGACTGAATTGACTTCTACTTCTCTGTGTTATCCTGCTTAAAAGTCACCATCCCAGTTATTCAATTTTTTCTCTCTTTAGTTCTCTTGAGTTTATGTTCAGGAAATCTTTGTTAATGCATATGGGATGTAGCACTAAATCATGACATCATTTTCTTCCCAAGTGGAGATATATTAAAATCAGTGCAACAATGTGGGATTGAGCAATTCAGGTATTTTGAGCAGGATCATTTTAGCCTTTTTAGTCCTTGGTCCTGCTGTTCATAAAATAAACATCTTTCACATATGAAGTAACAAACTTTCCTTGGAAAAACTAAATTACCTATCATATACTATAATAAATAAAAAAAAAAATATTTATCTCCTGAGAAAGAGAAATCACAGGTGGGAGGGAATGTAATGGTCAACATAGCAACAATTCTTGAAATAAGTGAAGTGAATAAAAATAAATGTGAAAAGTAAGACAATTTGCACGGATTTAAAAGAGTGGTAAGACAACTGCAGAGAAAAGCAAAGCAAATAGGAAATCTGGAGTGATGGGGAGCATAGCGATATATAAGAGGTTAATTGAATTGTTTAGACATTTCAACATAAAATGAATGAATAAGAACTTTTAAAAAGACGCCTAATTTGCAATTTCATATTTAATTTCTAATAACTTTCATATTATTTTGCTTTATTCTTTATTAATGATTTGGGTGCAAGAGTGATGTCATTT
Organism: Aythya ferina; assembly: GCF_964211825.1. Taxonomy (NCBI): domain Eukaryota; kingdom Metazoa; phylum Chordata; class Aves; order Anseriformes; family Anatidae; genus Aythya; species Aythya ferina. The sequence goes on from NC_140296.1 coordinate 6,403,123, forward strand.
ACAAGACTGCAGGATGATTATGCTGTTCTTCAGTATGAACACAGACTGCTGAGTAAACTTGTTCTTGGAAACTGAAAGTTATCCTGCTGATCTCAAGAAGATGTACTTCTGTACAAGAATTTTATTTGTCTTATTGGCAGTGTTCTCTCATACAAGAATTCAGGAGCTGCTGAATCAATGCAATGTCCTATGAAGTTCATTTCTGTACTTAAGAAATAAAACAAATAACATTCCAGAAGTTTTTTTTTTTTTTCTTTTTTCTTTTAAATAAAATCTTTGCTTTCTTTTATTGAGCCAAGATCTTGGTCTCAAATGTGTCTTGTAACGAGTTCCACAATCCAATTCTTCTCTGTGCAGAATTTTTTCCCCCTCAATTTTGAAAATATCCACTTTCAGTTGCATTGACTGTACCTCTGATAGATTCATATGAGTCACAAGAGTCTGACAATAGCTTTATTCTACAGCCAAAAGGATATACTTTTTAATTTCTCTTAAGTTTCCAGAGGAACATGAGAACTTGCAAAGTACTGGTATTACCACTGAAGCTTTCTATCCCCAGTGCTTACAGTTTTGCCTTGCAGAACCACATTAGTGGCAGAGGGTTCCCTTCCCTAAAACTGTGAAGTCAGAGCATTGGCTCCTCCTGGGATATTCCTCTTTCTGGAATCAAACAGAGGGTTGTGGTTATTCACAGTCTGCTAGCAGAAAGATGAAGATGTTCTCAAGTCTGATTCCTTTTTGAGAACCAACCAGTTTGGGGATTTTATGTTGGCTAAAAACATTGGCTGTGTTCTGGAGAAACTGAGATGGGATGCCATGACTGACTCAGCCAGCCTTAATGCGTGCTCTTGCTGGGCCAGGGGGGCTGCCCACACCCAACACACGTTTCCATCCTCTGTTGTTCTGTTAGTGTTTGATCTGGGGTAGCTGTGCAGGCAGGTGGTCTGCTCCCCAGTCCAGCAGAATGCTAACCAAGGAAGGGAGGAGGGAAAGAGAAGGGGAAGGGCAAGGGCACAGGAAGGAAGAAGTATGGGGATGGGAATGGGAATGGGAAAGGAAAAAGTTACTATGAGTTAGATCCACTTTTGCAGTGGATCTGAGCAATAATCTCAGACCTGAATTAAGGTGAAGAAAGTGATCTGATCTCTCTTATCCACCCAGTTTTATGTATTTCCATTGTTTTATGTATTTCTTCATGTGTCTTCTTATTTCTTTCTCCGCAGAGATGCACAGTTCAAATATTTTCATCCTCTTCTCACATCAGTTTTGCTGCCCTTCTCTGAATCTTCCCTCTCTAGTTCTGTTATGTTCCTCTTCAGACTGAGTGCTCAGAGTTGCACAGAGAGTTCCTGGGGAGAAAGAGCGAAGTCTATAAGACCACTGTAATACCTTTGGTAGAGTTCAGGGTGTGTAATATCTGCATCCAAAGGACCGTGTCTCCTATCTTAGAGTCCCTGAGAAGTTCTCAGGATTTAATGATGTGGTTGATACATTACCTGCTTAAATGAGCCAAAAGACAGCATTTGTGTGTGTATTCCCTCTTCCCTTCTTTCTACTTTCTTGCAGCTATCATGGATAAGGGACTGAAAAAAGTCTCCTGCTCAATTCTTAAGTTGCCATCCGTGCCAGTTCTTGCCTCATGTCCATAATCCTCAGCCCTGCCCCATAAGTGGGGGCTGTTCAAGGGACAGATCATCTCTGACCGGCTCTGAATGATGCAGGGGCAAATTCCTGGCTCTCACACTGGCTCCCTGTGCCACTTACTGCATATCATTGAATTAAATAGGTTTTTAAACTCATTCTGACTAGCTTTTGAATCTGCAGTATAGACAGACATATCCAATAGGAACTCTTTTCACCGTCAGTATGCAGAATGACACATTTTCAAGGTGAGAGCCATCCACCTTGATTCAGATGTGCACTTCAGAATGAGAGGAGTTGTGCCTTTGAAGCATGTCCCTTGGACACTTCCTCAGTTTAGATGTCTACATTTGGTAAGATGAATCCTGTCCTGATTCACAATCTCACATCTGAGTTAGTACCAGTACCTTTCTCTTTCCTCCTTTCAGAGTGCAAACCTTTTATTTCTGCCCAGATCCAGCATTAAGGCACATAGATTTTCAATGGGCATGTCAGATATAACTCAGCTAGAAATAAGCAAAGATAACCTCATAGATTTTGCTTCTACCTTTTGTTAATTTTTTCCTTCGTGATATCAGGAAAAAAGAGAGAAATTGCCACTGTTCTCTCTCCTTGCATTCACTTTCCAATTGGTGTTTGCAGTTTTCATTAACTTTCCCCTTTTGAAAATTACATCTCATTTTTTGTTTTTATAAAAGCAAAACAAAGCAGTGCCTGACATTTTCTGTGTGTATATATATGTATATACACACATATATATATATGCATATATATTGTTCCACATTCCTGTCATGAGAAAAGGGATATTTTATCTTATGCTGTTTGCTTAGAGCATTAATAGCATACTTATTATCCTCATACATCTGACACCTGAGGGTTTTGCTGGCAGTTTACGTTCTCTTTTTTTCCCAGGGGTTGGGAAGGCAGTTCCAAGGACCTGATGCAAGATGCATTCATCCATCACGTTTGGCTGCAGAAATAGCTTGTTATTGCTCTTCAGAACTGTAGCCTTTATAAGAGGAGTCTTATGCTTTTAGCTCTCTTTTCAGAGCAGCATTGTGTTTGGGAAAAGGAGCTGAGAATTCTGGAATTCGGAGGAAGAACCACAAGGATGCACATGGTCTCTTCCAGCAGGGCCATGGGGATGCATTTTTCTGCCCAAACATGTTTCTTGTCTTCAGTCTTTTCCATGCCTCCCTCCATTCTCTTCAGGCTTTGCCCCTTCCCCTCCTCTCCCTTTCACTTGTAGGCATTGGTCCCAGCACTGCAGCCGACCTGTGCTCCCTTCTCATTGAGAATAGTGGCAGCAGCACCCACAGAGATACACCTGACTCCCATGGCATCTCTTCTCATATAACCTGACCAAATGCCTCGGGGCTAATAGTGGAAGCTGAGATTTGCCATAGCTCATGTAGGAACCATAAGTGAGAAGACACCCTGTAGCCTTCAGAATCAGGTTCAAGGACTCTGGCATTGGGTACCAAAAACAAACATAAATCTCTAGAATATTTCTTCACCGACCTTTCTGGGTAAAATTCAATACCCAAAATATCCCCAACAGCTTCACAAAGGCCAGCAGAGCTCGAAGCTGCTTCTGTGTGTTGTTCTAGCATGGCAATAGTTGGCTGCTGGCACGCTAGCATGATGTGAGATTTCAGGAAAAAATAGATAAAAGTTTAATAGCTGGTGCTTAGAATTAATGTTTTACTTTGAGGATTTAAGCTTTATAACTTTTCTTGTCTGCATTTTTATTTGTATTGTTCTGAATACAATGCTGTCTTGGTTCATCCTGAGAGCAACTGTTAAGAAAAAAATCTCTATTCCCTGCCTAGGGAAGATACAGAGTAAGAGAGTGAAAACATACAAATAGCATTTGAAGTCAGTGCATCCAAACTGTCTATCTAAGCACTGACCATGAGTGCTGATGGGAGGTAGAGAGCAACATGAAGATTAGAAAACACCTGCACCCTCATTTAATCTGGTAGGAGATTGTATAGGAATAGTGAATCTTTCTAGCAAAAACTGTCTCACAAAGGAGAGGTTTTGATTCATCAAACCACAAAAGCAAATTTCGGAGTTCTTGGCTGTGCACACTGTGACACTCCCTAAGACTGGCAAGGAAGGTGATAAACAGAGGGAGAAATGACAAATGGGAAAGAGTCCTGGAGAGAGATGGCTGGGATCTGTGTGTTTGGGTTATTTTTGTGGCGTTGCTTCCCTGGCAAGCTGTAAGAAACCATAAGCAGCACACTAACAAGGGAGAAGATCATCTCCTCCCCCATGCAAACTACACGGGTGAGCATCTGTAGATGAGAGGAGGAGGGTGAGCTTCTGTGGGACAGCTCTGCTTCCTTTGCACAGATGGGTTAGCAGCCGTGGGGACCAAAGAGGGAGAGGGACCCTCAGCTTTAGCCCTCTGTTTCTCTGTAGCATGCCAACCAGAAACAAGGAGCAAGCATGGAGGGAAAAATAATTTGCCGTTTATCTATACATGCTAACAGATGCCTCTCACAAGGGAACAAATTGTCAACTTCAAGGCACAGTGTGTTCCTTGGTTTGCTTTGTGCTCAGGGTATGCTGTGTCCCTAAATGAGCAGAGGATGCTGTCTTGCAAGGAGCTGGGAAGACTGACAAGAGTGGAAGTGGCAGAAGGGGAGGTAAAGGTTAGAAATAGGGAGCAATATTAGCAGAAAAGATCCAGCTTGGAAAATGCAGTCTCATACATCTGGGGGAAAATAATCTGAGACTCAGCTGTTCTGCAGGAGAGAGATACTTAGAGAGCACTAGAAATGAAAAAAAACCCCTAGAGATAGCAGTGGGAAACCAATTAGACGTGGGCTTGTATTGGCAGTAAAGAGTGTAATTTTGGGGCTACACATGGAGGCAAAAACATTATCTACCAGGGAGGTGATGATCCAGCTGTAGATGGCACAGGTGGAACAGTATCTCTGGCTTGGGTTTATCGAGGGCAGACTGACATGGACGAATTGGAGGGATTTCAGAGAAAAGTGTCATTAGAAAGGAAAGAGCTGGAAAGAATTTTTACAGAAAAAAAAAAAAAGAAAACAGAAAAAAGATTAAAAACGTATTTTATGTGGTTTGATGGTGCTTCAAGTGGGAAAAAATAACATTCTAGAAAAACTTGAAGGCAGCAAATAGCAAGAGGAAAAAATACATTTAGGGTAGCAGAGGAGCATAGATGCAGGCATAGAGGTATAAAGGGTAAAAATGACCAAGATCATAGGCAAGAAAAAATTCTGCAGGACAGGACTGACTGTGAAATGGCCCTAGGAGGCAAGTGTTAGATGCCAATGATGTTTCTGTCCTGCCAGCAGCATGGAATTTGACTGCAGAGTGCTGCAGTGATGTCAGGTTGGGTGCCAGAGGAAGGCTCAGCAGCACAGAGCTCCAAGCAGATCTCTCCAAGCCAGACACCTCTGCTGGTATTCTGCCTTTAAACATCTTCCATGTCTGACAAATTTGACCATTTGTGCTTTGTTTTACAAATACAGACTGACCTCTCTTCTTCAGTGTCTTCCAGAGGAAGGACATAAAGGATGAGTGTGGAGCTTCAGCTTCACCTCCTGGTGAAGCTCCCTGCTCTCTTCTTGCTCCCTGGTCAGATTCAGATGTGTAATTGATTTGTGTCTAACGTGAGCCCTCTTCTGCTGCTACAGAGAGCAATCTTTGCCCTCTGGCTCTTGTGGTATCTCTCCTGGTCATACTAAACCCCACAGAAATCCCCCTTTCCTGTCATGCAGCTGGCTTTCTCTTTCTAGAAGAAACAAGTAGACAAGCAGATGTTATCTCTCCTGAAATCTTCACTCTGATGAGAGCTGTGTATCATCTCTTCCACCTCCTTTAGGACAAGCATAATGACCCAGTTCCACCACACAGGGCTCCATTTTCCCTGTCCTGATAACGTTTGTCTGTGATGCTGCTCTTTTCCTCAGAAGCTCCGTGGGGTTGCTGTGGTGGAGCTGGGGACCAGCATCGCTGTGGCCTGGCTGGGGCTGAGGTGGGCTTCTGGGCCTCAGTGGGGTTGTGGGGAGGATCGGGGCTCCACCTGCAGCTCAGGATTTCCAGCCAGAGCCCATTTGGTTATTTGTGATATCAATGGAGATTTTCAGTTGTTTCTATGGAGACTGCTATGTCTTCTTTGATTGTAACTTTTCTAGGGGGATTAGTAAGAGCGTGTGGTCTTTCACTGCAGCTCAGTGGCGCGGCTCTAGCACAGTGTAGTAAGTTGAGGTCATTAACATCTGATGGCTGTGTAGGGACCTTTGTGTTGTTCAGCAATTAGTATTCTTCGCTGATAGCAAAGCCACAGAGAACAGTACAGTATTGCTAGGGGGACACTCAAATTCATATCTCACATACTTTAACATAATATTTATCAGTGAATGGAAACCCACCCATCTTTACTAGGACAGGCTCCTTTGGCTTTCTTCCTCTTCTGTTCCTTTCAGTATCATTTTATAAACAACAACAACAACAAAATAACCTTCTACCCAAACTAGGGCTTGACTGTATGGCTGTGATCTCGTGGGGTCTTAGCTAAAGCTGTTCATAGTGATGTGTCTGATGTCCCAGAAGTTCAGGCTGGGGTGGGGGGCTCAGCAACATTAATTAAATCTATCTCAGTTTTAAAAGATATTTTCAGAACTGCACTCCAAGCCTGAATACAGCACTGCAAAGCTGGTGTGCTCACCAGCAGCAGTGACGAAGCTCCTCATGAAAACAGAAGATACGAGATAGCAAACGGTCAGAAGATAGTTCTCAACAGAGAAGAAAAGACACCCCTGGGGTAGATGTAACGTTTGTTGCAGGAGCTGTTGCCAAGTCACTACCAAACAGACCAATTCACTCACTAAATCTACAGGGTGGAATTTGTTTCTTAAATTTCAGCTGTGTGACACATCCCATAAGGCACAAATGAGAAACACAATTATTTTGAAGCCTTAAATGTTGAAGACAAGAGAGTCAAAAGCAGCTCAGATCTGTGTTCTGCATTTATTTATTTATTTATTTATTTATTTTTCATATTTAAATCCCAGTTTCTTTCTGCTTTCTCAGTAATGCAAGGACCTGTAACACTGCAGCATAGTAAGGATGTGCTGTACAGAGAGGATGCGGTGAGATGTGAGCATGAACCAAGTCACCAGGATGTGTCCCTGAGCCAGCTGCAGATAACCTCTGGCACAGTTCAAGGAGGTGCAGAGGAAAATGTGAAAGTTAATCCTTCTCATCGTGCCACAGAAACATCTGCTGCCAGAGGGCTTACAGCATCCACACCACCAGTACTGGGTCAGAGCATCGCTGCTGGTAGTGATTGACCTCCACTTGCCCCACGAGGCAGTGCTCAGCTCTGCTCCCTGTGGCATGAGCAATGAACCTGGGAGAGCCCAATTTGTGCTGCAGCATCTTCAGGAGCCCCTCAGCTGCCAGAATCAGTGTATACCACTGAATTTGTAATCATGGAAAGGTTTGGGTTGGAAGGGACCTTAAAGCCCATCCAGTTCCAATCCCCCCTGCCATAAGCAGGGACACCTCCTGCCAGACCAGGTTGCTCAAAGCCCCATCCAGCCTGGCCTTGAACACCTCCAGGGGTGGGGCATTCACAGCTTCTCTGTGCAGCCTGTGCCAGGTCCTCAGCACCCTCTGAGTGAAGAATTTCCTCCTTATGTCTAATCTAATCATGGCTGTTCTTGCTGATATCTTTAATCTGCAGGGCTTGAGAAGAAATGTGCCATTTTCTGCTGGAACAGGCTGTGGACAGCAGCTATGTTTTGGGAGAAATAATAGCAAGTGTTCTTGGCAAGCTAGCAGCAAGGCAGGTCCTAAATCATGTGTTGACATGGTAGGCCTGCTTTGGTGAACTTTGTGGGATTCATTGCAGATTGTTTAGGCTTTTTTTATATATACATGAAAGTACATATCAGAGACTTGCTGAAAAGTGAGGTGTGTTACAAGGGTTGGAAATCATAAAAGTAAATAGAAATAAGTAATTCTTTAAGATAAGCAAAATCCCCTACTTGCAGTTATAGACATTGCTTTGGAGATAAACCATCCAGTGGTCATTAAATAGCAGCTTGTATAACAGTTGAGAAAGATGAGAAAAACTTTCACCTAAGTTGCTAAATCAGCTGTAGCTTAGGTCTGTGATATCAGAATAGGCAACCCCATGGTATCACCAGTGATACTGCAAAGGGAGAGCAGAGGGGTTTAGGAAGCAGTGGAAGAGGAGAACCTGCTGCAGACCAAATTCTCCCCTAAGTATAAGCACGGACCCTCGACGACAGCAGTCCATGGACCAAGGAGATGCTGACGTGGGTTCCCTGTTTGCAGGCTGCCAATAGCAAACATCTCCTCTGGGGAAAATGTGTGCAGGCTGCTTTGTGCTTGTAAATGGAGTACTCATTTGATTAATGAAGAGGAGGGAAAGAAAGAGTGGTCGGGGTTGGATATGTTCTGGAAAACACTACCCAGACTTCTTGAACTTAAAAAGCATTATGCTGTCCAATTTAAAGGAAAAAATGCTTTGAAATCTTGGATGTATGATGACAGGTAATAAGATTTGGTTATGCCAATAAGCAGCCTTAGCATTGGAATAGCAAATAAATATTTTCTTAGGAACGTGAATTTTTGTAATATGAAGTGTACTTAACTTGTGGTACTCTTAGATTAGGATGAGTTTAGTGACAGGCAGCTTAGCAGCCTTTTTTTTTTCCCGGTTTGCAATGTAGCCTGGGCAACTGAACCATGACCTATTTTTGCTTTGACAAATCCTATCCCCATGTTCCTCAGTTTTGAAAACAGATATAAAAAAGGATAGGCAGTAATTCAATAAATAGGCACTGTAAAGTAGAGTTAACAGAAGGAATGACTTAAAAGCTATTATTAGTGGCACCCCTGTGTTCAAAGTGGCAGAAGGGTTCAGTAGGGATTACCTCTGTCAAAGCAAAGGGCAGGATGGACTTGACTTCCTACAGTCTTTACATTCAAGGACTGCGAGTTCTCAGCTGTCTCTTACCTTCTCTTCCCTGTCATCTTTTGGGCTCCATGAGAACCTCTTGTTATTTTAGAGACATTTTGTTTCATCTATTGCTGGTAGAGAAGTGTTGGATACAAACAGCATATCACATCGGGTCCAAGGCGCACAGATTAGTGTGGGGGAAGTGGCAGTGGCAGAGTCCTTCACTAACTGCATCTGGATAGGGGCAAATGACTTGGCAGTGCTTGTGCAATGCTGACACATTCATATTTATGTTAGGATTGGCTTTATGGAGTAATACTAAAGGTTGGCATGACATAAAACACATGGTATGACTTATTTCAATTTAAATTTCATTCACAGCTTCATGCCATAAGGCCTCTTCTCTGAATCTTCAAATGATCCTATAATTTTGGGGGAAGCTGGGACCTGTACTGGGACCAAACTTTGTGGCTGAAGAACATCTTGCCTAACTTAATATCTGATTGCTCACATAGTTCTGTATCCAACACTGAAACTCTTCTGTGGTTTTGATCAAATTTTCTTCGACTTGCCGGATGCTAACTGGGAGTGCCACACGGCTGACACGAGCAAGTCCAGGAGGTTCATGAAGCACCTAGATGATAACTTCTTGGTGCAGGTGCTAACGGAGCCAACTAGGAAAGGTGCCCTCCTAGACCTGTTGCTAGAAAACAGAGAGGGTCTGGTGGGAGATGTGGTGATTGGTGGCCGCCTCGGTTATAGCGACCATGAAGTGGTTGAGTTCAAAATTTATGGTGACAGAAGGAAAAGTGCCACCAAAACCTCATCCCTAGATATGGGGAAAGCGGACTTCAGGCTGCTCAGGGAACTAGTCAGCAAGGTCCCCTGGGAAACTGCTCTTGAAGGCCTCGATGTCCACCAGTGCTGGTCACTCTTTAAGCGATGCCTCCTAGAAGCACAAGATCAGGCAATTCCAAAATATCGCAAGTCAGGCAGGCGGGGCAGGAGGCCGGCGTGGCTGATCAGGAACGTTCTAATGGAGATTAGGCGGAAACAGAGAGTGTTTCGCTACTGGAAGGAGGGCCAGGCGTCATGGAAAGAATACAGGGATGCTGTTCGTGTTTGTAGGGAGAAAGTTCGTGTGGCCAAAGCACAGCTAGAGTTGAAGCTGGCTGTGTCTGTGAGAGAAAATAAAAAGGGTTTTTTTAGATATGTAAATGGAAAAAGGAGAACTAAAGAATACATAGGGCCGCTCCTTGATAGGGAAGGTCTCCTCACAGACAGTGACATAAGCAAAGCAGAGACTCTTAACGCCTTCTTTGCCTCTGTCTTCAATGCCGATGATGGGCTTCGGGACCCAGGGTGCCCTGAGCTGGAGGGCCGGGACGGTGGGGATGACAAACTCCCAACTGACCCTGAACGTGTGCGGGATTTGCTACTCCACCTGGATCCCTACAAGTCCATGGGTCCGGATGGGATTCATCCCCGGGTGCTGAAAGAGCTGGCGGACGTCATCGCGGAACCCCTCTCAATTATTTTTCAACGATCCTGGGAATTTGGAGAGGTCCCGGTAGACTGGAAGCTGGCAAATGTTGTGCCAATTTTCAAGAAGGGTCAGAAAGAAGACCCTAGCAATTACAGGCCTGTCAGTCTCACGTCAGTGCCTGGTAAAATCATGGAGAAGTTGGTTCTCGGACTTATTGAGGCGCACCTGGGGGACAAAGCAGTCATTGGTCCCAGCCAGCATGGGTTTGTGAAGGGTAGGTCCTGCCTAACTAACCTGATTTCCTTTTATGATAAGATCACCCGTATGGTGGACCAAGGGAAACCAGCTGATGTGATTTTTTTGGACTTCAGCAAGGCTTTTGACACGGTTTCCCATAGGATCCTACTGGACAAAATGTCCACCATACAGCTAAATAAAAACATCATACGATGGGTGAGCAATTGGCTAATGGGCAGGGCCCAAAGGGTTATGGTAAATGGGGCTGCGTCAGGCTGGCGGGCGGTCACCAGTGGGGTCCCTCAAGGCTCCATTTTAGGGCCGGTACTTTTCAATATTTTTATAAACGATCTGGATGTAGGAATAGAGGGTATTTTGAGCAAGTTTGCTGATGACACCAAACTTGGAGGAGCTGTGGACTCAAATGAGGGCGTAAAGGCCTTACAGAGGGATCTGGACAGGTTGGAGAGCTGGGCGATCACCAACCGCATGAAGTTCAATAAAAGCAAGTGCCGGGTCCTGCACCTGGGACGGGGAAACCCTGGCTGCACGTACAGACTGGGCGATGAGACGCTGGAGAGCAGCCTAGAAGAGAGGGATCTGGGGGTCGTGGTAGACAGCAAGTTGAATATGAGCCAGCAATGTGCCCTGGCAGCCAGGAGGGCCAACTGTGTCCTGGGGTGCATCAAGCACGGCATCGCTAGTAGGTCAAGGGAGGTGATTGTCCCGCTCTACTCTGCGCTGGTGCGGCCTCACCTCGAGTACTGTGTGCAGTTCTGGGCACCACAGTATAAAAAGGACATGAAACTGTTGGAAAGTGTCCAGAGGAGGGCTACGAAGATGGTGAAAGGCCTGGAGGGGAAGACGTATGAGGAACGGCTGAGGTCACTGGGCCTGTTCAGCCTGGAGAAGAGGAGGCTGAGGGGAGACCTCATCACAGTCTACAACTTCCTCGTAAGGGGGTGTCGAGAGGCAGGAGACCTTTTCTCCATTAACACTAGTGACAGGACCCGCGGGAACGGGGTTAAGCTGAGGCAGGGGAAATTTAGGCTGGACGTCAGGAGGGGGTTCTTCACAGAGAGGGTGGTTGCACACTGGAACAGGCTCCCCAGGGAAGTGGTCACTGCACCGAGCCTGTCTGAATTTAAGAAGAGATTGGACTGTGAACTTAGGCACATGGTCTGAACTTTTGGGTAGACCTGTGCGGTGTCAAGAGTTGGACTTGATGATCCTTAAGGGTCCCTTCCAACTCAGGATATTCTATGATTCTATGATTCTATGAAATTTTGGAGCAATTATTTAAATATTTAATGATTGCTTGTATAAAAATCAATGGAAATGATGTCAAATTGGGCCAAATGTACTTAACCCCCCCTAATATGGATTTGGAACTTACTCCAGGCTGTCGTTTGAAAATGTTGATCAGTAATAAAAGTGACTAATACCTTTTATCATGGATTCCAATAATGCCTGGGTGCACAGTCATCAAGTAAATGGAGTTCTTCCCATTATCTTCATCTGAAAGAGGATTGAGCCATTAAACCAACCTAAATAATAAAGAAACACATAACACTCCCCATGAAAGTGTTTGCAGCTGTGTTCTTCCACCACATGTACCATGAGGATTCCATTACAGTAAATGGAGCTGTTAGTGTCACAATATTGCCATCATTCCATGTGAAAAAAAAAAAAAAAAAAAAAGAGTCAGATTCTCAGAAGTCTTTGATGCTCTATTACTGTAAATGTGTGAAGTGTTTTACTTCAGTCCTGGTTTCTAAGCTTTTAGAGAGGAAACTGCCTGCCCCAGTAGGGTATGAATTTTTAGGAGTGAAATCCAGCCTGCAGTAGTAATGTAGCCATGTTCCTCCTTCCTCTTGGCCACTTACGGGTACTCCATTTACCTTCTCATTTCAGGGTTAAGAGTTTTAATAATGAAAGTAACTTTTTTTTTTTTTTTGATTGGTTGTTTTTTGGTTGTTTTTTTGTTTGGTGGTGACATGTTAGAAAATCACAAAAATGTATAACATCTGGGGCACTGAACAAATTTAATGCTTATTTTGTATGAAAAGTCTTGATGAATGGGACTTTGAGAAGAACAAGCATTATTACATTTTAGCAGATATTCTTACCTCTCCTCCTGATTCTAACTTCCTATTGTAACTATTTTGTGTTGCTGCTTTCCCTAGCTGATTATTAAATTAGTTCATTTTATCTCACTGAAGCACAGACAGGTCTTTTTGTTTGCCTGTTCAACGAACTTCTTTGTCATTTCCTGATCTATACAAATCAGATATATTGCACACACATATATATGTATACTATGTAGTTATATGAGTTATTTAACCCATATATTAAAGTCTATTTCTTCTGAATGCCTTCTACAATAATGTATCAGTGTATATAGATTTTATACCAATGTATCAGTCAGTCAGTACCAGCCCTGGATCCATAAGGCATAACCATGCATAACCATATTTGTATCCCAGATTTGCTCTGAACAAGGTGAGCAGATTTTCACCAAGAGGACCACAACAGGGAAATGATGTAGCATCAAACCTGCAAAGAATAGCAGAGGCTACCACTGGTAGGTCTGTGAAGAGGGCTAGAGAAGAAGGAATTGGAGCAATGAGCACTTCCAGGAAACCTACACTGACAGTTTCATACATACATGTATATACTTCCAAACCACATAACTTCCAGGCTGCTTGGGAAAGGAAAAGATGAGCAATAGAAGGGGATGTAGGAGTTATTGTGACTGCTGCTGAGATTAAATCTGCGCCTGTAAACATTTTGAAAAAAATCCATTTCCCCATTATTAGCATTTGAGAAATTAATTTCCTGATTACCCTTCTGGCCACTCCAATAAATGGAGACACACATGGGATTTGTCTCCCTTGATTGTGGCAATAATATTTAGCTTTTATAAAGTATGTTAAACTTTCAAGACCTTACAAATGCTATGGAATTAAGATTCATTCATCTGCTGGCTCTTGTTTTCTCTCAATGAAATCTCTTATCTCTCTGATAGAAGTTCCGTAGTCACTTTGTGTATCTTTCATGGTTTTGTTATGGCAAGGCTGTCTAAGTTAAAGGCTTGTCAGGTTTAAGAAATAACTTTTAATTGCCTATTTTTTCTTGCAATATATATTTTTTTCTCTTAATATTCATTTTTTCTTTTTTTCTAACTCAGAAATAGTTTTGTTTCTGTCTGCTCTGAGCACCCACGCTGCTTTAAGAGCGTAGTCAGCTGAGCACTTACTTCTGTGAACCATTAAATTGTCATGATGGGAAGGTGATTGTAGGATTGCATTGCATTCCCTGGGGGATCAAAGCAATCCAGGAGTTCTGATTCGTGATCCTTAGCTGTGGGTAGGATGCTGACGTGATTCCTACCTCCAGGTTGCAGATGCTGGAGGAATGGCTGAATGGGACAGACATAGGAACGGAGCACACAATGTGCAGCCCTCAGCCCCACATAGAGTTTACATTAAAGCTCAGCTGTAAAGCGAGGGGTCTGAGCAGCAGATACCCATGGTGTTTCTGACAATCACTGCTACATCTGCATTAACCTATAGAATTAGGACAGACCTGTCCTTCCTCTAGCCACTCCATCCCTATCTGCCTCTGATTATGAGCCAGAGTCCTTACAGTTTTCATCTTGAGCTTTTGGTATCATCATGATGCTCTATTTGTTGTATCAGTGTACAAAACACTTGCTACCTTTACCTCTCTGCAGGATCTAAGGCTCTTGCTTCATTATCCCTAAAAACGTCTTGTAAGTAAGCAGCTGCCTCTTGCATTAAATATGCGTAAATTATTGTCATAGGTCAGCCTTTGTGCATGTGAGTGTTACAGATATGTTACATCTGGGGGACTCTTTCTGCTTTCTCTTGTCTTTTTTGCATATACATCTCTCCAGTGACTTCACTGGATCTGCTCTAGATTTACATCATTGCCATCAGCATGCATACCACTGCAAACTGTATGGATTATTAATGGAAAACCAGCCAAAAACTAAAATACAGCTCTGCTTATGTTGGGGAGGGAAAAAATCCTCAGCATTTCAGTGAAGTGCAACATACAATTAAATCTCTAGGTTGCTCAGATCTTAAGGATGTGGTGTTTAAAGGAGATAGTGACTATAATCTAAGAACCTAGGGTCTGTGGTAAATTGCACCCATGAATATTTGTAATAACTTTAAATGAGATTGTCAGTAACCAGATTTACACTGCAAGAGCTAGAGCAGGATTTGACCTCATCTTAGTAAGGGGTGATGCACATCAAAGGTGTTGGCATAAAGGCAATTTAAAAAGTGATTGGAAAATAGCATGAATTATTTAAACAAAATAAGTTTCTAAGCTGCAAAGGTTGAAGCAAGACTCAAATGTCAGATCTATTATGTCTACAGTCCAGGACTGCTTGAAATGATAATACGAAGATACAAACACTTTCATCTTAATATTTACAGAAATTGTGTAACTTTCTATTACTTTCATTTCCTTCAACTTACAGATGTGTTAGCTTTAAAAAAAGAAACATTTTTTTTTTTAATGTGTTGTAATATTGGATACTGCACTAATGTCTGAAAAATGATATATAAATTAAAGGTGTTTGGAAAACTTTGGCAAAATATTTATATATATATATATAAAACAGCTTCAGTTTTCAACATTGACCTAAATACAAACATAATTTAAATAGGTGTCAGTATTTTTGATAGCTCTATGTAGCTCCTATAGTAGTAGGTGAAGTATGTCTTCTCCTCACTTTGATGCAAATTTTACATAAGAAAATATGCAAATTCAAGCTCAGCACGCATTCATACAGACAGCTCAAGACAAGATTTGGATCAAGGTTTAATTGCCACCATTCTCACTTTTACTTTTTTGAATCCAACATGAGATAATGTGTTAATCCAGAGGAACTACAAGAATAGATTGAGCACAGAGCCAGCTTTCGTATGCAGAAGTTTTTTTTTTTTTTCTTTTTCTTATTTTTTCTTTTTCCTGTAGATTAACATAGATAGTTTAAGGAATTTGTTTTTCTAACATAGTTACTGAACATCCTGTTGTGTCTTAATCTGCTTCTGAAGCATATAAAGCAGCTGTGCTTCATTAGCTTCAAGTTATTATGAACATAGTATATAGTCTTGTTTTATGAGTGGGAATACTGAATGTTCAACAGAATGTGATATCTTTAATTTGTTTTTCATATTTTTTTTTTCCATGTAAAGTGATATTCCCATTCTTGTTCTGCCTCAAGGCCTCACTGAGAAAAAGTAATACACAAAGCATATAAAGGTAGCTCTGGTCTTGAATGGACATGTAAGATCTACTCACTGACTGCTCTACATTTGCACATCAGCATTGTAAATGTCGAGCTTCTCCAAAAATAGAGCCTTCATATCCTCAGTAAGAGGCTGATATTTAAAATAAACTCCAGTTTTTAGGCACACTTCCAATGCACCATACACCAGCTATCAAACCACTGGCAATAACAGAGATCCATTTTGTTCAGAGTGGGAATCAGTTAATGGAAGTCACTGGAAGGAACCCATGAAGTGAGTGCACTGACTGCTCTTATCCATGAGCAAAAGCTCCCTGGTGGGTACACCCGTGTTGTGGCCTGCAAACTAATTCAGAATACATTGTGTAGGTGCAGTGGTGTAGACCTTGCCATGTATTATTTATGGAGTATACTTTAGATTCTTAAGGACCATATCCCTGAGCTGTAAGATTGCACGGCTCTTTCAGTTTTCAGTTTAAAAAAAATCTCATGAATGGAGAAAAGATTGAAACCGTGAGTTGTAGTAATTGTCACAAGCAAGTGAATAAAAGGGCTCTGTTTATGTTTTTCAATATATCATGCCTTACGACTAATGCCTCGAGTCCTTATGTAAGATCAGTTTGGAACATCTGTAGGTATTTTCACAAATCACAGAATAATTGTGGTTGGAGGATTCATCAGAAGGAGATTTAGTCCAACCTCCTGCCCAGGATGTCTTCAGATGAGATTTGAGTATCTCCAAGGCAAAAGGTTTCCGAGCCACTCCAGTTTCTTGTTCCAGTATTTTGACAGTGCTTGTGGTGATTTGTTTTTCCTTATACCAAGACAAAATTTCCTGCTCTGACTGTTGTCTCTCACCCTATCCCTTCATACCTCTGAGAAGAATGTGTCTGCATCTTGTTTATATCCTCTATTAGCAGGGTGTAGTAGATAGCAGTGAGATCTCTCCTTTACCTTCTTTCTTAAGACCAAATAAACCCAACACCCTCAGGTATGTCATGTTCCCTGACTATCTTGATGGCCTTTCCTGGCCTCCTTCCAGTACATCAATGTTTTCTGTGCTGGGGAAACTGAAACTGGACCCAGTAATCCAAGAGAAAGTCTAGAGATAAGCAAGACCCAATTTCTAATCATGGCTAGGATTCTTCTCTTGAAACAAATTCAGCTGTTTCTATCTACACTGTACATCTCTAAAGTTAGGTGAGATACTTCCCAGACAGTCTTTGGGGCAAGATATGAGAACTGATTCTCAACAAGTCACATGGTACAGCTAATGGCCACAATCTTACACATGAGCAAAATACATTCATGGCTGCACTAACATTGTCTTTGGGGTTTTCTGTTATTTGAAGGCACATTAAGATAAATAATGAGGGATTAAGATGCACTTTCAGTGCGCAGTTGCAAGGTTCATGCAATAAAAATGCTCATGTTTTTTGTTTTAATGCAGGCATTCTCACACAGCCAGGAATTCTGCGAATTTTGTGTCAAGTATGCTCTGAGCACTCAAGCAGTGTCCTTCATGTCAGTGTTAGAGAGCTATGGCATGGGATGGCAGAGGAATAGTAATTGGATCTTGACTGAAGATGAGGATGTGAGTGAGCTGGGGGTGATGTTGGAGAAGGAGCATGCTAATCCTGACATCTGTGCTATAGATGTCTGTGCTTTATGTTCACCATACATCACGATACATCACTACTACTTGCACAGAACTGCAATATTAATCAAGCATTTGGAATTAAATTGCAATTAATCTAAGCAGGCACCACACACTGTATCATGAGCCATAACATGGATTCTGGAAAACACTTATTTCAGCATTCCCACTGGCGGCTTCATATTTCCTTGTAATGAGGTGCCAAGTTAATCAAATATATTGGTCCTGTAAACAGCAGCTTTTACCAGCCTGCACTGGTCAGAATATTTCCTCATCCCTCATTTTTTAAAGCTGTCTTCCACCACAGGCTGTAGGACACTGGCCACAACTTGGTATCCTTTCAGAAAAAAATATTGCATTTGTTCAGGCTGGCAATATTGCAGGGAATAACAGTTTATTGTACCTGATACATATTTGTTGGCCTGGTTGCAAGGATGAGATGGTGAAATATAATGGCCTGTGATATACAGCAGGTCAGGCTAAATGATCTAATGGTCTCTTCTGAATTCATGAATTGCTGGGCTGTGTGCCAGAAGCCAGACAGACTCCTGGTGTTGCCACAAGTCCCTGTATTCATCTATCCCTGCCCTCTTGAACTCTGCAGTGGAACTCCCATTTGCATCATTTAGAGCAGGATATTGATGTGGGTAGTTAGCGCTAAGATGAAAAGTACAACGGCTTGTTGGGAACCTCTGAAGTGCTAGGTAACAGGGACAAAGCTAAGGCTGAATAGGTCCCAAATACTGCTAAAGTAAAGCAGTTTACTCTAAAGGACTCCATGGACTCGGTGGCCTCAGTTTTTCCTTCTCAATGGCAGTTCCAGGCAGGTTTCTGGCAACAGCCTGCCAGCTCCATCTTGTGCTCTGCAGCATGTCTGGCTCACTGCACTGCTTCCAGGGACCTCTCTTGAAATTGCCTCTCTTGACACCGAGCAGTATTTGTGTCACAAGCCAGTGTTTCAAATTGTCACATGGCTGATCCCTGGATGTGTGGATGCCTTCTCCTTACCCCTGCTCCTGCACCAGCTCTGCTGCTCATCTGAATCGGCAGTGAGCCAAGCTACTTATGGCCAAAGAAAATATTCATTCTAGTGCCAACAATATAGGTCCTGTGCCAGCTCACCATTGGATTAGACCAATGCCAAAGCTGGCACAAGTTTAAAAAAAAGCGTGGCTGAGGAATTGGAACAGGATTGCTTCTTTTGCAAAATCACAGTTGTTTAGGGTAATTGTGACATGAAATTGTATTTTCAGGGAGGCAAGCTAGTGGTGAAATTCTCTGCAGCAAGACTCGTGGTAGAAGCAGTGTCCCAGGATTCAATCAATTTAGTTGTGTAACCTAGCCAAGTTGGACTTGACTTTACTCATTAATATATGGGGAATCAGGTAGGCTCTCTATTGGCTTGAGTATTTTTCTCCACTGAAAGTCCTGGTGCTGGTGGTGCTGCTCCAGACATTTCTCTTTATACAAAATCTAAACAAAATTTCAGCTCTGTACAATTAGGTTCAGAAAGTCACAGTGAAATCTCCTTCCTCTTCTGAAGAAGGTGCTCTGACAAACTAGGAACCTTTTATCACACATATCTTCTTAGAAAGCTGCTGCAAAACAGCTGGTTTCCAAATGTGTACAATCCTAGAAACCAGCGGGAAGGAGGGGAGACTGATTACACCATCTGCCCACCTTGGTGGGACAGAATCACACAACAATTTGTGTTAGAAGAGACCTTTGAAGGGCTCTGGACCAACCCTTTTCTCAAAGCAGGGCCAACATAGATTAGGTTGCTCAGGGCCTTATTAGCTGGAGATTTTGCAGCTTCTCTGGTCCTTTCTTCAAATATTTGACCACCATCATGGTGATATTTTTTTCCTTGTATTGAGTAGGAATTTCCCATGTTGCCCACCGTGCTTTCAATGGGCACCTCTGAGGAGTCTTTCTCCATCTTCTCTGCACCCTCCAATTCAGTAGTTGAAGGCAGCAGCGATAGCCCTTTTTAGCCTTTTCTTTTTAGGATGAGCAAACCCAGTTTTTTCAGTCTGTCCTTGTAGGAAAACTTAATTTAGTTATCTTCAGGAAATAATGTGCCATCAGAGAGCTTGCCAGAGACAAAAATGCTCCTGTTGTTCTATGGTGTATAGGTGTATAGCCCCCTCTCAAGGGCTTGGTGGATATATGGGATATGAACCTTCACTCCTCAAGGACCTTTGGGGTAGCAATCCCCTTTGTGGCAGCTCATTAAAGTCCCTGCTAGCTGTATGGCTTTTCCCTTCCTTGCTGTTTGAATCTCTGCGATACTTCTTTAATGATTCATGTGCTCTTTGCTTGCCCACCTGCTTTTTGAACTTCTGTTCCATGAGTAACTGTTCAAAACAGGGCAAAAATTCAAATTACAAGAAAATTCAAGATATGAAACTTGAGTTTTGGTGTGTATGGACTCCAGACTGCCCAAGGGCTTCAAAGAAAACTTTCAGTTTTATTGAAGATTTCTGACTCACTCTGTGCCTCTATTTTCATTGATTTAACAGCAGAGAAAATGATTTATTAATTAAATTTTTAAATCAGATGCCCTTCCCTTTCTTTTAGGGTTATTTTTCTGACAAGCATTTTAAAAGAAACACTGCTTTATTCTTCATAGAGCGGCAGATACAGTGTGCTAGGGAGATTAGCATTTCTCCTGGTTTTGCTACTCAGACAACTTTGGTCAGGAAAGAAATTGCTTTCAGTTTCTTTCACTTTTTTATTTCCAAAAGCAGCCTTGTAACATTGATAATCCCAGGAGATGAAACTGCTCAGGCTTGTTTGGTCTTTGACAGCTGTTTCTCGTGCATCTGCTGTCAGGGCTGGGCTCTGCTCTGTCTCAAGTCATGGTAAAAGATAGTTCAAGTTTTGTTGTTGTCTTCTAGCTCACTGAATGTTAAGTATCTTGACCTCATGTGACACAGCAGAAATATCTGAATCTCTTCTATGATTCACTTTCAGATACTGCTTTTTTTTTCCTGCTGAAAACATTTGATAAGCCATTCTCTGCAGATATGTTCACACCGGCTTGAATCCCTCCGGCTAGGGGCTTAAGATGTTTACCTGCTTCCAGGGCTTGTACAAACAAACATTTATTCTCTTGATTTGCTGTTTTTCTCCTCCCAAAGTTGTTCATAGTTTACTGGATCTTATTTATCTTGGGAGCTATATCACTGCAGCAGGATGGTGAATCTATACCTCACCCACAGCTTATGTGAGATTTTTCACCACTACTTTTCTGTATTGTTCAGTGACATAAATATTATAGGTGTTCTGTTTGAGGTAGGCACATGGTAACCACAAAACAGTCACCATCTATGATGCTTTCATTTTTTTTTTTTAGCCTTTTAAGTGAAAATGTTTATTTAACTGTATGTGCACAATGTTAATATTTTACTCAAGTGACTGAATAATTATATGTTCCATACCAATCGCTATGGTCTTTTAAGACAGAAAAAGTGTTATACTGAATAAAAAAATGACAGTGCTGAACAACATGTTGCTGGAAGTAAAATATAGCAACCGTGTATTTTCCTAAACAAAAATGTGTGTTTCCCAGAGCACCTAAAGAACTTTGGAGCACAAGGCACACTGAATATCTCACACAGCCCATTTGGTCGAGCTAATTTCACACCCACCTCAATGCCTGAAGGCAGTGGCAATAGAGAGCTTTCCCACACGTTAAAAGTACTTGAAAACAAAATGGAGTGGCTCCAGCATGGGGTGGAGCTGCAACTTTTGTTTTTTACTCTCTGCTCGTTGAAGAAGTAAGTTTTCAGGCTTTTTTTTTTTTTTTTTTTTTTTTTAGGCACAAAATGAAGCTAAATGTGATTTTTACTTGGGTAATAGAGTTAAACTGTTTAAAGTTAAGGTACGTTTCAGATATACAGCTGAGGCAATGTAATGGCTCTCTGCTATTGAGGTACCCACCCATTTCTGGCCATTAATGGCCATTTCTGGCCATTAATGTTGGTTTTGGCATTCGTTGGTCTCTTGCTGGGCTCAATTTGACTTGCTGAGCTAGAAGTGCCTGCCTTTCTGTCAAATTAGTGAGCTGAATTACCTCAGTGAGGGTGAATTACCTCAGGGAAGGCCTGGCAAGCATCAAAGCTGGTGCAAGGAATGAAGCTGGAAGAAGTGTCTGGCATGGGGACAAGGAGGTGTATGGAAAGGTGGGATGGAGCAGCAGGTCCACGCCTTCAGGTAGCAGTGAGATACCCCAAGGTCAACTTGCTCTGAAACTTTGGCAGAGCAGGACTTGCGTCTCATTTTCAGTGTTGCCAGTTTTCTGCCTTGAACACACCAAAAAATTGATATGCATGTGAAGTCTGCAGTTTCACAAGGGCACAAATGACTGGGTTTTCTTGGCTGTTTCGTAGCAATATTCAGATAACTTTCTTCCCTTACAAAGTTTTGGAAGAAACCCTTACCCCTTCCCTGAAGCAAGACCTGCAGTTGTCAGTTTTGCTGGGCATTACTGGTTTATTATATACCGTATTTCCATAGCAAACATCACTATTAATGTTTAAATAGTGATCCACAACATCTCTTCAACAACTAAAGCACAAATGAGCTCATTCTTATCTCACATAGACTGGGATAAAGCAGGAGTAATTTCACTGAAGACAAACATTGCACCGCTGTAAAAGTCCTGTAGTTAGGGGAAAACTGGGAATGACAGAGAGTGACTGTATAATAAAAAGACACCCGGTCATCGTTTGAAATGTAGGACCTTAAAAGGGCCAATTGTTGAAATGAAAGTTTTAGATAGCGAGTGTGTGGCTTGGTAGCTCCCCCTGCCCCCAGCTCTGTTACACATATCCAAGAGGATCTTGCTGGGTCTGTGCACTGGATTAGAAATCAGCTGTCATTAAGGAGTGTTTCACAGTGGAAAAGGTTCCCGGGTGTGATGGTGCGTACGAGAGGCAGCCGTGGGGATTAAGCTGGCTGGTGACAAGCATTTGTATTTACCAGTCTGGTTAACTTCAGATCAGCCTTCTAAACATTTCCATGGAAACAAGGGAAGTTTTGGTTCACTGTAAGTGGCTTTCTTTACTTTCTAACTGTGTTAAAAATGGAATACTAAACAGAGACTAAACTAACTCTGAAACATATTTTAGTGATACAGTTTTAATAAGTCATGGCATTCAATGATTGCTTTTACATACCTCCTGCCTGCAATTATGTGTGAAGCTTTCATCGGGCAGTTGCTCCTTGAATCTGCAACAGCATGAACAAAATGAGTCAGGAAAAGAACTGTGGGATAGCTGAGGGTCTTAAATCTCTATTTTTGGTAGAAAACAATTCTGTGCCTTTTGTCTGTGCCTTTTTGTATTTTTTTTTTTTTTTTACATGGCATAAAAGTTGAGAGACTGGAATGTGCTTTTGTCCTGGGGATTTCTTATATATCTAGTTCTTTACTGAACTACCACGTGTAAATTTTGATGTGACAGAACAGCCACTTGTTCAGTCAAAGAGATAAAACGCATATTGATGTATTCATAGAGAAAAATACTAACAATGCCTTTCATTCTCCAATAGCATCTTTGAAGTCACATCATAGAAAACTAGTTGGAAGTGGATTTTTTCCTGGTTTTCCAGGAAGAAGCTCGTGCTTCCATACAAAGAGGGGTGCTTCAGAGATCATCCGAGTGGAAATATACTAAATGTGCTGTAAAGCAGCAAAATGAGGGGTTGTGTAAGCTGACTCACCCTAGTGAGGTTCTTGCTCAATGTGCCCAGCAGTCTCTCAGGCCATGTACAGACAGAGAAGAGTGGTTGCATGACTCAGGAAGTGTTTTCCAGTAGAAGCCATTCTTACTCCTGTAATGCCGAGAATTGGTAAATGTATGAGTAACTTGAACAAAACCAGCTTTAATTATGCATGAATGCCAATCAGTCTGGACATAATTTTGGCTGACTAGCGCTCAAAATTTAACATTATTCTCTGAATTTTAATAACTCAAAGATTTTATCTCAAGTTATATTCTAAGAGCAGTGAGGTACTGCAAGGAAATTGGCCTTGATGTTTATCTGAGCACTGTAGACGAGTATAGACTCGCATCTATAACATTAGGGAGATTTTCCCTCCCCCTGTGCCATGGAGCTGACACTGCTTTATCTTTTAATGCTCAAGTCAAATTAATTGAGTTCCTGTTACCTAAAAGCCTTAACTTTTCCCACTTCCACCATTGCTCATCCATGACAGATGAGCTCCCCTCTCACCAGTTTACCTAAAGAAGCATCAAAGTGTCAGCTACTAAACTCCAGGGTGCTTTTATCAGAAACCATAACTGAGAATTTCTATTTCTGTAGAAAATACGGTCAACCTTAGTTATTAAAACATGTTGTAACAGGTGTCTGGGTGTCCGGCCACATTTCATACCTCCCTGGACAAGAATGTGTGCAGCTGACTGCAGGCAGCCCGGGTGTGCTTGGAGAACTTTGTCTGGCATTGCAGCTGTGCAGGGGCTTTAAACAACAGCAGAGAGGCAGGCGGAGAATTGCAGAGACAATGCAACTGAAATTCACTCCTAGGTAGCTGTAAGTGTTGAAAGAAAACTGTATGAATATGTTGACAGGGTGGAGATATTGTTTCAAGGCAGAAAATCTGAACAAGCTGGACTTTGGTCCTCCTGACAGAGACTCAACAGTGAGCATGGAGTCGAACGCTTTAAAGTAGCAAAAGGATGTTAGGCTTCATACAAAATCAAAGGCAGGATGCTTGTCCTTGTGAGTGCAAGGAAAAGGCTTGCAAACAGGAATGCAATGCAGAAAAAAGCTCAGAAACCAGAAATCTGGAGAGGGCAATAATGACACTGTGAGTATTCCCAGATGGAACCATTCACATGCTGGAAATACACAGGCTTACAGGCCAGGACCCGCTCTCTTTGAATAACACCCTCTGCTTCTCCCCTACCCCAAAACATAAATTCTCATTTACAGTGTTGCTATAGTGACTTGTTTCTTTGATAAAGCTTCTTTACTTCCTTACAAAGCGAGGTCCTCAGCCTTCCCTGACAAGTGTGTGGGTTTGGACTGAGGGCAGAATTAAAATGACTTTCTGGGTACTGCATTCATTGCATCTGGTGCTGCTGAGGTAATAGAGAGAGGTCGTTAGCTTTCTTCATTAAATTGTACCAGGAGCAAAGCAAACTACGGAAATATTCTGAGGGGAGCAACATAGCACTAAAAAATTATAACAGTGCTCAAATAGTTTAGAAATAGGAGGAACAACTGGGGAAGGTTTAAAAGGCATTTTATTCTGTGTCAACAACAGGTGCCAGGGAAATGCAAGCCAGTCCGAAGGTAGCTTTGTTTTTGACAATGGATTTTGGAGTCACAGTGGTTTCTGTAATATCCAGATATCTCTGGCAAGAAACTCCTGTATAAAAATCTGAAGTACATTGAGCTGCATGGAAGATGGTACCATCACAGAAGATGTTGCAGAGAGGGATTTCTTCCTCTTAGTGCAGGCCAAAGAGTGAAAAAAGTAGCATTAGACCAAAGAGCTTTTCCATATGGGCAATGGACAAGGTTGTGCTCCATTCAGTGGACAGATGCAGCTCTTATTATTATTGTTATTATTTTTAATTGGACACAGGTGAGTAAGCAAATGTAGTGGGAGCAATGATGAGAAAAGAGCCAAGACTGCAGTGGGGGTGAGCGAATAGAAGTTGGGTACTGGTTTGTGACCCACTTGCAGCATGATGATCCAAGCAGCTGCAGTCTTCAAAGGCATTTGTAGTGTCCAATGCCACCAGGAGAAGCTGGATGGGGGGACCTGAGTGACCTCAGGGTCTGCTCCTTGGCCTTGTCTGATGGCTCTGAAAATTGCACAATGGGGTGCCATCCACCAGCTCCTTGGGGACCTTCCAGGAGCAGGAGGTACTGCTGGGGTGCTTTATCTACTATCTACACTCTGTTGTCTCATCAATTCATTTTTGAGACTGTAATCTCTTGAATCCTTCCATTTTATTCTTTTTTTATTTTTTTATTTTTTTTTTCCATTTGTTTCCACCCATACTAGTTGTTCTTTCTCCTTTTTTTTTTTTTTTTTTTTTTTTTTCTACTCAGCCTTTCTAGGTGTTGGAGGCTTTTCTCTGTGACAAAATTGTCCACCAGATTTGATAGGCACTTGTAACCGAGCAAACTTCTCGTTAGTGATCACTGTTGATCAAATCACTAGTTTATCCCTGAGAAGGCTGAAACAACTCTCTTTTATAAATTGGTGTCTTGGATTTTCTCTGCTACTGGAATTAATTTCTGATGGCAATTATGTTTCCACTTAAAAATAATTATCTTTATCTGCTACTTAGAAAATATAAATTAGGCAGTTCTCTTTGACTAGATATTCTCAGGAGCATAGGGAAGCTAAACTCACTGGTATTGAGAAGATTTCCTATTTATTAGTTTAAAAATTGGCTCTGTAATCTGTCTAGGAATGTCTGGGGAAAAAATAAGAATTTATGCTTACGGAAAAGCGTATATTTCATTTTCTAACAAAATGCATCATTTAATTCTAACTGATCTTAAACATGAATTCCACAAGCAGATATCTCAGTGCTTTATTTCCATTTTTCCATTTAAAATGTCTTTTTTTGTTGTCAGTCCCTATTTGCTGTCATCAAGCAGAAACACAGCTCTACCAATTCCTCGCTCCCAGTATCAAACTTACTCAATTGCACAGGTCCCTGAATAGGTACAAAATAAGCTGTTACAAAAGCTGAAAGTCATCTACAGATACTTCAAAGACTTTTTTTTTCAAATGTGTTTAAATGTTTTGAGAGCTTCTTTAATACAAGAGTAACCTCTAGCAAAATTTATTAACCTTTGATTTATATTCCTCATTTGATTTGCATTCCTTTTCTAAGTTATCAGTTTCTAATTTAGTTTTTCAATTTGGTTCTCTGAAATAGAGATATGGGACCAGAGTCTCAGCTGATGCAAACTGGCTTTTGCTAGTTCCCAACATCTGAGAATCTGGCTTCTTACCTCTTCTGTGAATTTTCCCAAGTGCGATGTTATTGTTTTCATTCAAGAGCTTTATTATCAGTTGCAATAAGAGATAGCAACATCTGGCATTAACTTCATCTTGCTGTGACAGGCAATTGCTAGTTCTGAATACAGCTGTGAACAAGCACAATATTGTTCGCTTCAGTTGAGCAACATTTGCTTTTAGCATAGCAAACTGTCAACGGAGAGTCCAAGAAAAATTTGGGTTTAACATTACTGAGGTGATGCTCTGTACTGCTTCACAGCTGTGGTCATTTCAGACAGTATTAAGGAGCTCCTACCTTCCCCACTTGTGTTTGCAAATCCTATAAAGCAAAGCAACCCATCCTTCCTCTCAAAAAAAAAAATGGACTAATGCCAAGAAAGAACAAACAAATATGAATCTGACGAATATGGAAACTCTTCTCACTGGAGGTCTGCCTGCATTCAGCATTAACCATTAATCCTAATGGTTTGTGCTGGTGGGAGTGGATCAATTGTCCTTTAAAAGGCATGACTATGCTCAGAACAATTGTCTTAGAGGAAAAATTATCCAGCAGCCCTTCTTCAGAGCAGTTCCAATTTTGGTGTGTCGAGTCATATCTGCCAATTATAATGCCACTATCTTTTTGTCTTATTGGTCCTGCTAGGCTGGAAATACTTTGAGAGAGATAATTTAAGTTCTAGTCTTTTCCGTGCGTTGTTAGTGGAATATTTTACAAAGTGTCAGATATGAGGCCAAGCATCAGACCTGTGAAAAGGCCTCGATGGCATCACTGCCCTTGCCACTCCAAGAGCTTTTGCAACTGGGCAAAGGAGTTACCACGGAAGGGCTGCAATCTGACTGACTGCACAGTGCAATTAAGGGCTGACTAAAACCAGTGGAACAGGCTTGTGAGAAGCAAAATGAAGGAAAACAAAGATGAAGGAGCTGAAGAAAGAAGTAAAGTGGTAAGGCCCATGCTGGGCACTGACTACTACCCATGAAGTTTTACAGAAGCTTTCTGGGTGAGGCTGAGATGGAGAGAAAAACAGAATAAAGCAAGCAAGGAGAGAGCCCAAAGGGTTAGAGAAGATGGTCGTGTTTTAGCTGAGAAATGGTATCTAAGAGATAGGGAACATTCACCTAATTCTGTAACAGTATGTCCAATATAGTCCAATATAGCACTTGAGGTTTTTTAAACAGACACTTTGGAGAAAGTGGTGGTGCAGCATAGCTGAAAGATCCACAACAAGAGTGTTTTTTTTTTGTTTTGTTTTTTGTTTTGTTTTTTTTTTTTTTTTTGTTTTGTTTTGTTTTGTTTTGTTTTTTTTTTTTTTTTTAAGCTGAAATGCCATTACTGGAGCTGCAATTCAAAGATTCAACTTTCTGTGACATCAGGTGGCTTCTGCATCCACTGTTCTGTGGTGGACTTATCAGCGATGTGGGCTAACCCTGAGGCAATAGAGCCAGGGCGACTGCCACTAATTGCTGGAAGAGAAGAATAGGGCTCATATGGCTGGTCTACAATAGGTTCAGAACTGTAGGCTTTCAACTGAAAATGAATTTTCTCTTTTGCAATCAGGAGAAGGATGCTGAGTGTCTCCTTCAAGCTGAACTCCTAGTTTTGTTCAACAGTAGTTTTAAATTAACTTCATTATAAGTGGGAGTTTGATGGTTTCTTTTCTTTTAGTGCAGAGATCTGTCTGTTTATTTAAGATGGCTTCTTCTGTTCATCTGCTGCTAATTAGCATCAATCATTAACCGGTCCAGAGCTTGCAGCTCTATTCATTTAAATGATTGTTAATGGGAGCTACACCCATTGAGACATTGGGTTAAATGCCAGTTTAATGAGTGCATGTTAGTTATTTCACTGTAACTGAAGAGAGTTACAGTGAAACATTGAGAGAGGTAAAGATTTCTCTCCTTTCTCACTAAATGATTTGCTGAAACTGTGATTCTGAGTATACTCAGTTAAAAGAAAACCCATCAACACTAGGGGGACCCATTAAGAAAATGGGAGTAAGAGAAATAGAAGAAAATCTTACAAATGAAGTTAGGCAAGAACATGAATGTTTAGCTATTAGAGCCAATCTTTAGTTTTATTACAAATTTTCAAAAGCTGGTTTCTTCTAAAAGGTGCCATTTCAACAGTCTTTCTCCACTGAGGCAAAGCAACTGTACCAGCCTCTCTTCTTGAATGACACCTTGCAGATTGAACCAGGCAGCTCCAGAGCTGAAAGCCTGAGCTGCTATTGCATGCCAGCTTGCTTTGCCTGGCTTAGTAGCTCAAAACCAGTGAGTTATGCAAGCTCTCAACCCTCCCTTCTTAAAGATAAGCCTTACCCTGGTGGTGTCCTCAGCTGGAGATGAAGAACAGTGCTGCTGGCTGGCTGCTTTGTGTTCCTATAAGGAATCCTGACACGTGGCAGCGGGCACATGGCAGCCATCCGGTCGCGTTTGCCCAGCTGTAGGACTGCAATCCCAATAATTCTTCTCCACCCGTACTCTTCCTAGGAGTTATGTAAGTAGGACACTGGAAGCTCATGAAGCCAAAAGCATGAAAGAATACAGAGCAGATGAAGTGAGAGATTTTGTCTTAAAATAAAACGTTCTCTTCTGATTCTGTTTTAGACTTTCTCCAGTCCAACTGGCATTCCCTTGTCTGCCTTCACCAGTCTGCAGTGGCTTTTGCCAAGCCAAGTCTCTGTATGTGCCTCTTCCCTCACTGACCTGCAGCAGCTCTTGATGCCATTGACCATACCCTTTTCCTGGGATGTCCTTCTCCCTGAGCGCCTCTAACTTGAATCACATTGTTGAATCACATTTTGTGATATTGACACATTTTTGTCACATTTTGAATCCCATTTATTACCTTTTGTCACGTTTCAGATCACATTTTGTCACCTTCTGACCCTTCTTCAGCTTCTTGCTAGGATGCTACGAGGACCTCCTCTTACTCATTTTCTCTTTGTCTCTTGCCATTGTTATCCATGAACACAAATTCATCTTATCACGTCTATGCTGATGGGTCACACACTTACCTGCTTACTCCAGGCTGTTTTATCCAAACAATGGCCTTAGGTTGCTTTTCTGGCAGGTCTGACTTACATGTAGTTAGTTATCAATTCAAGTCAGCACAAAGACATGAGATTATTGAATATTTTCTTGCAAATCCTTCTGCATTCCTTCTTTATGTGGATGTGGTCTTTTTGTAACTGCAGCATAACTAGAAGTCTTATTCTGTCTCTCATCACCTGGCATCTCACTGACTGCAAGGTTCTTTTCTCCAGTGTTTGCACATGTAACTTTCTCCTGTTTAAATCAATTCAAATTCATTTTTCTACCCCAGTACATTGACACTATCACCTCCTTCCTGCAGTCTTCTGTTACTTCCCCTCTCTCTGTTTATACAACACAATCTTGTTTTCACTTTGAACAACCTTCTTGTCTCATCCCCACATGGCTTGTCATCTCTTGTTCGCTTCAAAATGTCAGCTTCCATCTTTGATGGGCTGTGGATGCCAGCTCCCTTCCTCTTGTTGTTACATCTTCAAATCATCACCTTTCCCATGCTTACCATCATGTTTGGAAGGAGCTCTCTGAAATGGCAACAAAGCAACTTTCAAGTCATTTCAGAAGTCTCTCTTGTGATGCCTTACAGGAGCCGTGACAAGTTGATACTGTGCCAAGGCGGATCCTTTTCATGCTGCCTGATATTCCTTGTGTTCCCTGGCCGGATGGGAGGCTCTGATGTTTTCTGTTTCAAACAGGGATCCTCTCTTTGTGTCTTCTACCTCAATAGGCACCCTGTCCATGATCTGAGGGACACTAAGCTAAACCTTATTTCATTTTAGGCACAGATGAGGAGCTGTCTCAAGCCTGTGCCATTTTATCTTCCTCCTTCCTCCTCTGCCCCAACTGACACTACAGCTTTGTTCATCTGAGCTTCATAATAGTGGTAATTTAAGAAAGATGAGGCCCCTTGTCTCCTAGAAAGAGAAAGTTGGGCATCACCTGGTGCAAAACACATCATTTGTTTGGCTACAGTTTGCCATGGCTTCTGCTGGAACCGAGTCAGGTAGGAGTAAAAAATGGGTTTTGCACAGCAGTGAAGACGTCTTTGCAGCTCATCTGGTTGGAGCAAATGACCTCTGAGGGACTGGTTCCTACAGAGGTAGTTTTCACTTCATTTGCCCTTCAAATGGAGGCACAGGACCTGAACACGTGTGCAGCTTAAAACACAAGATTCTTTTCAGAAAGTCTGTGATTTTGTCCTGAACAAGCAGAAGAGTACAAGCATGAGGCAGATAGATGACGTGTACCTTAAGAGCTTTATTGCAGGACCATAATCTTTTTATATTCATCATAGAATTAAGAACCTTGCAACCTTGCATTTGGTCTTAGGTACAACTCTTTTTAATTTTTATTTTTTAAATTTATTTCATTTTATTTATTTATTTATTATTTTCATTTATTATTATTTTTTTTTTTTTCCCTGAGACTAGCCAGTGATGATTGCAAAAGGCTGGAGATGAATCCAAACATGATCAAAGATTATACGCACACAGGAATTTTGCCCCCATTTCAAGGCAGAAGCCCACATCTTCACAGCATACTCAGGGCACTGGCCCAGCCCCATGCTGGCTGGGTGCTGCAGCTCAGGGTGTGTCATAAAGGTGCTGCAACTGACTGATCAGAGTCTGAGGTAGAATGCCAGTATGTCATATTTCTAAACAGAAGAGAATTTCAGAAGGAGTCACCTTTATAGAGGGTGTGAAAGAAGGAGGGAGTCCTTCATTAAATTGTTTGCATAAAGGAAATAAAAGAAAAATCTCTGAAATTGATTCAGGAATACAGCACATGAATTCTGACTGAAGTTGGTGGGCAAGAGTCTAAATTATGAATTTAGAAGAAAATCCTATTAAAATGGAACTATGAGTCTTCTTGCCTTTTTAAAGTTAAGTCATCTCTTTGTTATCTACAGACTGACAATGCCACTTGGGTTTTATTGACCAGTGTGTCTTGATCTGCCTGATGACATTTCCCAAGATTAATGTGTCTGTTTCTTGACAATGCATATGCGTCCTGATGCATCACAATTAACCACTGCTACTTGGTATTAAAAGGAGGGACTCTTTTTATCTGCAACAGCATGACTTCTATCTGCATTTCAAATGGCAAGTAAACAGACAGGTCTCCTATCCACTTTTCTCATCTACCTTTTTTGAAGTGAAGAAAATTTGAAATTCATGCTTAGGTTCCCAGTTAAAATGCAACATATTTTGGAGAGCAAATTGGACTGGAAATATAAATAATAGAAAAACACCAATCGAAACCCACGATGTATAAGATACAGGACACACAAACATCTCTCAGTATTATAAATACTTGACTTCATAGCTTTTATTTATTTGTGTTGGTAGAAATGTCAAATTAATATTTATGAACTCTCAGTAGTGTATTTGTTAGGGTTTTGTTTATTTTCAGTATAAATTGTCAGACTAAAGCTGTTATTCAGGACTGTCAAAATGTGCTTTTTAAGCTCGATGGGAGTTTCACATTTTGGCTCAATTCTGCACTGATGTACCATTATGCTTACCTTAAAGTTATGAGTGATCCATTTGTCTTTAACATGACTGTTCACACACATAAGTTGAAACTTGTGTGCATTTGCCTGAAGTCACACAATTTTTTTATTTTTTTTTTTTTCGTAATAATTCTACAAACATCTCAGGAAAAGGCTGCTAGAACTTTTTACTGTTTTAATTAAGCTCAGTAGCTGAACATAAAACAGTAATACAGATTCAAATTTACCCAATCCTTGTTTAAATAACTTTGGCAAGATTTGTTAATTTTTTCGGATATCACATGACATAAGATGAATTTGGATTTTATCAGTGCTTGGTTCCTCTAAAAGGATTCCAGGAAATGTGGAGACTAGAAATAGAAGTGTCCTTGGCACAAATGGCTATTTTCTCACAGTCTATGGGATGCAGATTTCTCTGCCCATGCTATGGAGACCTCCAGCAGCTACAAGGTGATGATGATTAGATATTCTCACTTTTAAACTAGAAGAGGCATGAAACATTGTTCTAAACATGAAATATGCTCACATATATTTTGAGAGAGAATCTATATTTGCAACCCATTTAATACTTTTTTGGAAAAGTAAAGATGGAGTTTAAGAAATGTTTTGAGCATTATGGTGTTAACTTATTTTCTTGCTTTGTTCTTTATTTCTTTCCATATATCATTTTCTCACCCCTGAAAATTTTATTTGCTTCTCATATTTATAAGGTCCCTCGGTGACAGCTAATTTTCCCTTCTCCAGGGAGCATTTCAACTGAACCTTGGTATTCTGAGTGTGTCTAATGTATCTGAATAATATAATCTATGTCACAATAAAAACAAGATAAATGTCACAACTGGTATATTTTTAATAGGCATGGTTGTGGCATCATTGTAGATGGTAAAGTGAAGACTCCTGTTTGTGCGCATTCGTAATAGGAAAGGTTGACAGGATCTGAGAATTCCTAAAGAGTAGGATGGCAAACAACACAAAGGACATTACAAAGTCTTTTACATAAATGAGTTGTTGAAGCCCATTTTAATACTGTTCAGGAGTGGCCATTTTATTGCAAGAAAGAGATATCTGAGCTGTAGGAGCATGATAGAGCTGAATGAACTGTATGGTGAAGGGTTCAGAAACAGTCATATATGAAAAGTGATTGAATGGACTGAGATTTTTAATTTAGGAAAGGTACAAAGATAAAAGGATGCAAAACCACATGAAAGAAGGAAAGAAGTTGGATTCTTCTTTTTTCTCTTGGCATAACAGAGGCTATTTACATAATTAAGAGCTGAAAACTGGGAAACTATGGAAGTGATTTTTTTTTTTTAAAGTGGCCACAGGGAAGAAATCAAAGCCAAAAAAGTAAACAAAGACAGTGACTGCATATTTTATGTGTACATCAAAAATATCCAGACTTACTGTTGAGGAAAGGGATCTGAAATGTCATGCCTCGGGTTGAGCCTGCCACTGGCAGGGACAAGGATGGGTACAGACCATCAAGAAGTTCTTATGCTGTTCGTAGCAAGTGTCTGACTGGTCACAGTCAGATGCTGATCATAGAAGAGACTGGACCAGCATGTCAATGGTCTGATACCATGTTGTAAATCCTATGAAAGATTTAACACGAAATCACTAGTGTGATGTGAAACTGCTTGAGTGATGAACTTGATTTTCCTGTGGTATAAATTAATGAAGCACACTCACAGTGTATGTATATAAGTTACTATATTTGGGTGGGTGTCATGATAGCCCTCTTCCAAAGACAAACAGAATCACACAATGTTCTTGAACTTTTAGAGTGATGAATTGACTTGCTACTCTATTTAATCAAATACTAAACTCAGAAAAAATACTCTAGAACAATTAAGGACTTTATTTGACCTATATTTTTTGTCCCTGAGAAGTGGGATATGAAGCTAAGAACTTAACCAACAATTGCTGAACTTTGGTTCTGCCTCAGTCTTTTTTTTTTAAATTATTTTTATACTTAAGAACAAAATGCTTAGTCTACGGGTCTGTCTCCACACATATAACATGGCCAACACTTCTGAGGCCCAGAATCAGAGATTTGTAATTTAGGCATGCCAGATGGAAACCTAAATTTAATCCCACTTTTTTTTTTTTTTTTTTAAAGCATTTTTAAAACAATTTTGATAGCTTTTCCAACAAAACCATTAGATTGTAGACAATCTGGATTTGAGGTAATGTGCTAAAATTTTTACAAAGTGTTTAAACTTATAACAATGACATTGTGATAAATAATTCTGAAATTATTTATTTTTAGCATACATGGTATGCCAGGTCCAAGATTTTATATGTAAAATCTTTTACATGCATACATGTATATGTGAAGCTACAGATTTCATTTTCATATTTTCTAATAGTGCTATGTCTATATGATGGGAATAATCACAAAATAAATCAGGAAAAAGATATTTCTAGCATGGAAAAACATCTTAATATCTACATAGAACTACAATTTCTAGAATTATCATCATAGAGTGTTTTGTCAGACTTTTTTTTTTTTTTCAGTTTCATATCAGTCTAATATTATTGAATAAAATACATGAAGTTACATACATGAATAAAATACAGCATGAAATTTTGGCTATATTATTAAAAGGATTGTGGATGAAATTTGTTAAATTGTCAGTATCTTCTATTTCTTTTGGAAAGTTTCAGCTTGTTCTGAAGCATTGGCAGTCAATTCTCTGCAATATGAAAGTTTTCTTGGTATATACATGCATACATCAGACTCAGGTGTTTGTTCTACTTGTTGACATTTTTGTCTGAGCACTGTAGGAGTATTTCTAGGAACAATTATGACAGGACCATTGAATTTCATCATCCTTATCTTATATTTTGTTGACAACTTTCCAATGCCATTAAAGACATCACAGAATTGATTTTCTACCTTCATAAGCTTCTGTCCTACAGCATAAGCTTTCATAATGAGCCTTTACCATTTGCTATGCTTTCAGACCTTGAATCAATACTCTCTTTCCCTGAAACAATTACAAATCTTATCTTTTCAAGATTTTGCTTTAACTTTATGTAGAACTCCTATAAACTTACAACTGGAATCCTTTCTCCACAGCATTACCTGTGGTTGCTTATCTGTATTCAATGGAAGTACATTTCGTCTTCAAGTAGTTTCATGTAAATTCAGATATCACATTAAGTTGTCCAGCCATACGCAACTAATCAGTAAAAACTCACTGCAGAAGTTGGCTGCAAACGCCTCTTGAACAGTTTCAAACCTTGTACAGGTGACCTTGTACAGCTGCACCGATGGGCTGAGGTCAACTGCATGAAGTTCAACAAGGCCAAGTGCCAGGTCCTGCACCTGGGGCGCAATAACCCCAAGCAGAGCTACAGGCTGGGAGAGGAATGGTTGGAAAGCTGCCAGGCAGAGAAGGACCTGGGAGTGATGGTGGACAGTCGGCTGAATATGAGCCAGCAGTGTGCTCAGGTGGCCAAGAAGGCCAACGGCATCCTGGCTTGTATTAGGAACAGCGTGACCAGCAGGGCTAGGGAGGTGATCGTCCCCCTGTACTCAGCTCTGGTGAGGCCGCACCTCGAGTACTGTGTTCAGTTTTGGGCCCCTCGCTACAAGAAGGACATGGAGGTGCTTGAGCGGGTGCAGAGAAGGGCGACGAAGCTGGTGAGGGGCCTGGAGAACAAGTCCTACGAGGAGCGGCTGAGGGAGCTGGGCTTGTTCAGCCTGGAGAAGAGGAGGCTCAGGGGTGACCTTATCGCTCTCTATAGGTACCTCAAGGGAGGCTGTAGCGAGGTGGGGGTTGGCCTGTTCTCCCACGTGCCTGGTGACAGGACGAGGGGGAATGGGCTTAAGTTGAGCCAGGGGAGTTTTAGGTTAGATGTTAGGAAGAACTTCTTCACTGAAAGGGTTGTGAGGCACTGGAACAGGCTGCCCAGGGAAGTGGTGGAGTCACCATCCCTGGAAGTCTTCAAAAGACGTTTAGATGTAGAGCTTAGGGAAATGGTTTAGTGGGGACTGTTAGCGTTAAGTCAGAGGTTGGACTCGATGATCTTGAGGTCTCTTCCAACCTAGAAAATTCTGTGATTCTGTGACCTGGTGAGGCTGTGAAGTCTCCTCCTTGGAGATTTCCAAAAGCCACCTGGATGTGTGCTGGGCAGCCTGTTCTGGGTGTCCCTGCTGGAACAGGGGTTGGACCAGATGGACTCAGAGATGCCTTCCCAACTTAACCATGTTGTGATTCTTTAAATTTTATAATAGTACTTTGCTTGTTTTAAATACATTCTGGCTTCTGATTCTTGCAAATATGGAAGGTCTTTCCACAGGTGAGAGCTATAGCTTAGGACTGGGTTTGGTCTGTTGTGGTTCACTCCATCCCCACAAATGTTGCAGATTCCTTTTGTTTTTGCAGTCTGCATATTCCTCCTGTGAAATTTTCTAATCTTGTCCACTTTGTATTCTTTTTCTTCCAACACCTGCACTCAGGTTTAGTTGTGTTTAGTTGTCTGAAGTCTTGGAAATGTTCTCTTGTTCTGCCCCCCCCCCCCCCCCCCCCCCCCTTATTTTTCCCCTTAAATTTGGGGCTCTTATTCCCAATAGAACCTGATCTCCAGAATTAGGAATTTCACAAGTCCTCCAAAATTGCACGTGTCCCACCAGAATCAAATCTGTTATAAATTATTCAACTATTTCCTTTTTCCTTTGAGTTCTTTTATGAAATGTATCTCTCTTAATAATTGCATTTTCATCCAGAACCTCAGTATACATGTTTGTGCTGCACATTCTGATAAATGATTTTCTCAGCCTCAGTCACAGGCTAATGTACAAATATAGTACATCTGATGTTGAAGTAATCTGAGGAAAATCTGCTGTTCTTGTCTCTGCTTGCCAAACTCTCACTTTAACTTTTCTGTCTCCTACTGCATTTCTGGAGAGCTCTAGTTGCTCGTGCATTTTTACTGCTTCTTTTTCTTATTCACCACTTTTCTTAGAAGTTATCTTCAATTTCTGTAGCTGAAGGTGTCAGATTGTGCATTTGGGGAGGTTTATAAGTGTGAAAATCTGGGTTAGGCTCATAATTACTCAATTTTAAATAAGAAAAGCAAGAAAGGCGGTAGATGCTAAAGAAAAAAAGCTTCTAGAAGCAGAACAAAAAAGATTTTTGTACATATGCTAATTGGTTTGTATTAGAGTGTTTCTGAGAAAATAAAAGGTCCAATTATCCCCACAAAACTATATAACAACAAGAAGACAATTTACTCATATTTT
The DNA here is from genome assembly GCF_964211825.1 of Aythya ferina. Taxonomy (NCBI): domain Eukaryota; kingdom Metazoa; phylum Chordata; class Aves; order Anseriformes; family Anatidae; genus Aythya; species Aythya ferina. The sequence goes on from NC_140296.1 coordinate 6,440,237, forward strand.
TAATCTAAGATTTTATCTTTTCGTAGCAAAATAAATAAATAAATAAATAAATAAATGAAATCCAGGAGAGGTCAATAGTAGAGAGCAGACTTACTGGGAATTTCCAGGAAGAAAACTTTTTTTTTTTTTTTTCTGGTAGAAAATACAGATTAGACAAGATCCAGATGACTCGTGTGCTTGCAGACACGGGATCTGGCCTTAATTCTTTCCAGCTTGAGCAGCAGCTACCTATGCACTTAGTCCTTCCTCATCTTCCACTTCATGGTGTACTGGGCAGCAGTTGGTACCCACCACATTCATCTGCTCTGATGTCCCTACTGTCCTGCCAGAGAGGCAACAGGGGACTGCAGGCAACTGAGCATCCCACCAGCAGGACAAGGGAGAAGGCAAAAACTACATTTTGACCCTTTACATTCTGTTTTTTTTTCCTACTCCCAGCAGTATTCTGGAAGTCAAGTGTTTGGTGCCATTTGTAGTGAGAAAACATACTACAAGTGGTGATGGATTTCCATTTTCCAGACAGCTAAAGCTATGTGATTGGCTCTTTAAGACTATATTTTTGCTCTGTCTTTGAGAAAATATTTTGGAAACATCTGTGAAACCCTATGTCAAACATCTGTTTTTTGGCTTATTAAAGAATACATTCACTGAACCAAACTGAAAAAGAAAAAAAAAATGAAATGGCTTAGGAGTCATAATTAGGAGAAATATTTGCAAAAAGCAGAAGAGATTTGCCTCTATTGGTTCCCCAAAAGATTTATGTGATTTCTGGGAGAATGACAGATTTTTAGAGGTATTTCTTAACAAAACAATATCATGTGAGGTTGAATCATCTTGTCAAATACTTCCATTACATGGCAAAGTGCTATTTGAGTTATGGACAGTCACTGACAAGGCATTTAGAAAAAGCTGCTGAAGAAAAATCTGTTTTTAAACTTGAACTGATGGCATCTTTCAGGCCATATGTTCTAATAAATGAACAGTGTATGTGAAAGATCACGAACTGTTAATGATATCTTGTACATAAACTTTGCTATTATTCAGCTGAGCATATTTCCAGTGCTGACAGTTTATATTTAACAAAGATTTTTGACAGCTTGTATTTTAGATCATATTATTCTAGAAGAAATTTGTTTATAATGAACATGATCTGAAATATTGAAGGCATGATAATACCAAGAATTTTGGAGATTTTGAATTGAGTCTTAAATAATGATTAATGAAGGAAATTAATGAATTGTTGCAGCATGCTCCTCTTTTATTTATTTATTTATTTAAAAGTGAATGCTTATTCCCAGTTCTGGACAGATCATTACAGAGTGACATTGCCTGTTTTGCAAAACCGAGGCACGCAGGACATAAATGCAAATCTGTAGCATGAGCACCAAGGGGAGAGAAGTGACCATGCATCCCCTCCTTTGCCTCTATGTATTTATTGTCACTGCTTGATTTAATTTTGTCTGAGCTCTCTTCCAAAGATTCTTGGGTTTACGTGGCTGCTGCTGTAGCAGTGACACTTCAAGTTCAGTTTGGAATAGCAGAATCCAGTGTTAATTAAATAACTGCTGTTCCCATACTTGGTTACAACCCTATCCAATTTCCTTCAATCCATTGCAAATGCTTAATATTTTCACACTGGCTCCTTTCTAGATGAGTACTTCCACACTGGATGTATATAGCAATAATGAGACTATTTACTTTTATTTTTAATCTAAGTAGAACAGCTTTGCAACCCTTTCACAAGTGGCAGGGTTAGCTGCATCTCTTATGCATACAAATGCAGTTCTGTGTGCGTTAGCCTAAAGGCATGATATAAAGATTCTCTGTGGTTTTACTGGACACCACTGTGTTATCAACACAGATCCCCAACACGATGGGTTTTATCAGAATAAAACAAGATTCTGACCAAAGAACAAAACAAAATTTACACATCTACTTTTATAAGTTTAAGTATCACAAATCCTTTGCATGAATACTGAATACAGTTTGAAGGAGCTCCTATAATCTTAAAATTTATCTCTAAAGCCATAAGTTAGTTTTCTTCAGCTGGTAGAAAGCTCCTTAAGGATTTAATCTTGTAAAAATGAGTTCAGCCTGATAATATTACCCCCGTGCACAAATGGCTGTTTCAACTGAGCCCTAAGTAATATCGTGTTAATCTATCAATTGTGAAAGTGTCTGTTATTGATGGAGTTATTTATTTTGTCTCTCTCCTGCAGCATAGTTCAAAAAAATACTGTGGAGCTGATGGGCACAGGTTGTGTTATGAATTGCTTAAAGCAACCCCCTCCTCCTTCTTTTATCAGTGTTAAATTTCTTGCCATTTAGGACCACAAGCTATTCCCTTCTGTTAGCAGGATAAATCCATCACTTCATTAATCATTCAGGAACCTGAACTCAACGTGGCTGCAGGCAGGCTGCTCTATGTCAGGCTGTTCTCCCCAGTCCTTGATTGCTTCACCAGCAATATGTCCCTGCCAATATTTGTAGGGTGCTGAAGGGGTTCCTTATAAGCATCAAGAGTCAGTGGAAAAAACAATTTTTATACATTCAGTGACAGCCAGGATATATAAATATATATGGAATATAACATAATAAAATAAATATAATATAAAATAATAATATAGAATAATAAAAAAGCTGATTCTCCCATGCCTGTTTATAACAGAGCAATCTCTCCATTGTGGATTTTGTTGAAATTTCTCATGGCTCTGATTTATGCAAGGGGTTATGGCTGTTGTGGGTAAACTGGTGGCTGCCCACAGACATGTCCCCCTAGCTCTTGCCCAGGGCTCAGCCCACGTAACGTACCTGGAGTGCAGCAATGTATGGCAGTGTATTGAAACACTGCTCAGCTCACCCTGCCTTCATACCCCAAGCGACATCTTTTGTCCAGCCACCTGTGCTGGTGCTGGCAACTTTGGTGTTGGCAAAGGGAGCTGGCAGCCTCCTTGAACTCTATGTGTAGCTCTTCCCAGGATCACAATAAAAAGGGTGTTCTGCCATATGTTGCACGTGTGGTCTGCAAGCTCAGAAACTTGCTGGCAGCTGCTTTACTTTTCTGTCACATCAGTCCAACCCCTGTGCAGCCATGTGGGCTTTGCTGATTGATCAGTCAAGCTTTTCCTATGACTTAATGACCGGGATTATGCCACTCAGCACTTGGCTCACCAGCATCCACACTTTCAGCTGTGGCTTTTTTTTTTTTTAGAAACAAACCACTGAGAACAGTAGTCCAACATAATGCACTGCTTTCCGTAACGTCCATTAGATGTCCCCACATGCTGGTGGCTTGTGGGTACTTTAATTACATTGTCTCAATTAACAGTGGAGCACTCTGCATGCATTCATTGAATGAAGTCCCAGATCCCAGATTTCCATATTGAACACAACACTGTAGCACTTCACTTTGTATAAGAAATTCTTATTACTCAGAAGAACTTGTACATTTGCAGACCACTATTTGTCAGTCGCTGCATCTGAACCTTAATTAACATTGCATTTGTAAGTAGATAATATAAACAAAATGGTAATTCTGAGCCCATAACCACCTGGCATGTTCTTTCCCACCACTGTGCAGCTACTCTGTTTGCAATGCAGAACAGTAAGAGAAATTATAAGTAAATTAAATATACAGGCATAATGCCATATTTCAGCTTTGCTGTTTGAAGCCAAAGCCGCTGTTGGATCCCTTGTTACAGCACTAAGTTTCCTCCCGTTGTCTAACTTGTTCTGTCCTGGGTTTGTAAATATGTCTATGGATTATTTGCTGCCTGAATCATTATCCTGAAATTTGACAGAGTCTCACAGGGGGAAGTCAGCTTCTCACAGTACCAAAATTTTTTTCTCTGTGCATGGGTGGGTAGCAATAGGAATAAATTTCAGTCTCCTTTCTTCTCTTCCTTATTTTTGTGGTCACTCAGCCCTTACCATTGTAGCATTCAATAGCACCTGCAGACCTCCTGAAAACACCACATCTGCACTCTTCTTGTCTATCTCACCTTTAAAGGCTGACTTTCATGTGGCTAGCCCCATTTTTATTAGCTACAATAGACCTTCCTGTTCAAACCACAAGGCATCACACCTTATAAGAAAAAGATGAATTAAATCCAAGCTAGAGCTTGCCCTCGTATTCTTCCATGTGTTTATCTGCACAATATACCTTTCAGACATGACCTTTTTGAGGCACTGCAGCACAAAAAATATTCATGTGTCTACACTGTGTTATGTGAGGAGTTCAGTGTGTGAAGAACAGCGTCAAATTTGACAGGGCTGACACAGAAAGACCACATAAAGTGCCTGCAGGCACGAGGAGGCTTGAGCTTGCCTCACATAAGGAGACCATGGGGGCAGTAGCCTCTTGTGTTGCCAGCTGATGGTGTGGCATTTGACATTTCCTCTCTCAAGGCAATGGGTGAGTGGCGAGAGCACTCATCCAGGCAAGAGAAAGTGAGACTTAAGTGAAAGCTTAAGCTGGTCTAATCCTGCATTCCTGTCACTGGGGGAAAACTTGTGACTCCCAGCCTACAGACGATGTCAGAAGTTGGCAATCCTGAAAAGGAGGACTGCTGGAGTGACTTGACCAAGGGGCCCGGTAACAGAGAATGGCTGTGTTAATGACGGCCTGTGCCTTGCACCAACTTCTCCCCCTTTCACAGGTCCAGAAGAACATAGCCAGTGTTAGTACAGCAGTTGAGGACAGAAACTCTCTTCTCAACCCTTCTCAATGGTCTTTCAAGGCAAACAGTGCCCTCGACACCACAGAGGTGACCATTGAACATCAAGCTGGACTATGCGTGGGACTAGGCCTCACTTGGCAGCAGGAGCGTTTGTATGTTTATCCACAGGCTTTTGTGTGTGTTATACTCCTTTCCCAACCCTCTCTCTATACATCTGGAAAAGTACATGCACTTTTTGTGCTGTAGGGATAGATCTACCTCTGCCAGTGTCAACAAAGGGAAAAAAAATAATGTTCTTTTAAAATTTGTAACCGACAAGTAGAGAATTTGAAGATGCTATCCACTGACAGATTTGCAACTCCTCGTTATATTTGTCTGCCTTCAGAGAACTTTTCAATAATTTATTTCAGATAATTAGTATTTATTAGTCCTCTTCTTACATCCAAGGTGTCATTTGAAACCTTTCCTCTTAATTTTAAAAAATGAAGATCACTTCCTGACATGATTTTAAATAATGAATTGAATTGCACTTTCTGACATGATTTATCATTCCAAGAACTGATAGAATATCATTATCTTGTTAGAACAATGCCTGGCTTTTTCTTACGGCAAGCATAGCAAGAAGAACATAATAAAACAGCTTAGCCTATCATGTCTGATTTCATCAAAGCATGACAGAAATACTAACAAATTGATCTTCACAACCTTATTGTGCACTTAGTAAGTACTTATTACACATAGAGTGAATTGCCAAGGGCAATATAGTGAATTAATGGCAGAACCATTTTTAAGTCTGTTTCTCTGATTTTTTGTACGCTTTGGTTTGTAGGGACCAAGAGTATTTTTGTATCAATAATTGCATTGTGCTAGAAACAATACTCAAGGAAAGTGTATTGTCTTTCATGCTTTACAGTGTTTTTCATGTTCTCCTCCACAATTTGAATGTTTTGAAAGCTAAAAGAATTAGCAACAGATCTCTGTTGGTGTGCCTGCAGTCTTTCTTTACTGTCCTCAAACTCCAACTTTGACTTCAGATCATTCATTCAAAATAGCTGTCTGCAAAAAATGTTTTGAAATGAAATTTACAGAATTAGCTTTATTCAGTCTTCTTCACTGAAGTGCTGATGCTTTCAGAATGTGGATTAACAACACAAGATTTTTAAAGGCTAATTCTGTATTGCTGGAGAATTACGAAAGAGAAGACCTGGAACAATGAAACTGGTCCTAAATGTTTTTCTACTAGCAGAGAAAAGAACCAATAAACATATGAAAAATAATGCATATACAATCACCAAGCCCCAAACCAAGTGCTTAGTACAAGTATCCTCCATGTGGGTCAAACCACTTTAAACCTTTGTTTGCATCTCCACAAAGGCACAAATGTGTGTAAGTCTTGTACCACACCTGCCAGCCTTGTAGGGACCTCAGATAGCATTTAGGGCACTGACTCTGCCCATTATTGGTTAGGCACTTGGTACACTCAGAGACACAGAGATAGCTATGATTAAGTTACTCCATCTTAAACTCAATCTGACCCTCAGATGCTATGGGTTCAGCAGGCATTTACAAAGCTTTAATCAACAGTGAGTCCATGTGCGCAAAGTGGCACTGCCTCTGGGAACCTGGACTGAATCCCCTTCACTCTGCAGGTCCTGAGTTGCTCCAGATTTCTGTTGTTTTACACAAAGGGCTTTAGCACAGATGAGTGCAAAGTAATTTTGCCTGTTCCTGCTGTCAACATCCATGATATCCAGCCAAACCCTTGCAGCAGGTATGACAAACTTACTTTATCTCTAAAACACATCCAAAATCATAGAAAGGCTTGATATAAGCTATGAAAGGCTATATATCCCAAAATTTTGCAGCCTATGTTTAACTCTCCAACTGTTTTAATGTCAGGGCATTAACAATGTTAGCTTTTGTGTCCCCTCTGAAGCCAAATTGCTTTTTTTTTTTTTTTTTTTTTTTTTTTGGTGTCTACAATGGTGCCTCTGAACACCTGCTGTGCCTTTAAGTTACACTTGGATCTTCCTTTGTCTGTGGCCCACCTTGATGTGGAGCTGTACACAATTTTAAATTTGTTTTCTGTGATAAGATACTAGGGCATGACATGCCAATTCATGGGCTATGGGTCACATCCTCCATTAGCATTTATATAATGCCTTTTAATTAGCATATCCCTTTCTGCTTCCTTGGGTTTTCCTGTCAGATGTTTTTAAAGATGCCGCAATAAAACTTTACGAATGATTTCCCTTGAAAAATTACATTTTGTTAATAATCACAGTACTATGCTCATAACATTAACCTCCCCATGACAAAGATCAAAGTTGTTATTAAAAATGGCTAATCTGTGAGCAACATTTTTTTGTAAAGCATTTCCTTCTGCTCTCCCAATGCTTACTTTAAGTTTAGGGGCACAAGGGTCCTCTTCAGGAAACATAACAAAAATTTATTCTCTGGTAGAGGCAGTGAAAAAAAATGCAAAATTATTTAATGAATAAATGCATAAATTCATATTGACTGAAAATATAAATTACTGAAGTTAAAAAAGAATTTGCACTGAGTCCATAAACCAATCAACTACATGAGAACGAAAATATCGAGAGCAGTATAAAGACTCTAGATCTGCAAGGACTTGTGTAAAGGATACAAGATTTTTCTCCTTCCAGCTGGAGACCAGCAAATGTCAATGAATTTACATGAAGTCTCTTAGCTGTTACTAAACCCATGAGAATATAAAGTGAAACAAATTCAGGCATGGCCAATGAAGTCTTTTGATGTTCATTGAAACCTGTGATACAAGGTTAGACCAATTAGTGCAATGACTGTAAATGTTAAGTGTAGATAACTAAAGTTACAGTCGCTCCAGTGAAAGGGTTCATTTAAAGTATAATTTATTACAGCAGAGTAGGAATCGTAAGGCTTGCACTAGACATTGTTGCAAATGTGTTCAAAGGTCATAAGCCAGAGTTTATAAGATTGCAACCTGTAATAATTTAAACTTGTACAGAAACATTCAAAGTGTTTAACATACATTAGTTAATTAAGCTGGGTAACACCCCACTGTGAGCCTATAGGTAAGTCAAAGCCCTTGTATCTCAACTTTACAGAAGGTTAAGCTGGAGTGCAGAGACTGATTTGCCTGAGGTCACGCAGCAAATCAGTGGAAAAACTGCAAATAGAATCTGCAGCCTGAAGTTCTTATTTCCGTGTTTTTACCACTTGCATTACACTTCCCACTAGTAAAATGAAGGGGAAGAAAGAGACAGCTGAAGTGGTGAGACTTAGAATATCGTTAACCTAGTTTTCTGCACGTGTTCATGCTTTTTTTTTCTGCAGCTTAGGCACATGTCAAAGGGATAGGTTGGTTTTAAATTATTTGAAACTTTATTCCTTCTCCATCTATCCTTTGCATACTTTGTTTTAAGTGAAAACATTGAAATACTTGTCATCTGCAGAGCTAAAAATAGGTGGGCAGTAAGAAGCAATCCTCTTGAGTTGCAGGCATGCACATTTACAGTCAGCTTCCATCCCTGCAGCTCATGTGGTGCTCAGCCCCTGGGACATCACCTGCTGTAAGCCAGGACACTGCTCCTGGTTGTCCTGGCACGTGGGCAGGCTGCACCGGGGCTGTGGGTGAGAGATGAAGACAAGATGCAGCCCCACCATCACTTATGTTTGACTTTTCAAAGCACCTCATCAGAAACGAGGCCGGAGTTGCAGCTTATTGCCTCACACATTACCTGATGGGCATATGGTACCACACATGATAAAAACTGGGGTTGTATGCTTTGGTACAAAAATAAAGCTTGTTGTTGAGTACAGAGGCTGATGCTCCACTAAAAAGCAAGACCTTGAGCTGACCAGATACGTACAGTTCCACCAAGAGGAGACTGTGAGGTGTCTACAGTGAGAAGATCAGAGAGGTGCAGAGAGGAAGATGTTCCTAGGTGAGACCTTGAGGTGGGAATATTAAAGGAGGGAAGGAGTTGCTGTGGTGAATGGACTGTTACGTTTTAACACTTTTTCCTAGTTTACATTAAGGAGTAAAGTGATTTTTGAAAGGGTTTGTGTATGAAGATGCTTCTTCGTAGATTGAAGAAAAAGGCCAGGAAGTAATTATTATTAATTTCTTACTGATTGCCATGGGGTTTTCCTGAAAATGTTCTCACTCTGCTACTGGACTTTGGGAGAGTGTGTCTAAATTGGATTTCTTTCTCTTGGGGTTCCTACTGGACCAATCCCTGAAACATTACATACACAAGAATAAGCAAATTGACCGTTATTGCACTTTTCAAGCGTGGCTCATCAGAGTTTCCTTATAATACATGCCTTATGTATTATTTGTACATCATTTCCTTATGATACATGCTGGGTGTCTGCTCCTTGATGACATGTTCTCTTCACAGTAACTTCAGGGCTTCACACTAGTTTGGGAAAAGGAGATCGATAATCTTAGCAATCCATGGTAAAGAGGAAGGCAGAAACCACAGTGTAAAGAGGGGCTAATGCAGATGTTCCTGTGCTGAATTTATTATCAGGCAGTGCTATAACAGCAATGTTGTAACTCACTGTGTGACTGCAAGTGTTGGAAAATAAAATATGCATGTACCTTTTGAAAGGTCACATCCTTGGAAGAGAAATGGTGAGTGGTGTGAAGTAGACAAACTGCTCCCTTCCTGGCCTTTTCCTCTCCATGGATGGCAGCTAGGACCCTCTGCACTGCCTCAGTTTCTTGAGCTGTGTTGGGGCAAAACAGCCAAGGGAGAAAGATGGGGATGCAAATATATTTTTATATTAGTATTTATATTCAAATTATGTTTTATCTATCTATCTATCTATCTATCTATCTATCTATCTAATATTTATATTTTATATAAATATATATTTAAGAGTTTCAGCAAGCTGGGTGCTACAAGGAGTTATCTGACAGGGGTAGACCCTGGTTGGGCTGCTGAGTGTACACAGCTACCCCAAAGCCTGCAGCTCCCAAAATGTGTGCCCTCAGCACTAATCTTCCATCCACCCTACCTACTCCCAAACTGCTCGTGTGCAGCTACGGTGGAAAAGTGTTTATAAAACTACACTGACTTATAAAATGCTACAGGATGATAAAGCCTTTCCTGGTTTGGGTCTGGTATGTGGCATTTCCCTTGGTGTTCTGTGGGAAATTGACTTTGCACCCAGTTCTTTTCCAAGATTAAAAAAGAAAAAGTGAAGAAAAATATAATCAACTCTTTTTTTTTTTTTCCTTCCCATTACTCCTGCCTCAGATATGAAAATATACTTGCAGTTTTGATATTGTATTTTACAGTAAAACTTTGACAAATTTTCTTTATTATGCCTACTTGAAGAAATAATGAGCACCTGAACAAAAACTACAACAAAATCACAGAAGTAAATGAAATAAATAAATGAGCAGTTTTCAGGTATTGAACTCTACTACAGTAGTTTAGGTGCATGTTGGAACCATTCAGACAAAAATCTATTCATAACTTCTGTGACCCACAGTGGGGCTGCATGATCTTCCAAAAGATCAGAAATGCTCTGTAATAACTGTTAACTGCTGCACAGAAACAAGGAAAAATCTCTCCAGTAATGGCTTCACATCCAACACTCAACACACTGAATAAAGCATCTTCCCAAAGGTATATGTTATTGTTGTCCATATATAACGTTCACAGTCTCCAACTGCTACACGCAGAGCAATGCACAGCACTGGAAAAAAAAAAAAAAAAAAAGAAAAAGAAAAAGAAAAAAGAAAAAGGAGGTTCATATTTAAGCTTATTGGGAAAGAATTTGATACAATACATTATTTTTCAAAGAAAACACTGTTTTACACAAGGTCTGTTCTGCAACAAAGGAAACCTTTCTTCATTGTCTTCATGTTTCCTTAGCTGTCACTTTTGAACACTTAATATTATTAATATCACTTTTTATTTACTTAGTTCTCTATTGGAAGAAATCCTGGGACAATTCAATTTTTCTGTAGGTGCAAAGAAACCAGCATGTGCTTGGGATCCTGCTCTGAGCCTTGCAGATCATGCATTGATCTGCAGGCCCTGGCTAGCCTGGGCAAAATGAAATGTCACTGCAGGATTTGGGGTTTGCTGCTTCTGCAGCTTGAGCTCCAGACAGAGTGAGCAGAGCTGAGCACTGCATTCACTGCTTTAACCTACTCTGCCCTGTTAAAACTGTTTCTCTGCGTTATTGAGCCTTTCTCACAGCTTCTGCTCTTGTTCTATTGAAAACACAATTAGCAACTGTAGATGTTCACATATTGTCAATGGTGAATGCACACATCCAGGCTGAGATGCTTATTTATGAATAAGGAGTTTGCATATGTAGGCAAAAGTATATCAATGCATTCACTATCATCACTGAACAAGCTTAAGTACTGACTTTACTGTCAGAGTTATCACTTTCTAGTTTTCACTGTTAGCATAAACATTGCTTATATAGAAAGGGCTGCAGCAATTATTTTGTCTTCCCTGTGCACAGCTATATATGTTGAATATTTTATTCTCATTGGGTTTTGGACAGCTGCCTTTGAGGCAGATATTCCTAGCTGAGAAGTTTAGGAGAGTTCTGATTGTGTTCTGGGTATATTACAGAACCAAAAAAATGACACAATTGTACAGCACATCCAGAAGTACTCCATAATGTTTTTTCCCTGCACCTAAATAACTCTCACAAAGATTATTAATTGCTAGCCATTTAGTTTATTACAGCGTGTACGGTGTTTCAGAGCTCCTTTGATGAAAAGATCCCATTTTGCTCAGGTCCATACTTGCTTAGTAATTGTTCCTGCCCCAAAGAACTTACCACTTAGATGTGCAAAGGATCATAGGATCATTGGATAATTCAGGTTGGAAGGGACTTCAGAAGGCCACCTGTGCCAAATGAATGGGATTTACTCAAGCTCAAGAATCAAGACAGGTTAATAACAGAAATTATATTTCCTGCTGCCCACTTTGGTACATGTTCTACCAGAGTAGGTTGCTTTTAATAGATTTAGGATTGTTTATCAACTACACCCATTTGGCAGAAGACTAATTTCCTGGCTTGCACTGCACTGTGTGGAATAGTGGACCTGTTCACTCCTTCTGTAGCAACTCTTGCTGTTGGGTTGGCATCTGTGTTTCTCATGCACCAAAAGCTTGTCTGAAAACCTTGTTAGAGGGTACCTAAATTTCATTTTGACTTGACATGTCTTGGTGTTACACTCTCTGGTTGCAAATGGTAAGCCTTGAGCTCTTCCTTTGTTGAATCTCACACCTTTATTAGACCAAATTAGACATTACTCTACAATATATGTAGAGCCCTGAAGATGAGATACAGCTGAAACGGGAAAAGAATTTTTGACTGCTGCTGCACCAAGGGATGCTAATGGGGGCAGGTTTGGGCTCACCATGACTGTAAAACTATGTACCAGCTTGATAACTGGAGATCTGCCATCTGTTACACAGGGTCTGTACCACAGTCCTGCTTTAGTCAAAAACTCATCCAATTTCAAGTTATTTTTTTTTTTTCTTCTCTTGGTTTTTATTTTCTCCCTCTTACAAAGATGACTTAACTCATTATGGAAACATTTTTGCTTGGAAAAGCCACAACACATAGTGTGTTCAGTGAAGTATGTTATTTAACCTCTCCTTGGACTACTTCCACGTGCAGGATCTTTAAAGCCCTTTACTGGCAAGCTGGTATGATCTCTGATCACTTCCCTGCTACTTCTACTGTGTGAATCAGTCTTCCTTCTTGAACAACATCCTGCACAATCCTCCTTGCTTCTACCTAATAATTCAGACCAGATGGCCGAAGCTGACCCAGCATAATCTGCTCCCCAGGATATAAATGATGCCATTTAGATGTATGCTGTAATGTTCCCTTCGTTAAAAAAAGGACTCGCATCAAGAGCCTGTAAGAGTTGACTTTATTTTGATTTGCAGAGTTCTGCCAGACAGTAGGCATTTGTGCTGGGTTACACAACATTAAAAGATACACATCAGACACTATCCCACATATAGACAAAAAGACTGCCCCAAATTTCCTGGAAAGGAAACAGCTTGTGTTTGCATGTTGCCTTAGACCCCCATTCCACCTTGTCCTTGAATGCCCTGGAAAAACAGATGGGAGTTATACTGCAAAGCAAGTCAGGGCACTGGCACAGCACAGAGAAAATGAATTCCAGGGCTAAGGACCTCCAGAAGGAGAAGAAAAAAAAGCCCTTTTCATTATATCCTACAGAATATTAGTTCCAATTCCCAGTTTGGGTCCATAGAAATATGATACAGAGAGAATTCATTTCTTGGGTAATGGGATTCTACGTTGTTAATGATGCTGCAGTTAATTGCAAAAATGTACAGCCATCTGCAGAAGCAACAATTGCTGCAAATACCATTAGTGCCATATCTAAAGGGTATCAAGCCAACATCTACATAGGTTGCAAGAAGGATGGCAGCAAGGAAACCTCCGCTCAGCACAACTGAAGGTAACAGCTTTTGGAACAGCTGTTAGCACAGCCTATTCTCTACCTGGAGTTCAAAGCCTGCTGTGGTGGGTAGGTGCCTGTAAGTTCAGTGGACTTGGGCTAAGGTTTCGTGCATGGAATACTTTGCATTTCTCTGTTACAAGTGGTCACATGTACTGTCAAATCACTAGAGAAGCAGCATTTGCTGACACATGCAGTACAACTTCAGGCTAAGTGATGTACAAGATTATCCTTTTAGGCTTAATTGTTTGTGTTCTATAAAATATAGATGGTGTCAGAAAGCCTGGCATCAGCTTGTTTGTTACTGGAATGCAGTCTTTCCTCTTTCTTCCCTCATTTTTGTAAACACAAAAGAGATACAAAAGATTTTTTCTCTTCACTCCTGCTGTGGTTTTCTTTACATCTCCTGTCTTCTGAACCCTAAATGATTTTGGCACCTTGCAAATCTATCCTTACTGTACAGCTGCTTGTAGCCCTGCACCAGCTCAAATTGAGCCTCTCTGTATTCTACACCATATTACTCTGGAAAACACATCTTTTGATACTCTCACATCCTAACTCTCTGCATCTATTAGGTACATGGAAAGTGCAGCTACTGATCAGCTGGTGTGAAGGGGTTATACTGGGATAATCCCAGTTGCTCAGTGCTCTGGCATGCACGTGTCTTAATGGCTAAATTTCTGAATGGCATAAAAGTACTAAGATGAATTTGGTACCTGCTAGTGTGCCTCTACATAGGTGAAAATCATACAGATGCCAAAGTTATCTCATATACTTGATACAGTCTTGGTGCTACAAGCTGGATTATGCTGAGTTACACAGCTGAAGATGGGTGAGTATCACAGAATCACAGAATCACAGAATTTTCTAGGTTGGAAGAGACCTCAAGATCATCAAGTCCAACCTCTGACCTAACGCTAACAGTCCCCACTAAACCATTTCCCTAAGCTCTACATCTAAACGTCTTTTGAAGACTTCCAGGGATGGTGACTCCACCACTTCCCTGGGCAGCCTGTTCCAGTGCCTCACAACCCTTTCAGTGAAGAAGTTCTTCCTAACATCTAACCTAAAACTCCCCTGGCTCAACTTAAGCCCATTCCCCCTCGTCCTGTCACCAGGCACGTGGGAGAACAGGCCAACCCCCACCTCGCTACAGCCTCCCTTGAGGTACCTAAAAAGAGCGATAAGGTCACCCCTGAGCCTCCTCTTCTCCAGGCTGAACAAGCCCAGCTCCCTCAGCCGCTCCTCGTAGGACTTGTTCTCCAGGCCCCTCACCAGCTTCGTCGCCCTTCTCTGCACCCGCTCAAGCACCTCCATGTCCTTCTTGTAGCGAGGGGCCCAAAACTGAACACAGTACTCGAGGTGCGGCCTCACCAGAGCCGAGTACAGGGGGACGATCACCTCCCTAGCCCTGCTGGTCACACTGTTCCTGATACAAGCCAGGATGCCGTTGGCCTTCTTGGCCACCTGAGCACACTGCTGGCTCATATTCAGCCGACTATCCACCATCACTCCCAGGTCCTTCTCTGCCTGGCAGCTCTCCAACCATTCCTCTCCCAGCCTGTAGCTCTGCTTGGGGTTATTGCGCCCCAGGTGCAGGACCCGGCACTTGGCCTTGTTGAACTTCATGCAGTTGACCTCAGCCCATCGGTGCAGCCTATCCAGATCCTCCTGCAGAGCTTTCCTACCCTCAAGCAGATCGACACACGCACCTAACTTGGTGTCATCTGCGAACTTACTGAGGGTGCACTCGATGCCCTCGTCCAGATCATCGATGAAGATATTAAAGAGGACCGGCCCCAGCACCGAGCCCTGGGGGATGCCACTAGTGACTGGCCTCCAACTGGACTTGGCTCCATTCACCACGACTCTTTGGGCCCGGCTATCCAGCCAGTTTCTAACCCAACGAAGCGTGTGCCAGTCCAAGCCAAGAGCAGCCAGTTTCTTGAGGAGAATGCTGTGGGAGACGGTGTCAAAAGCCTTGCTGAAGTCAAGGTAGACCACATCCACAGCCTTTCCCTCATCCACCCAGCGCGTCACTCTGTCATAGAAGGAGATCAGGTTCGTCAGGCATGACCTGCCTTTCATAAAGCCATGCTGACTGGGCCTGATCGCCTGCTTCCCCTGCAAGTGCTGCATGATGACTCTCAGGAGGATCTGCTCCATGAGCTTTCCTGGCACTGAGGTCAAACTGACAGGCCTGTAGTTACCCGGGTCTGCCCTCCGGCCCTTCTTGTAGATGGGCGTCACGTTTGCTAGCCGCCAGTCGATTGGGACCTCCCCCGATAGCCAGGACTGGTGATAAATGATGGATAGTGGCTTGGCCAGCTCCTCTGCCAGTTCCCTCAGTACCCTTGGGTGGATCCAAGGAGTAGTAGAGAGGGAGCCAAGACATATACATAAGAGCAAATCCTGACCACTTCTTCCTTCTAAATTAAAACCAGAGTAATGAGTCTCACAAAATGGAGAGAGCTTGCAGGAGTGACTGGCTCCTGAGCCATTCCTAGCACACCAGATAATTATTCCAGATTTCACAGAATCACGGAACAGTTGAAGTTGGAAAGCACCTCTGTGTCCATCTGGTTCAGCCCTTGCTCCAGTAGGGATGCCCAGAGCAGGCTGCCTAGCACCACGTCCAGGTGGCTTTTGGAGATCTTCAAGAAGGAGACTCCACAGCCTCTCTGGGCAACCTGTGCCTGTGCTCCATCACCCACCCAGCACAGAAGTGCTTCCTGATGTCCAGACGGAACCTTCTGTGCTCCAGTTTGTGCCCATTGCCTCTTGGCCTGAACAAAGCTTTGCTCCATCCTCACTGCACCCTCCCTTCAGTTGTTTATAGACAGATGAGATGCACCTGAGCCTCCCCTTTTCCAGGCTGAACAGCCCCAGCTCTCTCACCCTCACAGCAGAGGGTGACCATTTTGGTGGCCCTTCACTGGACTCTCTCCAGTGTGTGCAGGTCTTTCTGGTACTGGGGACCCAGCACTGGAACCAGCACTTCAGGTGTGGCGTTCCCAGTGCTGAGCGGAGGGGAAAGATTGCCTCTCTTGGCCTGCTGGCCATGTTTGCCTCATGCAGCCCAGAATACCATTGGCCTTCTTAGCAGCAAGGGCCCATTGCTGGCTCACGTTCAGCCTGGTGCCCACCAGGACCCCCACGCCCTTTTCTGAGGGCTGCTGCCCAGCCACGTGGCTCCCAGCATGTCCTGGGGCCTAAGGCTGTTCCTCCCCAGGGACAGGACCCTGCACTAGTCAAATTTCAAGAGATTCTTACGAGTCTATTTCTCCAGCTTGATGAGGTGCCTCTGGATGGCAGCGCAACCCCCTGGTGTATAATTATGTATTGTTAATAACGTGTAATAATATTTATGCGCAAGCTGCTGTGTCTACTCTTCCCTGATTCTCCAAAGAGGACTTTTTTAAAAGGAACAACATTGTCGTGAATCCAGTAGTGATTCTGAAGCCACTGCAAATGGGTTATTGATCACAAAGGGATTGACGTATATACATACCTGGTGTGCTCGTTTGTAGCCTCAGCAGTTCAGCCCTGCTGGTTTGCCTCTCTTTGGAGCCTTGGGCAATTTTGTCAGCCAAAGTTCTATGGTTCCTTGTTTGTTTTGCTTTGAAATGAATGGAAATATAAGTATGCGTTACTATTATTCTCTTCCTTTAATCTTTCTCTAAAAGTTAGTCCTCATCAGACCTTTAATCATCTGCCTTTGTCTGAATTCTCTTCAATTTACTTCTATCTTTCTCTTGCTGAAGTGCTTAGAGATGAATGAGGGATTGCATTGCTTTATCTTATTTATTTATTTATTTATTTATTTTTCTCATTAGAATGCTAGCGAAAGCCCAGGCCACAGAAGACAGAAAGTTTAGGCTATTCAAAAATGTTGCCTTTCATATTGTTTAATCCCTTTGCTGCAAGAGTTGTAACATTTTGCTGTAATGAATGGACATTGAGGTGAATATACATTGGAACAGATATGGCACTGGACTAATGGTTTTAGGGTTGCAGCACCAATCACTAAAAATGAAGACAAGGCCCAGTTTAGGCAGCCTGTTCAGCTTTGTCTGATCACATTTTTCTTTCTGTGTAGCTGCTGGCTGAAAGAAAGGTCGCTCTTTTATGTGAGTAGGACATTGTGTCTTCTCCAGTTATTAGTCTTGTCCACTTTATTGTCTTTTAATATTTATATATTTTTTAATTGAGTTAAGAATATGCACAACTCAAATTCAAGCCTAAATGATTAATATGTATTTTTTAAACTGCAGTAAAGAAAACTGCTCCCTGGCCTACGTTATAAGGGTTTGATCCTGCTTATCCTTGTAAAGGTCTGCAAGGCAAGAGAAGGGTGTCCTTGGAATTTGCCTGCAGAGCACAGACACACTGATGTATTCTATACTTGTCTATGGGCATTTATAAAGTGATACTGATGTGTTTTCTGTCATGCTGATGTAGAGAAAATTTATTTTCCTGCTTCCCCAGTGATGGAATTATCCAAAATAAAATGTATCACTGAATCTTTAGGATTACTTCATATTACAATATATATAATTTCTTCTACGCAATTTATCTTTATACAGTGAAACTGACAAAACATTTGGGCAAGGCTAAGTGAACAACAAGAGTTTATTAAATGAAGTAAGTCAACTCTTAAGAAGCAAATGAATAAATTCAGTTGGACTGAAAATCCAGTGAGATTCACAGACACTTTAAACAAACATGAATACATTGCTTGACAAAATGTTTGGAGTAGTGGAGAGGGTCAAACAGCTCCTCTGGTACCAAAACAAGGGAGATGTTTTGTGCCTACTGAGTTCACCAGCAGATTTCTAAATGAAATCTGAACTTGTTTTCAAAGAAGGGAGGTAAAACTGTGCCAATAAATAGATAGAGGTTTCATATGTGTAATTCTTTAGTCTCTTGAATTATCTTTCCATAAGTTCCCACTACAAGCTACACTCTTTTTTTTTTTTCTTTTTTTTTTTTTTTTTTTTTCTTTTCATTTCAGATTTCATTTGCTATGCCCTGACAACTACTTTTTACAACCTTAGCTCCAAATTTTATTCTACGACTGCTTGATCCCACCACCCCTATTACACCTCGTTTCCCATCCTCAGTAGTATTCAGCTGCTTTTTCCTCTGAGAATTTGATTGCATGTCTGACATAATGAAGATCGCTTGGTAGAGCAGATTTTACTCAGAGCAAATTACAGGTCCTATTTTATGCTAACTTTGACTGCAAGTCAGTGACTGCACTTGTTCCATAGAAACAACAATTTTAGCTTATGGAATAAAAAAGCAACCAACTAAGTGAATCCTCTGTGCTTTCTTCTGTAACCGTATAAGTACACTTGAAATGCTCTTGTCTGCACACCAATAATCATTATTCCAGTGAAAGAAGCCCACAGCCTCCTTGGAATAGATAAGGACTTTTACAAAGAGACTGAGGTTTTTATATTTATTTTGCACACGCGGATACACATGCAAATATGGTTCGCACATTATTTTTAATGAACATGCTAGGGTAAGATAGTCCTTAAAGTTGGAAAGAAAGCACTGTTCTGCTGTTCCTGGACTGACTACCATCAACCCAATTAATACTCTGATAACAACAGCTATGCCAGCTGAATACCATTGCCAGAGGGCAATTTCTAGTTTATTTCTGCAAAGTATTTATCTAGAGATAATTACATATTGGTCTTAAAACTTGCAGTTACAATATAAATTGAGACGGTGTCAAACCATATATTAGAACTGTTTTCAATTCCACTGTGAACATTCAAATCAATGGTCAGAAGTCCCCCCAGTGAGAATGGGGGAACTCCCATTCTCATTGCAACTGTCCCATAGCTTTTCATTTTAAAAGTGGGTGCTAACTTTAACCCTGGAAGCAAATGCTCTTAGCAATATGAAGTATCAATACTTACAAATATTTGTATCAGCAATTTTCTTTTATTGTCTGTGAAATAGAAGGTAGTATCAACTTTCTATGGATCATTGTTATTAATATTCAAATAAAATTTTCTGATTAATTTATCCTATTGTAAATAAGAAATAGAGTAAATAATGAACCTGGAAGTTGGAGGAAAACAAAACAAAGGTAAACAAAAACAACACAAACAAGCAAACAAAAAAAGAAGAAAAGTTCAATGTGAGTTGTTACTAAAGAAGGAAGAGTGCCTCCTGGAGATCTGGCCAGACACTTCAAGGGTATGGGACACTGCACAGACTAGACACTGCTGACTAGCTTTGACTAACCCTTGAAAGATGCAGAAAAGCCAGGTGCCCCTGCTGTTCTCTCCCCTGCTCTTTCAGTTCTGATGGTCACATACAATCTAGTTCAGTCTCCTATCATGGGAGACAGCTTATAACACAAAATGCAGATGTACTTCCATAGCAGTTATTTATTATACTTAGAAATTATTTCTTCCTGGCCCACGCATGGGACCTGACACTGTATGAGAAAATCCATGGTTATCTTTGAAGCTCAGGCATGATGGCAATATTTTCCAATATTTAGTCACTCCTTATGGTTAATGCTGGGAGAATTATCTTTTCTGGTCTAAAAAGCTTTCCTGGGGAACATATTCTTTCCTTTTAGACATGCTGGAACATCCTGAGAAGTTCATTTTCCTGATTAACATCAGGTACAGATTTATCACAGCTTTCATTAAGTGTGGGGCTATGTCTAATTTAATACAATTTAAGGTAAAATATAAACAGAACATTTCTTCATGAAATATAAAATAAAAAACATAGTCACAAGTGTTTAGGAAAGGCATTATATAAATATAATAAGCTTGATTTTTCCCTATAATTTCTTTGCCTAAGTCTAGAAAGTTTTCTCCATCTCCTTCTTTGCTTTGTCTGACACCTACTTGTTGAGAATTATGCCTTTCCACATTCTTTACACCTTAGGTAGCATTTATTAGAGAGACATGAAAGCATGATAGCTTTTATAACCAGCCCCTCCATCAAAGAGGGTATCCAGGTAGATGTAATCTTTCTCTCTAAAGCAGGATACAAAGAGATGGTGTGTTACTTGCCCTTGGTTTAAAACCAACATTAATTAGCCACTTCTGAAGTGAAGTGCTTAACACACAAAGTGTTTCTTCAAGTTCTGTGTCCCACTTAAAAATGTTCCTAAATGCACCTGCAGTTGGGGCTGAGGGTGGCCCAGATGCCTGGGGCAGGTGTCTGACAACAAACTCCTCTTAGGGTATTTTATATCTATGACTTTCTAGTTTCCTCATCAAAATGGTCTGTGACTTAGTTACACTTCTGTAAGGGTCTGTTCTACTTATATTGTCTAGGTGTTCATTAAGTCTCTCCTCATAAATATTATTCATTTATTTCTTTGAAATGATTTGTAAGAACCTCTTTAAAAATGAGAATATACCTCAAGAATCTCATTGACATTTTAGAAAACAAATTTGCATATTGATGCTTTCTGCTAGAAATGTTGTATGTGTTTATCATTATGATCTGTCTTCTGAAAATGTGTAAATATGTGTCAACCAAGAATAAACACCAGGGCCTCAAATGCCATCATATAAAATAATGCCATTTGCTCATTCCTCTTTACAAACAGATATTCAAGAGTTTTATGAAGTGACACTGCTAAATTCCCAGAAAAGCTATGAGCAAAAATTAGAAGAAGCAAACCAAGTTGCAGAGAAATGGGAGAAGACAACATCTCCTGCTACAGGACAAGAAAATCTGCAGAAAACCCTAGAGGTAATTGGACAGATTGTGAATTAAAATATACGTAATGAGTGATATGTTTCAAGTCTGAAAATTGCCACAAAATGATTTATAAGATTGAATGAGTGGCCTTCATTAAGGAATTAGATTGGAATATGGAAGATGTATAGCATTATCTCTTTCACCTTGAATATGTCACTAATTTCTTCATCCTTCCAATTGCCATCTGTCAAAAGGGAAGTAAAAAACTTTATTTTTCTCATCCGTGGTGTATTTTATCTGATACTTGGTGCCTGTGATTGGCCCCAGAAGAGCATAAATATTGCCTGCTTACTGCTGAGATTATTAATACACCAGTGATTGTATCCAGTGTAAAAAAATATAATAGGACTTTCCATGTGTGTGGGACTGACATTGGGTTGTACCTTTCCATAGTCAAAGTGCACATATATATCAACCAAAAACCATGTCTTTATGAGAAATAGATATATAGAAGAAGGTTATACACCTTTACAGGTTATACACTTTTTGCTTGTGGCCAGTGGGAGGATCCAATGCCTTTCTTCATCAGCACTGGTTCTAATCTACCTCTGCCTGCCTCCAGATTATCAACTGAATTAGCAGTCTGAACTAATTATCTGACCATCATATCTGTACTTAAAAAAACAAACAAAGAAACAAACAATTAACCCTCCCAGCCCCAAATAAAGCAATCAAACCAAAAATCAGAAAACTGAGCAATAAATTGTTCTGTTCTTAAAAAGCAAGAAAGAAATAGAGTGATTACGGACTGCAAAATTTTCAGAACAGAATTAAAGATTTATAAAAAGTTCCATTTTTGGTATAGATAGAAGTATAGAGATAGAACTATAGAGATAGAACTAAAAAAATTGTCCCAGTGCACATTTCATAAGCATCATTATTTCTTTCATAGAGCTTTCATCTTTTTAAAAAACGTAAAACCCAGAAACAAATCATAATTCTACATGGTATTTTATATGTGATTCTTTAAAAAGATAAATCAGAATTGCAGGCTGCTAGAACAAAACTCTCTGAAGAAATGAAGAAATTAATTGTAAAAATTAATTAGCAACGGAAGCTTTCAGAATTAATGAGAGCAAGCATTCAAATTTTGAGTGAAATCAGAACAAATGAGTCTTAACATTAATGTAGGGTATATTCCATGAATGATTTAACATTTGAGTCCCAGCCTGAAGACACAACTAGCTGATCCCTGTCTTTTTATTTTTGTCTTTTTTTTTTTTTTTTTTTTTCCACAAGCTGTATGATTTAAAAAGTTGCAAGAGTATTCCAGCATGTTATCTCTTGAAGTATCTGAGAAAGACAGTGGATCACATACTTTCCATTTCAACCTCATCAAAGTATTTGACCCTCAGCCTCATCTCCCTTAACCTCATTGATCTCCAAAGACTGAGCTCCTGCTCTTGTCCAAGGGAATTTAAATGCCAAATTCTGTGCTGATATTAATAGAACATATAAGGCTAACTCCCAACTTTGCTAACCTTATTAAAATTATCTTCTAATTTAAAGCAAAACAACATAAAAGTATTGTTTAGAAACCTGAATAACTTCTTCAAGCTAGAGTGCTGACAGCCAGACTACCCAGGGTACCCTCATTTTCAAATTTGCAGTCTACATTGCTTTCTGAGAGAATTTCCTCATGAAAACGTAACTGGATAATCTAATATACAACATAAGTTCTTATTCATGGTCTGTTCCTTATGGGAACTGATGGTTTTGTACTTTTCTTTCCTCTGTCCTCGATTACATGCCCCAAATGTGGAAAGAAGAAAACCTACCTTCTTACATGCTGTATTCCTCTACACTAAAAGCCCAATGATGTTCATTCAGTCCAGAGACCATCCACTTTTCATGAAATTTCCAACTAAAACCTTCCTTGGTTGCCCACCTGTTAATTTTCTACATAAATTGCTTTCCTTTCTGTATTTATGTTCTAATATTAATTGTTGGTTAAAAAAGGAAACCAGTTTTCACTGTCCAGGTCAGGTATCCAGTGATCCCTCCTTTGTATTGATATATTTACTTTTCCTAAAGTGTTGACTTTTAGATAACAGAAAACTTTTTAGATTCATTGTTTGCACTACTATGCAAATTTCCCTCGGTTTCACAGAAACGACTTGCCTCTAAGCCTTCTCTTTTGCCACTGGTGGTTACCGTAGTGGTTTGTAATAAGCTGCTGCTAGGCCTTACAGCTTACTGGGACTGGTATTCATCAAAGAAGAGAGATGACAGGGTCGCAGCCCATCCTATAACCTCCTGTCTCAGAAGAGAGACAACTTCCAAACTCAGGGACCACGATTTTGCAAAAGCATGTGAAAAGCCAGAGGAATATATCAGCAGAACCAGTTGCGTCCAAATTATTAGCATAAATGATCCCACATCACACTCCATGGCTGCAATGGCATTAACAAAACATGTTCTGGGGTTTAATGTTAATTACTACTGCTTTTTTATTCTCACCACTTTCTTCATGCTTGCATGCATTTGTTAAACTCTGTGCTGTTCAGGTGTTGACCCTGAAGGAGCTCCTGGCCCTCATGAAATCATTAAATACTTTGGCATGGCCTAGATATTTAAACAATGTCTTTGATTTATACTCCACCATTAGCAGCTTTGTTATTTATTAGAATGATAGATGGTATCAGTGTTTCCAGATGCAATATTTCTTACCATCACATTATTTTTTGCATTTCACCCAGCACAAAAACTAAATATATGTGGTAGTGTATCTGGCAGAGCTGTAAATACCATAGACCAAAATAATTTCAGTGGGTGGATGCTAGGGAATAAAGAAGAAAGAAATACATATATGAATGTTATTGTGTGAATCTATCCCTGTTGTTTTTCCTCCAGTAAGTCCAATTTGACAAAATCAACTTTAATTAGTGGATAGTTTCAGAATCAATGAAACTGTGTTTTGGGGCAAGTTCACTATTCAATAAATCATTTACTGGGCTCTACTTTTGAAGGCTTTTGCTTGTTTCATGTATTCATACAGCAAGCAGGAAATGTGACATATCAGGTAACACGTGAACAAGTCCAACATGCTAGCTGTGGTATAGGAACTCCAGAATATGGCTCGGGAGAAGACCTAAAAAAATCATGCTGTCCATTCCCTTGCCTTAGGACAGATCAACTGTATTTGAACTGTTCCTGACACATGTTTGTCTAATCTGTTCTTTACAACCTCCCATGATGGAAAGCCCACAACTTTTCTAGGTAATTTATTCCCTCACTGCTAGAAAGTCTTTCCTTATGACAAACGCAAGTTTCCCTAACTGCAGTTAGAACCAATTATTTTCTGTTCAGACCACAGTAGACATGGAGAACAGTTTATTCATCCCTGTTCCAAAAAGCACTTAAACATGTGTTTAACTTATCACATATAATAACAGGAGCTGCCAGCTTCTCTGCCTTTCTTTCTCTTACTCTTTTAAAATGACCTTTGTGACTCGTTCTTTCTCACTACTGTTGTCATTTTAGGTAATATGTCCATGCAGCAACAAATGCTGGGTCTTAAAAAAAACCTAGTCTTTGAGGAAAGAAAATATTTAGTTGGCTTTGACTCTTCCCAAAGGAACTGTAGTTAGAGGTATGAAATATTTTAGTTTCCAAAACAAAAAGCCTTGCAGCGCTGTGGAAGGTAAATAGTCTTGACAGCACAGACACTATATATATCTCTATATCTCCATGTGTATACAAAAAAATTCCTGGAAACCACTCTGCAAGATTTGTTTATTGGTGAAAATGCTAACCCTGGATTTGGGAACTGTATATTTTAATTCCTTGCTCTTCTGGGTTCTCTCTGAAGGAGTGTATGTGAGGTAATGAGAGGGGGACTGAAGACCTGAGTCACAAAAGGGGACTAGGAGTTGCAGTGTCTGAGGCATCTTGCCATGCATGTCCAGATATCAATCAAAGACCGTGTCTTTGAGTGCCCTGCATAAATAAAACAAAACAGAACAAAACAAAAAAAAACAAAACAAAAAACACTGAGGTTTACAAAAGCCAGAACAAACTTATAAGCTAACAATAATAAATTCCAAAAAGGGACAAGATGTCATTCCCTTAAAATCTGCCTCTTTAAAACTTTGGTACTTCATTCCAGTTGAGATTCAGAATCATTCTGTCATTGCTGTATGTAAGGCCATAACTAGACTTCTCTTGCAATGGGCGTAAAAGCACTGCTGACACATCTTTCCTTATGAAGAAGCTATTTACTTGGGGTCTTCTCCAAAGATGAGGGAAATCCATTTTCTCTTTCCTTCTTGGCCAGAGAGAAGCTGATAATGATTCTTTTTTTCACCCACAACAGTGTACTAAGCTTTACACCAACATATACCAACATATATTATTTTGCTTTTTCTTGTGGCGTTTCCAATGTATGTGGTATAATCCAATATTTAGTGGGACAGAACACTGACACATGCCTTTATAGTCTAGAGGTTAAAGAGATTACCTGGGAAGAGGTCTTTACCTGGGAAGAGGTTTTACACTGAGGAGTGTTAAATCATAGCATATTATCTTTTCTTTGGTATATACAAGGATGGAATCCTCCATACCTTGCAAGTACCCAAAGACCAGCGTTGAAGAGTCATAGATGCAAAGCCCTTCCTGTTTTTCTCTCAGCCCTTCACCACTCTATATATCCAAATCTATAAGTGGCAGAATTCAACAGAAAAGAGTAATATACCTACTCTAAATGCCTAGTACATTGGGCACTATCATAGGAGCTTTATTTTCATTCCTCTCAAATTGTGTTTAAGGGAATGCTAGTACCAGCATATGCCACATTCAGCACAAGGGTTGGCGGCACACAGCAAAGTGTGTTCTGAGATCACCTAATTGAGCAGGTTGTGAAAGTATGCCAGGAACACGTAGTCTGTGGATGCTGACAGTGCTTAGGCATTGAGCTAAGTGGTACGCTCCAGACAAGCTCCTTCAGGAAACAAGCAAATCCCAGGTAGCTACCTTGAGAAGATGGCTGTGGAGAGATGGCACTAGAAGGTTATGTGCCTCCAGAGCTCTGTGGATCTCAGCCACTTTTAAACTGAGTCATTTCAAGTCTCAGTAATAAGACACCCACATTGGCTTAAGCCAAGTGAACAATTATATTGCCCATGTAGCAGGGGCCAGGAGCAGATGCACAGGGAAGAGTAAGAAAAGGGCAAGCATGTATAATGGGTGCTTTAGCTATTTTGCAAGTCTAATCTTAATTTGTTTGGACTAGAAGCACAGAAACTGTTCAGTGCTGGGAAACTCAGCATTACCTTATTTTATAAACATTCAGCACAGTATTCACCACAGCTAGCATGCTGACTGGGGATGTGCCCAATCTGCTGCTGAAAATCATGAAGACATGGTTTGTTTGCAATTTGGCTGCTGCCAAAGAGCTTCATTACTTCATTGGACCAAGTGTTATAAGACCAGCATTCACAGCTTTGAAAAGGTTTTCTTGAAATTTGGGCTCTTTGAGTTGTCCCCTTTGGAGAGAGGACCGATTTCACCCCTAGGAAATGTGAGATAGGGATTCATCTGGAGGTGGGTTAAACAGGCTTTCCACTGCTCAGAAAAGTGCTTTCGGCCTACCCAGTTGCAGATAACACTGGGGAAAGGCATGTGCCCTCTCTGCTGTCAGAGCTTTGCAGCTGTGCAGCTGGGATCAGCAGGTTGCTGATGTCTGAGACTGGGTTTGCAAGGGTAAGCCCAGCTCCTCAGCTTAGCAAATGGTCACTTGTCTGGGAAGAAGTCTTCTTTCCTCCCAGGACACTCTGCATTGCACTGAGCAGTCACTAGGTAAAGGATGCCTCTCACTTCAATGCTGTGTAGGTAGATACAATTAAAACTGTGAGATGCTCAGAAAATGCAATAATGGAGAACATAAAAGTACCTAGATGGAGGTATCCATCTGGTAATATCAAAATTGAATTGCTCTTTAGCTATGACAATAGTAATACTGCTTGAAGCCACAGGCTTGTGCTCAGCTCCAGAGGCACATTATAAGACATAAATTTACCCTTGTTTTACCTTTGTTTTCATTAGTTTGGTGTCCAGTGCTACTTATTTTTGGTCAGCAGTGTTTTGACCTTTAGTCAAGAGGAAAATGAAGGAAAAGAATGATTGGCTGCCACTCTTACATATAAATCTGGTATCTGAAGGTCTGCTTGTCCCTGTACTATGGTATGGAAAGACTGCTTACTTACAGGGCATATGGTGCAGATACTTTCAGCATATTGAACTAGAATCATTTGCAATTACTGTGCAAGTTTGGTCATCACACACTTATCTCATATGCACAATCTACATTCAGCGCAGTGTGATATCATTGCTTTGAGATGTTCCCCAAAGATTCCAGCTCTTCATTTAATTCTTGCTCCGTGCATTTCTTATGTTTAGAGGCTCGTTTTGCAAAAACAGCCAATTGCAGCATGCAAAATGAATCCTCCTATTCCTGCCTGCTTCAGGAATGCCTGCTATCCTTGTACCCAGCTATTATAAACATCGTAATTACTTCTCTGTCCTTTAAGTGTCGGCTCGTTAAAAGTTCCAGTAGTAAAACCCTTACTTAAAAATCTTCTGCCTGGTGCAATTATCAAATCATTAATCTTTCACACTAGCAGCTTGTCTAAAGCACTTGGAGCTGCAAAACCCTTCTAATATGTGCATATAAAAAAATAATCAGTCTCTTCTCTGGATTTTTGTTTGTTTTCTTTCTTTGTAACTGGGTACAGCTTAATTTGTATGGCTTGGTTTACTCCCAAGAGCCAAATCTGATTCTGTTTAAGTGATACTTAATATGCAAGAGTCATTAGGTATGATCAACCATAATGTTTCATTAGAAAGGTTCAAAACATTCAGTTTTATGTGTCTGTTTCTTCGCTAGATTTAGCTCCTACCAGTATACGTTTATCTGATCAAATGCAGTTTGTGTCTGTGGGTTGATTTTGTACCAGAGCCAATTCCCATGTAATTCTGTTTGGCACTGAGTTCTCCATCAAGAAGGCAGGAGTCTTTTTAAGGGGTACAATATAGGTGACATTTTGGTTCATGTTTTCCTGCAGCAGTGTACCTTCTGCTCCCAAGAATGTGTAACACCCGTAACTAGATAATTGTTTAAAAACAATGCTGGAGCTTGGCTTCACAGGGTTATTATATATAATAATTTGGAAATTGTGTTTTTGGTGCATTAATAAGAAAGTATGCTTTACTTGCAGAAATTATTTTATACACTTGCCTTTTCAACTAGTTTGGGTAATGTTTAGAAATGGATAACTGCAAAGTCATTGTGTTATTAAAACCGTATTTATGACTCGCTGCAGCTAAATGTCTTACCCATACTGGGTATCCATACTGAGTCTCTATTTATAAATTTTTTATTTGTTCTGTAGCTTGTCAATAACTTGAGTGCCAACGCATCTGTTAAATGTCATTTTAGAGTTGCTTCTGAGTGTGTTTTAATGTGGTCAGGCCAATGTTTCCATTTCAAACCAAGAAGTTGTATGTATGCAGAACAGTGTCATCCTGTGGACAGAAATGCTCCTGAGTAGAGCATTCTGGCCTCTTTATCCCAGATTCCTGTGGAAGGAAAGTTTTCAGATGAAGGCATGATGATGCAAGTAAGGCCACCTGAACATTAAACATGGTTTAATGACAATGGGGAAGCTCAGCACCACCATGATGCTTTCTCATGCTCCCTCCTCAACAGAACAGGGGGAGAAAATATGAAGAAAAAAAATCATGGGTTGAGATAAAGACACTTAACAGTTACCATTGTGGACAAAACAGACTCAGCATAAGGTAGATTAATGTAATTTATTGGCTATCACTGGCACACTAGAGCAGTGAGAACTAAAAGCAAACTAAAACCACCATTCCTCCATCCACCCCTTTCCAGCCTCTGCAGCCTCCTCCAGGCCACATCCACCTGCTCCACCGGGGGCTCCTCCACAGGCTGCAGCGTGGAGATCTGCTCCATGTGGGACCCATGGGCTGCAGGGGGACAGCTGGCTCCACCAGGGGCCTCTCCACGGGCCACAGGGGAACTTGTGCTGCGTGCCTGGATCACCTCCTGCCCTCCTGCTGCACTCACCTTGGGGGCTGCAGGGCTGCTTCTCTCTCAGTTCTCACTCCTCTCTCCCAGCTGCTGTAGCACAGCAGATTTTCCCTTCCTTAACTCTGCTGTCCCAGAGGCCCAACCAGCGTCGCTCATGGCTTGGCTCTGTCCAGCAGTAGGTCCCTTTTGGAGTCATCTGTAGCTGGCTCTGATCTGACATGGGGCAGCTGCTGGGCTCTGCTCACAGAGGCCACCCTTGCAGCCCCCCACTACTAAAACCTTGCCATATAAGCACAATAGAGTATGTCATGTCATTCCCTAAACAGACAATTTCTGTCCCCTGTGGTGAATCTCAGAGTCAGACATGGTTCTGCTTTTGCCATCAGCTTGTGCTTAGGTAGTTAGACATGCTCACATTCAAAGCCTTTACCTTTGTTGCCTCTCACTTTTATTTTATCATCACCAACATTGTGACTTTCATGAGAGTTTAGAGTCACTGGTCTGTTAGCTCCTTTCTGACAGGGAACAATTTAATAATTGTTTCCTGATGACACTGGTGGGAGGGAGAGTAGAACTGAGATCTTGGCATTAAACACACTCAACCAGATGAGCAATGGTGAGACTCACATCTACCACAGCATGTTTGTTTGTTTTCATTTTTTTGGGGTCCATATTTATATAATATGCCTATCAAACAACCTCTAGGCAGTTTTCTGATCTAGGTTTTGTTGTTACATCTGCAAAGGGTTGGGTGCAGGCCAGAAGAGCAGCTAGGGACCAAAACCAATAATTTTCCCCAATGAAAATGTGCCTGAATATTAGCCAGCATACAGCATTAGCCACTTCTAATTAAACAATGGGTCTCCATTATAATAAGCTTTGAGATCAGAGTATTGAGTAAATTCCACTTCTGTGTATCAAGGTCAAGAATGGTAGATCTAGTTGTCAACGATACATGAAAATATCACCTAGTAAAAAGCACTTGCAATTTTAACATATTATACCTTCTTTTCCAAAACACATTATATTTTAACACGGGCTGTTGTCATACCAGAGTAATCTTCTGAAAGAATTGCCTACTTAAAAATTTCAGAATGTCCCAACAGGTTTCTACTACAAGCTAGCAGCTCCTCCAAAGTATATGTGAAATAATTCATTGTTTCTAATCAGATTCTGAGAAGTTATATTTTTACCACCTGCAAAAACAAATACATCAACTCTTAAAAATCCAGTTCTTTGCCCTGTAAAACTGTAAGGGTTCTGTAAAATTGATATTCAGAGATGACTCTACACTAGTTAAGTTTCACTCTAAAAATATTTCAGAACAATTTGTCTCACTTACAGGTTTATTAACTCTGATCATTCACCAATCTGAGCAACTAAGCAAGAGAATTCATTGCCCTCCATGTGCAAAGGACACAGGTCTCTATGGAGAGGTTTAAGAGCCCATTATATATTTCTACAATCTACCAATTCTTCTTTATTAAAATGCTTCTTCAATAGTTCCCAAGAATAAAGAAGAATATCACCCTAAGACTTCTGGATCATATAAAGATCATCCTGAGAGTGATTTCTTGGATAGGTGCATATATTTCTGCTCAGTAAGACAAATATATACATATAAGAGAAAATATCCTTCCTGCTTTGTTTAGATTTTTATAAACTGGGACAGGTACTTGCAGGTTTTCACAAATAATAAATACAATCCCAAAGGCAACAAACTGAGAAATGAAATTGTGAACTCTAAAATCTCATTTTTCTTCACATTTTATGTAATACAGTTACAAATGACATGACTAGAACCACAGGACTTTTTGCATTTTCAGCTTGGATGTTTTATGCACTTGACTGTGTTTAACTATCACCTGCACCACTTCACAATGTTACAGGTTATGGCAACCTCTGGTTTAGAGGACAGAGACAAAACAGGCCTATTTTCCATTATAACATTTAGGTGGATCATGAACAAAGCTTTTGGCTAGACCTTTGTGTTCTGAGAAGAGGTGAATTTCACTCTTAGCTATTCTCCCCTTTGCTGAAGAGAGGCTTTAGTAACAATTATCTTCTATGAAATCTCAGTCCATTTATCCATCCTAAAAGCCTTGTATGGAAATCCCTTTCTAGGTTTATTTCTCAAACCAAATCTTCCTTGCTGTTGCAAGCCTTCATTGACTTTCACATTTCCACCATATAAAACCACTCTATTTATTTTAATTTTAGGGCTTGCCATGTCTTGTCTCCCCTCTGCATGTCTTCTCTCATACCATTTTTTTTTTTTTTTTTGTGATCTACCTCCACCTCTGTTTCCTCAGCTTTTTGTGACATTTTCAATAAGGAACTTCCTGGTGTTGCCATTCTTCAGAGGGAGATGCAAGACTGTCTCATTTCATATTTAAAACTAGCCTTTGTCCCACAAGGGAAGTGGTTGCTGCCATAGCAATCATTATTTTTATGACATTCTCCTTTTGTTGATCAATATTATCCCACTATTTGTTCACGTTTATCCAGCTTCTGTCATCTTGTAGGGAAATTGAAAGTTTGATGGAGCAGAACCTCCATGTGCTAGCATAAAGGAGATGTAATCTGTGGCTAGAAATCTGCAGCCTCACCTCTGTGCTGATTCCCCAAACCCAGAAAACTAGTTTTACAGATGAGTTTTGAAACTAAATGTTTAATATACTTTAAAAAATGGGATATCTGAAGAGTGCCAGGTTAGCTGAATCTCATTCTTTCATCAGTCTGCAAGACCTAAACAGCAATGATGAGGAAAAATGGTTGAACCCACTAATGCTTCTATGTGCATGATTTCAGTACTCTAGACTACTTGGCTGATCTATATCCTTCTGCTTTTCTGTCAGGAGCTCAGCCTTCCTACTATATAGTTATAATCCCATTAGTGTTGTTCCGTCCATTGTTGCAGCTATGTAACATTTCTTTGGTGAAAGGGCAAAACAAAATTAGGAAGGTTTTCCAGGCATTCAATTTCTTTGCACTAGTATGGGGAAGAATACCTGAATTTCTGAAATGCTGTGCCTGTCCCTGTATTTTATTTTTGTAGCTCAGCACTTTCAGGTAGTCAAGGTATCTGCCTTAAAAGCTTTCTGAGAAGAGACAACAGCTGTACAAGCTGAAAAAAGTTAAATCGGAAATAACTGACCAAGCCCATAGTGGATCTGAAGGCCACTTTCTCAGAAAAAGGCTTTTGAAACTCTGTGGAAACATTAATTATTATTGTTTTGATGAACTACTAAAATAAGTTCAATCTGTGTATTTTTGAATTTGCTAATTACAAGAGAGGATCTGCTGAGTGATTTCAGGTCATTCTTTACGTCAGACTGGTGTCTTCTCACACATTTTGTGATGTTGTGGTAGTTTGTAGGAAAACAGAGGTTACAAAACAGACAGCTTTGCCTCTTCATAAGGAGTAGGAAGATTCATGAAAAACATATGCCTCCACTTATGTAATCAGTATTCTTTTTTCTTTTTCTTTTTTTTTTTTTTTTTAAGGATATCTTGTAATTTTTTTTTTTTTTTTTTTTTTTTTTTTGACAGTAGGTGCTCCCAGGATACCCAAAAGTGTCTTTGCTGGGTCAGCAGCAATCCTGTAACAGGAGCTTTCAGTATGCAGGATGCTGAGTATGGTGTTGCTTGAAACAGCCAATTTTCTGCAGTTACATTTATACTTCTTAATGCTGTTTCTTAACTCAGTAACTCTATATTTCATAGCTGGCTTCCTTGCTTTTGTTCCCACCTAGGTAATATGCCTGACACACACATATCTTTGTGCTCATAGTGAACAGTTGGTTACTTATGAGAACTAGACTTGTCAGATACTGCTTTTCACTTGCAGTTTGCGGTGACCCCTGGACAAAGACCAAAAGCTCCTTGTGCTGA
The DNA here is from genome assembly GCF_964211825.1 of Aythya ferina. NCBI lineage: Eukaryota > Metazoa > Chordata > Aves > Anseriformes > Anatidae > Aythya > Aythya ferina. The sequence continues at coordinate 6,473,106 of NC_140296.1, forward strand.
TGCTCTTGGTCTATGGAGAGCCATCACAGGGAAGGGAGGACTGGTCTGACATCCTTGATCAATGCTGAGCAGAGGGATGCAGCTTACTTTTGTTGGAAAAACCAGAGACTTCATGCCCAGCTTAACAGTGTTTTGTTGCATTCCAGCCATAAGGTGGTAAAGGCTTGGATTGTCAATTATGACGAGGTTGCTGGTAAGAACGATATGGAAAAAGGGTCCTAGTTAACCAAATCCAGGAAAACAGGCAGCATGATGTTTCCAAACTGTGAAATGGCATCTCTGATTGCAGATATTTGTCTTAGCAGTCGAAACTGTGTTTTTGCCAGTAGCTTTGAAAAGTGAAGTATTAGATTTGACTGTGGCTCAGAGGGGGCACCTCTTGTGAACCCTGTTTTACTAAGTACTGCAGAAACATCTATCAAGAAGATGAACTTGCTTAACTTCAGCTTTCGGTACAAGCTAGTGAAATGTGAAGCTGACCTGGTGTTAACGCAATAGATTTTAAAGAATGGGCTAAATGTATAAAGAATAGTACACAGAGCTATGTGTTGTTGGCATTAACAAATATCAAGGTTTTTCCAAGGCTTCTTAATGTAACCAGAATCGGAATTTAAGCCCCTGCTAATGAGAAGCGGGGTTGCAGAGGTACCATTCCATGCATAGTCTCTCCGTCCCTTTTAAAGGCCTCAAACTGCTTCCCTGCATGATCCCTGCTAATTCCTTCTCTCTGAAAAGGTCTTTTTATTCCCTTTACTACATAAAGATGATTGAAGATGTTTTAAGCAAATGTTCGCCAACACTGAAAATATTTTCAGATAAGCTTTTCATCTAGCATTCCTCCAAGCCCATATGTACACCTACACCTGAGTCAGTCAGCTTGGTGGTACGCACAACTCAACAAAGGAGAGAAAGACACATCTAGGCTGCCTAGACGCCTTTCAAATGCATGAAGTAGCAGACAGTTTTAGTGTGAAGTGTTGCACAGTCAGTGACGGTCCTTATGAGACTGAATTTATTGCCTCATCCAGGCTCCCCTTCTGATAGTGTCATCTGGACCTCAGTGTCAGTGCCTCCTGACAAGGGCACTGTTTCTCAAGTAGAGAAATATCAACTTTAGTAAAGTAAAAGTAAAGAAATATCAGCTTTAGCTGACAGCTGTGGAGGGTTCCTGGTCCTTGTAGAAACTCAAGGGAGAGAGACATGCCTGAGCAGTATGGACACTTGGAGACTTCCTTGGCACTGCCTGCTACACGAGGTATTTGCTCCTGTTATCCTGATGCAGTTTCCAGTAATGTTTATTTACTGCACTTACAGCTGCCCTTACATATCTACACTTCTACAACCACAAGCTCATGGAAGCTGAAAACCCCACAAGGTCCATAACTTTGTAATAACCTTGGTCAGTGGCTAGTGTTAATAGTTCTTGAGTGCTCATGTTAAAGCACAGGTTTATGCCATCTCTCCATTAAGCAGTGACAGATTCTTATCCAGTATCTAATTCGTGAAAGTTGTCCCAAAAGAAATTGTCTGGCAGCTCCATGGGTCCCCAACCTCCTGATAAGTATCTAGGGAATTTTTGTTTTCCCTTTCACTTTATATCATCAGCTGTTTATCAACATTTAGGGAGCATGATGGCATATTCTGCAGTTTCATGACCTGAGTCATACCACTTAACTTATCTTTTGAGTCCTTTTCCATATATCTCAGTGCAAAGCATTTTGCAATGCTCTGTAGGAGAGATGCTGAATGAAGAGAAATGGCACTCTGTTTTGCTGAAGGTTTTGTTTAGCCGCAGTATTTTTGCATGTCAGCATTAGTATATATGATTGTGCAGCTCAGCAGCCATGACTTGGCAAGGCAGCCTGCCAACGTAAAGACAGCCATTGCTTACTTTCCTTCCCTATGGCTATGGCCAAAACAAATACTCTGCATCCTAAGGTTCAGGATGCTGCAAGCAAAACTATCTCAAGAAGTAAAAGTCATTACAATATTCCCCAGGGTTTTGATTTAGTGGTTATTTTTTTTTTTTCCTTGTCTTTAATACTGGCTTTATATCCTTGCATTCGTGTAAAACACCTCTGGTTTTCCTAAGTGTCACTTTGTGACATATCGGTCCTGTTCTCAAAATGAGACTGGTTTTATTACTGCTATTGAGTAGACTGACTTAAATTCACCATTTCTGGCAAGAACAGACACAAAATGAGTTTCAGTTCATTTCAAGTGAAATGTGAATAGTTTCCTCCTCTATAATTTCCCTGGATATGTGTGTAAACACAAAGAGACTGTGTGGGCCAGTGGTGGAGGCAGGAGACTTGTTTCTATCCTTGAATTTGCTATGGACCTGCAGTGCATAGTGAGATAAATCAGAATTCAATCACATTATCTGAGTGACTTTCTATCCTACCAAGTTATCATGTAGTACGTAGCATTGTTGGGTGTTCCTCTCATTTGGGGTTGTTCTAATTCTATTATGCGCATATTTTTTCTTACTCATATATATATATACTTTTTATAAGGAAGAATAGTATGACCTACTAAAAAAAATCCCCAAAACAAAAAGAGAGAAGCTGCCTGTCATAGCAAAATATTGTGATGGAGCTTGTCCTAAACTGTGCGTGGTAACACACATGCACATTCTCACTTCTGAGAACTAAGGAGACAGTTCTCTGAAAGCAATTGTCAGAGCTCTCCTTGCTGAAGTGGCAGCGATCATAATTAGCATTAAGTGAAGAGCTGCCCCCAAAGGCCAAGGCAGTCCACAAGAGCCATTGGACTAGCTCTTTTCCATCAAAAATTCTAACCTTACATTCATAAATGTCCCATTGTTTCTAATCTGAGATCTCCACACCAGCTGTACAGAACAATGGTTGCCAAGCAGTTCCTCATCTTGCACTGTAATATAATTGTTATTAATTAATACAGTCTCTCCCATTACACTTGTTACAGGGAACCAGCAAGAAATGCAGCATCAGCAGTTAGGTAATTGCAATTTAATTGAATGGGTCCTTTTGTGAGGGTGCAGAGCTGGGAAAGGTGAACAAGCAACTGCAGGCTCTGCTACACTGCACAGCTAGCTGGAGATGGGGAGGGGAAAAGCCAAACTAATCTCTGCTCCTCCCATCATTGTATCATTTGGTTGCCTTGATTTATAGAAAAAATTGGGCCATCTCCTTGGAGGCCCCAAGAGTTTAGGAATCAGTTCTGCTCCCGGTTAAAAGCAAAGCCTAGCTCATTGCACACTACCAGAGTGTGAATGAAATGTAGAAGCTGCTCTGAAATATCCTCCTGGCCAGGAGAGTGCTGCAGTCATTTACTTATGTAGTTTGCACCCCTGCAGCTTTGCACCCCTGCAGCTGTTTGCTGCCACTGCTGCCCAAAATCTGACTATACACCTTCCTGAAGAACCTAGCCCTACTTAAATTTCCTTCTGTTTTTCAGGAGAAAATGCAGCTCAGGGTGTTACTTTACTGGTTTCCTGCTACGACCTTAACTCTAACCATAGAGTAGTCCCCAGGGGGGACCGCTGAAATAGCAGGATCACTGCCTGAGCAGAATGGCTACACATGTCCTTGGGAATTCTGGCAAGCTGAGCAGAGCTGAGCTGAGCACTGGAATTGGTAGTGAAACTCCCATACTGTGCAGTGACCATCTTTGGAGGGAAAGTTATATTGGTTTCAGGAAAATCTGAATGTGAAAAGAACAATTAAAAATGTATTATCATAGCAACCAAAGCAGTTTTTTTTTTTTTTTTCTTTCTTTCTTTTTGGTTGTATAAAAAACCACAGCACTGATGCAATACAAAATGACACAAGAGAATAAATGTATCAAGTTGTTATGGCAACTGAAATATGTAGGTTGGGATTTATGTATCCAGAACTTTACTTCTGTGTAAGTAAAATAAACATTATCTTTGCTAATTAAAATATCATGCAAATATTATTTAATTTAATACCATTAGTCATGTTTTCTGTTACAATTAATGACTTACTTTCTGTTTTCTGTTTGCAAGTGTTTGCATTTGCTTCCAGCTGTGGTTCGCTTGAATTTTCAGTGCTCACTTATAGGGGCTTAAATGCAGAAGGATTCCACTGAAGCTAATGAATAAAATGTATGCAGATGGGCACAACAGGAATCAAACCACATGCCTTAACATGTTATTCTTACAGCAGCCAACCTTTATGCTCAGAGGGGCTTTTTGCAGGTGTCATTGCTCCGCGCTAAAAGGGAAGCCGTTGCAGCCACAGCTCCCTATCCTTCGCCCAGCTTGACACAGCGCACACAGCTCTCCACATCCCATTTCTGCATATAGCCTGCCCTCTTCAGCTGTAAATTTAGCCTCCAAGATGTTGCATGATAGCCAATTCTAAATGAGCATTCATTAATTATGTTCAGCCTTTTAATTTTTCTAGTCCTTTTCCTCCAGCCTTCAGGAGAATTCAGTAATAGCTTCTGCTTTATTTGAAAGAAATAGATCTTTAATATCCCAAATCACTCTTCATATTTCATCTTCTTTATGCCCAGAAAAATGCAGAGCAATGGCTGAAAGGTAAGGAATGGGAAGCATTGAGAGTCAGGATCTGACTGAATCCCAGTGAGCTGAGGGAGATGCAATTAATTGTTTAAAGTTCTCACCTCATCCATTCTCGTGGTTAAAGGAGTCTGAATTTGCCCTATGGTGTTTGGTAACTCTGTTGCAGAGAATGCTTTGGAAAGCAGTCTATCAGAATAAGAACTCAGCCATACAGAAGGCAATTGTCTCCATTCCTTTTGTGGATTGCTGCCTGGCATGGAGCTACAGCAAGGGAGGGTCTTTGAGACCTCTAACCCATCTGTCTGGGCTCATGTTTTAAGCATCATTCTCATACAGCTGGACTGAGTGTCACTATCTCTTCAGCCTTGCAATACTCTCTTTTCCCAGTTTTCCTCTCTGCAACATGCAGGAGGCTAGCAGATCCTTCCAGTCCCCTGTATTTGGTGTGCCAGGTCTCAGCAGGACAGAGAGCAATAGCCCTTGTATGGCTCATCTTTGCAAGGGCTCTGGTGGCTTTACAGTGCCATGGTCCATCCCCATTGCAAGAACCACTGAATGTGGCATAGCCCACCACTGTGCCACCTTAGTGGCATGCTACTCCCTGGCAAAGGAGATGTACAAGTGGCTCATTTTGCAATCCAGCTGAAAACAAAACTCTGCACGACTGGCATTGGAGATGGAGCCTAGACCTGAAAGGTGAAGCTTCTGGGTGTGTTTTCTGGTCACAAGGCTTGAGTTTGTGGAGCCAGCTGACTCCAGGCAGCTTCATCTGAACTGTGAATGTGGGAGGAGAAAAGATGACGCATGAGCTAGTGTCTCCTGGAAAGTCATTTGTCTTGCTCCAGGTCAGAGTCTGAACACAACCGGGTAATTACATGATATGGATGGTCAGGGAGCTAGGATTCGAGGGTAGGTGTTAGCCCAGCCAAATTGACTATGCAATATTTAGTGACTTGGGTGACAGCTTATAGACCAGTGGGCAAATCTGTGCTCGGGACAAGCAAATGCAAAGCTCACTAGTACCATTCTGACAACCAGAGGTACTCTGAGAGCAAGGCTTGCTTGCAGGAGGGTGGGGATCATGAAGTCTGAGCCTGACCTTTCTGCAACACCCGCTGGCAGCCATGCAATTGTTCTGAGCTCTGACACTCTTTAAGTCTGTCATAAAATCTTCTGAAAGGTTGAATCCATTCTAGCTAAAGTTGAATCATAAAAATCCTGGGGGAAAATAAATATTATTGTGATATTTATGCTTTCTTTCAACTTCTCTCTCTCTCTCTCTATATATATATATATATGCACGTATTAAAAAATTCAAGTGCTTGTGGTGTGATTTGTATGGTAGCATTCATGTCCAAATGCCTGTTTTCCTTTTTTCCATTCATAGAATCATAGAATCACAGAATTATAAAGGTTGGAAAAGCCCTCCAAGTTCATCTGGTCCAACCATCCCCCCACTACCAATGCCACCCACTAAACCATGTCCCTAAGCACCACGTCCAACCTTTCCTTGAACATCCCCAGGGATGGTGACTCCACCACTTCACCTTCACATTTACTGGTCATATTGGGAAGACTGGGGCCCAAGGGACTGCAGTGAAATTCTTGCAGGGTTTGGCCCATGAGACCCAGTAGCAACATGCAACATCACCCTGACCTGGCATGGCTGTAAGGACTGAGCTGTTGTGATGTGATGTGGACAAACCTGGACATCTCCAAACAGCAAACCAGAATCCCTGCTGTAGAAATAGAAACAAACCCCTTGGTGATGAGGGAATCATTCAGCTGTGGATACAGAAGCATGCTTTTGCAAAGGCCTTCAGAAACACTCAATTAGGCACCATTTTTTCTAAAGGATTTTGTGGGCAAGACAAGAGCTCTGCTATATTATTTTTGGACTGAAATTTAGGCCTAGCTGAAGCAAGTGAAATTCTGCCTGGCTTCAGCAGGATTACATTCCTGATTTTAGTTTCTAGCATAGCCTGCTCTGGGATTGTCTGAGTTTTCAGTCATCTGTGATATGGGTAAAAGTTAATTCCTGCCAAAAAATTTGCTGAACGACACTTCTTCCTATAATAAGGACTACAAGAGGAATAGAAACAGGACTAGCAGGTACAGAAAAAGGAAAGCATATCTCATGGTCTCTAGGACTTTTCCTTCCCATGTCATTGCAGGAAAAGCTCTCTGAACCCACAATGGTGCTTTGTTTCCCACAAACTGTTCAAGCACTACAATTTTTTTTTTGGTGGTCCAAGACTGCCAGCAGCAAGAACCAAAAGTGAGATGCTTAGAGAACATTTAGGAGAGCGGTCAGCCCTGCCTAGATACAGCAAAAAGGTGCAGTCCTCAGTGGTCAGATCACAGACACAGAAGGCGTTCCTACTGTTCCTGGCACATTGCAAAGGAGGAACTTGACCTGCATCCAGCTTTAGTTCGTACACAGCTTGAGTACAGCACTATTGGAGTTGGCTGCAACCTTGCGTCAAGGTGGGCTCAGGTCTTTGCTGGTGTCAGCATCCTGCTGTGCAGCTCAGTTCAGCTCAGGTTGCTTCCTACTCCAGTGTATTTGTTAAATGAATTCATTTACATAGGTGTCTTGTAAAATGGATAACTCCAGCATATGTTAGTGTATTTTGCTTTCCCTGTGTAACTTCTGAAACGTTCTAATGATTTGTTTCAAACTGCTTACTTTCATAAAAGTTAATTAAATAAAAGCAGTATCTCTCAGCACTCTATATTCCTGGGAGCATTTGATTACCAAGATGATAGATTTTCTGACAGATATTGGCATTCACAAGTTAACAGTTCCTTTTTTTTTATTTTTGTTTTTAAATACCCTGCCCCCCTCTTACTGTAAATCATTCAGGGCAAGCTGGGAATTTATCTGTGAGTCCTGGAGAAGGATTCTCCAGGAATTCTCAATACAAACTGCCAAAATAGGTCTCAGATCAGCTTCTGATTTGAATTTCTCTCTCTAAACACACACAGGAGAGCATTCACTAAGCTTCCATCTATAGGAGAGTCTGCATTAGCTCCCTGAATCCTAAGGCAGCTGCAGATTTATTTCAGCTCCTGGGCTGAACATTGCCACATTCCCATCAGTGCCCCTGGTCACTTGCAAAGCTGAATCAGCCTTTTCCAGCCACAAATGGTATATGTGCCCCAGGAAATATCCCACACAGGTGTGTGCGCAAATAAAGTCAAAGTTGTGGCAGCAATGTCCAAGAGCATGGAACAAGAAAATATTGTTTGCATATATATATGTATATATATTTTATTAATCAAAGTGTTTCCAAAATTGGGCCTCATTCCTAGACAAAAACGTGGTAACTACCATGGATGGTTACAAGTACCTCATATCGATACATGAAATATAAGTTCTGGAGCCATATAATGGGCTGGAGAATTCATCCACTAATGCAGAGCTTGGCTGCTATAGGAAGATCTCCTGTAGGAATTCTTGGAAACCTCACATGCCATAATTGCCTGCGAGGGCAGATGCTCCTTCTGGCTGGTTGCTGGCTCAGACATGAACTGGAACAGGCTGCCTGCTGAAAGTGGAACCAGAGACAAGTCTTTCATAATTCATAACTGTGTACTTTGGCAAAAAAAAAAAAAAAAAAAAAAAAAAAAAAGAATATCAGCAAGAATTTTGTTGACAGTTGACTGTGACAATTGTGCATGTTCTGATAAGCTATAGGAAAGATGTGTTATAAGCACAGACAAGCTTAGCTGAGCACTGTTAAAATTAGATAAAATTAACAAGGTAGCTAATGTGATTACTATTTTATTAATAAACATTTAAATAATGCTGTAAGTTTGCACAATGAGAGAGACATTGCCCTGAAGAGATTACAGTCTAAATAGTCCATGTTAATTATAATCTAAATAGATTAGCATTAATTATAAACAGAATTGGAAATTGCTTTTGGTGTGATCTGCAAGTCTTATAGTTACCAGCCATGTGAGCTAAGTTACCAAATGAAGTTCTAAGCTGTTTTTGCAACATTTACTTGTAAAATTTCTTCTCTGTTCTTTTTCTCCAGGTCTGTCAGTCTTGTTCTGACAGACTTAGAGGAAATAATATTTTCTTTTGTGATATTTTCCAAATACCAGCCTTCTAGATACAAGGTGCTGATAAACAGTGTAGGCTTTTGCTAATAGTTTTAATTCAAGCTTGAAGTTATTATTTTCAGAACCTCCTACCAAGAGGTACAAGTGTGGTGCATTTGCTGCCCTGCATTCATACTGTGTCACCCTGGGGCTGCCAGTTCTGCTTTTCATAGTGACCTCCACAGATCAGGAATAATGAGGTGTTGCTAAAATACTTATTTTGTATGAGCAGGCAACTTTAGTGTATACTGTGTTCATGTATGTTTAGAGAGTGTAGGCTTGTTGGATAGCTTCTGAAGGGAGGACCATACGTATGTCAAGAATAAGAAGAGACTCAAAGCCAAGAGTACTTAGTTTTTAATAAACCTATCACAGGACATAACAAGCATCCTTTTTGCTTCTGTTTATACAGTCCTGTTTATTTCAAAACACGAAGCTAAATGACTTTTGGTTTTCAGATGGATTGCTAGCGTATACTTCATTCAGGTTTGGGAATCAGATATTATTCTGCTAATGTGTATTGAACCTGAAAGCACTGGAACAGAGACATGTTCCAAATTTATTATTATTACTTTTACTTGAGCTGTTGCAGCCTCCTAATGTCCTTCATTTACTGTTCTTCACAATTAATCCATGACCTGTTTCCCTAAGGAAAACATTTCACAGTATTTTTTGACATTGTTTTTTGTTCTTTCAAAATACTGGATTCAGCTAATGATGACAACTTTGAGGGAGAAGAAAAAAAAAAAAGGTAAAACATAAGCAAACTAAACTTGTTCCTTATCCAAGTTTGCAGCTGCACTCATTTGATAACTATTACTCTATAGTCTGTAGTTTCTGCTGGAAATTGTCAAGCCCCATTGAGAACTTGCAGAATCTTAGTTTCTTTAAGGATCAGGCAGAGCCTGGTCTTGATGATTAGCGGAAATAGGTAACACATTGATTTGCAAAGCTTACATGTATATTGCTGCCTGTAAATAATAACAGTATAAAACACATCAGGTGTTCAAAGACGGCAAAGATGAAATGAATTTTTTATGCATGCTTCTTAATTCTTTGTAACACCAATTTTCCTTTTCTTGGAGAAAAAACAAAAAAACAAAAAAAAACAAAAAAAAAAAAACCCCTGCAACGTTCAGAGCTGCTGGGTTCAGGTCCTTGCTTTCCTGCATAACTTTGGCCATGTTGCCTTGCTCTCCCTTCCAGATGGAAGATACGCAACACTCTTCCGTGTTAAGAAACAAGGCAAAGGAATGCGTGCTTCTCTATTACTGCAGGCATGTTAGAGAAACTAAAAACTGAGAGAGGACATGCATGGAGTCCCGTGTGCTCAACCCCATGTAGCTGCTGGGCCTGATCCAATACAGCATTTAAACACATGCTCGGCTGCAGCACAAAACCAAGGCCATTGGTTGCACTGAAGTTAAAAGCACGTGTCTAAGTAGTTTGCTGGGTTGGGGCCAGCATTCAGTCTTTTGCTGGACGGAGCCCTAAGTAAACAATCTAGTATCAGAGGAGAAAACATTTGCACATGTGGATGTGATTTGGCTGTTTCTGTGGCACGGGCTTGTTGTTTTCAAAGTTGTGCTGGCAATGGTTGATCTATTTAAAATGCTAACAATTTCTTGCCTGTTGTGTTAAAATTGACTGCACTCCTGGTGAACAGGCTGAAAAAAAGGATGGACCTAAATCACTCACAGTGTCTGTGATGCTCAGCACTGATAGATTCAGGAGACTGTACGCTGCTTGAATTCACACAGCTTTCCTGTTCGTGCTCTTGCAAAGTGCCCAGAAATTTTCTGAGATTTGAGACAGTGGCAGTCATAATGTTTCATTCAATGCCTACCTCTTCAAGCACATTTTTGCAGGGCAGAACATTGTAAACAGAGAAGTCATTTGTAATATTTATTGTCTTAATGCAAAATCTACAATAACATATTGGATTTTCAGCAGGAAAATTGAAAAAAACAAATACAGACTTTTACTTCTATTAAAGATACTTTTTTTTTGGGGAAAATTACTGTGTTTTCTTGATGGTTTTCTGTATGTGATGTAAGATTGTAATCTGTGTAAATGAAGGAAAGGTCAAAAAAAAAAAACACAACAATTTAAGTATTTGCAAATATGGCTACTACGCAAGTGTGAAACCCTTTCAAAAATACATCACTAAGGAGAATGTTGTGAATTAGAAATGAGAAGAAAAAGCAGGTAATGCGGTTGGTATTGTAAAGAAATCTGTTCCTGCAGATACTCCAGATGAGACCCCATTACTATCTGTGGGCCTTTGTGACAGGGCACGGATTTCCTTCCTTATCTTGATGTTGTGATGCTGAGAGCTGCTGAGCACCCTGAATGCCTTCTGAAGTCAACTAGAGATAATGATAAGCATCACTTTTAGGTTTATCCTATTAAGACCTTCACAGACTTCCATGAGTGTGACTATGAGATTAAACCCCAGACATTTTGCATGACAAAACATCAAGGTGAAAATCTTATGTATCAACCACTTGAGGTTTATGTGAATTTGGGCTACATTTTTGTATGTGCATGCTAATCGTTACATTAAGGTATAACAGAATTATAATGCAATCTCAGCTACTTTGTTTATCTATTTATTTATTTATTTTTCCCCTTTAGGCTGCAGATTCCAATGGATCAGAAGGATCTGGGCAATTTGGGGAACACAATAAGGAGAAACAAACTTTTGAAAATTATGCAGTAGAGATGAAGATAAAGGTAGGGTCCACTATTTCATGATGGAGTGTGAAATATTTATTTAGCTGAGTTTTTTGTTTTTTTTTTTTTTTTCTTTTCTCGTTATTGACTGCAGGTATGTTAGCACATTCAAATGAGGCTTATTGCTGCAATTTTTTCTTGTATGTTATTGGCCCTGTGTATTTCATGCCATCCCAGGATTGGGTTTTTATTCCATATGTAGAAATGTTGTTAATATCAGTGAAGGTTCTATAGGTTTGCTGATCTCAAGCTGCTTTCATTTCAGTGTATTTTTGAATTCTGAGCTTTTGCATGGTTAGTAAATTTTATCCAAGGTGGTTTTTCTTCAGTCTCCCATTGAATTTTGTAGTTTCTTTGTGGCTTCAAGTCAGTATGGAAGAATATGTCAGCAAAGTGGTGATTTTTTGTATGGGCAGTCTAATGATACGGACCATAAAACTACACTGAATAATGCATGAAGCAATATGACTTCATGGCTGTGGTAAGGAGGTAAGTTATAGTTCTCTTTGTAACAGCCTTGCTGTTTGCAGTGCTGCAGTTGTAAGTGTTTCATTATAGTATCTCCATTATTTTCATAGGTTCACAACTTGGCTGGAACAATTCTCCTGGGCCTAGGTATTATTATGTAGAGTTTCAGCCTTGAAGTCATTCTGTATTTTTTCTCTTGGAAGTGAAAGAAAATTATTAAGTTTTCTTTTAAAGTTAGTAAGCTGGAAACATGACGAAAAGAAAACAGACATTAACCAAGTTGGCATGCATATGTGATACCTTGTAGACTTCAATGAAAGTTGTTTATAACAGTGGAAAATTGCAGATTATTACCTTGTCTAATACTTTTCCATGGGTTTTGCTTACATTCCTGGATCAATTTTTCTGTTCGTTATTTTTTTTGAGTTCTAAAGAACTAATAGTCTAGCATAACTTTCTGAGTTTCTTCTGTTGCTGTATTCCCAAATGATCAGAAAACTTTTGTACTGTATCCTCTGGTACTTACTTGGAGTTGAAGTGTGATTCTTTGTGAGATCAGCAGAACTGGATGTTTTGGTCGAACCCCCTTTTAAGAACCTGATTCTTTCTGTGCAGTTTTGAATGTCCCCAATCACCTTTGTAGGGAAAAGGAGAGCATGAATCAGTTCAGGTACGGGGCTGATGCACTCTCCTTACTGCATAAAGCTGAAGTGGATATTTTGCCCCATTGCAAAATATGATTAATATCTGTCAAATCCAAAGATTGTATTGCATGAACTTGTACACTCACTGAATTTTACCCATATATTTATGGAGGAAATTATTTCCACACAGCAAGGAATTATCAGGGGCTTGATATGTGCGCTAAATACACTGCTTACATGAAAATGTTGTAGAAAACACAAGATGTCCTGATCCCAGCCCAATTTCCTATCATTTCCAATATGAATGCCCATCTGAACAATGTACTGTTTTTCCTGCTTGTAGTCACAGTACTGTGGACTCCTGGACTCAATGTTTCTCCATCAGCAATTCTACAAATTATATTTTCATGCTGTTTGTATCCCTTCAGCACAATGTGTACCTGAGAATAAACTCCAAAAACTGGCAAGCCCACTGCCAAACAATAAGAAATTCAGAGCTGTGGGTGGTATTTTCTTCAGTTCCCAGTACCACGGGACAGCAGATACAAGATGTTTTATTTTCATGCCTTGGAATTTACCATTTTGTGTCAGTTCATTTGGAAGAGTCATTTTGTCTGATTTCTTTTTCAAGTGGCTGTGCTCGAGTGTCAGTAGCACACGGCTATGACAGTGACACATAGATATTTAGGACTGGCTACATGTTTAAACATATGCACCAGTGCTTTTCAGTTGCTGATGATCAATTGGGTGTTAGATTTACTTCCCCAGGCAGAATGCTCAAGAATTAAAATGAACTTTTCATTCACCATGGATCTTGAGAGCTGAGAGCCACTTCAGGACGTGTTGCCCTTGAGTACTGTGTTTCTGTTGCAGAGCACCCCAGCCCACATAAAGCCAGGGCAGCGTTCGTAACTGAGTCACTTCTGTTTCATTCTGAATAAAGGATTTGTGGGAAGCAAGAGAAAACATTTATGGCTTTGTATGGAAAATAATAAATGCATAAAACCCTAGGCAGAAATTTTAAATTGGGAAAGGCTGCAGAGCTTTCAAAAGGCTAGTTTATCCCAGGCTTTTCAGAGCTGTAGAATGGCTCAAGAACCCTTCCCCATCCTCTGCTCCACACCCTGGGATTGTGAATGTGCATTTCCTACAACACTGCAAGTCATATTCTGTTCCCAGCTTGCCTCACCCTCTTTTCATGTCTGTTGGCTAGTGAGCTTGTTGGTGTGAGACTATTAGAGAGGTTGTATGGGCACCACCTTGGGGGATTTTGAAGACCAGGCTGGATAACAGCCTGAATAATGTTCTCTGACTTCACTGCTGACTCCGGTTTGAGCAAGAGGTTGGAATGAAGATCTCCTGGAGTCTTTTCCACCCTGACTTCTCCTGGAAGCCTAGCACTGTATCAGCTCCCAGAGAGGAAGGGAGGCAACCGCTCCATGGCCCCACTGATCTCCCTTGGAGGCTTGGGGCAGGAGCAGAGGGGATCCCCCCCACAGCTGTAGAGCAGAAAACAAACATCCTCTAAATCTGTTGAGCCTGGGGCCACTGTGGCCACGTGGCTGCAGAATGCTTGGGATGGAGTAGGGGAACTGGCTGTTTGGCCTCCCCTTCTCCCCATGCTTGTTTTACCATCTACAGGGCTCAGAGCAGTGAGGACTGTGATACCCCACATAAAAGAAAATTATCTGTTTCTTTCTGTTGAGAAAGCTCGGGAAATGGTCAGGACTCCAACGTTGATTGTGCTAAATAGCAATGAAATTTGCCATGCACAGGAGAAGGGAAAGCTATAACAAAAGCTTCTGCCTGAGACTCTCATGGGCCTGAGGCCAGTTGCAGAGCTGCTGCTGTTAAGGCTGCTGCAGTTGGGAGGGGCAGAATTGCTAATTTGTTGATCTTTAAATTAACACCAGCACTCATGGGCTTCTGGTTCAGCCTGGGAACTGCATTAAAATTCTCAGCAACTGAGGTATACAAAACTTCATGCCTTCTGAAATTTGTATTAACTTCTTTTCATGGCTAAAGCAGGATTTATTCTGACATTTCATTTGTAGTATAGCTCCTGACTACAAATCCAGGATCTGCTAGATTAGAGGTTTCTCATTTTTTATTTTCTGTGTACCACAGAAACAGTCCTAATAAAGAGGCTGTCTCATGGGTTTTTCCCTTCTAGCATATAATTACTCACATAACTTTTATCCCAGTGGTGACCTATTAACTAACCAGTTGTGATGCACAGCAACCTCACTGGAACAGGGCTCAAGTGGTATAAATGAGCTCTGACCATAGAAACATAATTTCATAACTACAGCGATTGCCCTCTTGGAAGACAAGTAATCAAGAAAGTATTTAATGTATTCGTAACTTGTTTGGGTGCAATATAGGACCTGAAAACAGGAAAGAGAACATAACCCCATGTAAAAGACTGCCAATTTGGTACCATTAGCAAGTACTCTGTAGTACACAATTTAAGATACATTAAGCGTAAATAAATCTTTCTCCACATTTGTGAGAGGATGTGTGTGCTTTTGTGTTCTCAGTGTAGGTGCATAGAGCCCTAATTAGTCACAGGGTAAATTCTGCAAAATGCTGACATTCCTAATACTTTGCTAACAGTCTGGTAGATGTCTTCTTTCTCAGTGTCTACACCAAAGCTTGGAGACCTAGTATTTATTATTTTTTTCCCCCCTTCATTTCCATTGTTTGAGTTGGAGATAATAATGAAGCTTTTTTTTTTTTTTTTTTTTTTTTTTTTTTTTTTTTTTTCTATTATTTTCCCTTTAAAGAATCAGTATCTCTATACAATATTTGCTCAACAATAGTTGGGTTTCAAAATAATTTATGAATTATTTTAAAAAGGAGGTGTCATGAAAAATATAAAAATCATAGAATCCTTCCTATTAAATTTTACAGAAGCTTGCTTTTACAAAATATTCATTTCAGCTGGATGTTACAGGCTCTGCTTCTAAATATAACTGCCTAATTAAGCCCTATGCTTTGGTTATCCAAGTGGAAGTATCTGGATGCAGTAAAGTTTTTAATGCCAGAAAGGAGCATTAAATTGTCCAGTCTAAATTACTGCATTGTAAAGACCATCACATTTTACCCACTCACCTTGTATTGCTTGGTTTTGTATGATTTAAAAATAGACACCCTGGTAAAATTAGAGGAGAAGGAAGCAGTCACCTAGGTAAGTGGCTCTCACATGGTGGTCCGCAGAGCCACTGCTATCACAGTGGGGAATAGTTGTTATTCTTTCTACATTATGGTTTCCTGAGAGTCAGAGCTCATCAGAGAATATTTTTGGCCATCTAAATCAACTACAAAAGCAACGATAAACCATCTCTTTTCACCCCAGATGGCTGCTTCTGAACTTGTTTGTTTTTTGGGTCAAGTCTTTCTATAGTGGATTTCAGTTGTGATCATATGGACAGATAACATGAAGGCTGGAAGAGCAGAGGAAAAAAAATAAAACTAAGCAGCGATATGACCTGCAGAAATTAGAGCAGAAGGAGTTGTTGCTAATGAAGGGGAAAGCTGTGCCAAGGATTTGAAAATCTTATGTTTAGGCAAATAAAATGAATGGTAGAAGTATCTACTTGGAGGAAGAAAATGGAGCCACTAAACTTGATCTTTGGGTTAGGGATGGGGTGTTAATGAAAATAAGGGCTTGCATTCTCAGGAGAATTTCTGGATTCACTGAATCAGTCAACTCTTCATATAGTGCATCCCTGGCTTTGAGTAGTCATTGATAGATGTGACTTAGAAGCTTCAACCAAGAACCCTGGCAACTAAAATGAGCCCATGGAAGAGTAGAGCTGTGGTCAATGTCCCCAGAAGTGTGGGTCTCTTCTGTCTGAAGCTAAAGGAGATTCTGCAGGTGGTAGTAGGTGGCAATATTTCAGGGATGCTGCAGCTTAATGTTGTGGTAAGGTTGGGCAATGCACAGGCAAATCCTGTGCTGTTAAATACTCCTTGGTGCATTTTATGGAGGGAGGTGACAGTGCACGATTTAAACACCCAAAATGGAGAAGGTCAGGTGAAAACTTCTGTGTACACTTACGGAGCCTGATTTTTACCAAACACACACACAAGTTGGGTTGCTTACACAGCCTCAATGTGTTCAAAACCTCCGTTTTTCATATAGGTGGTGAATAGGATCATGAATTCCCTGAGACCAACTCAGAGGAGTTACTTCAAGTAGAGGCATTTACAGATCATGTCCTCGGAGACCAATTTCAAAATATATTCCCATATGCCAATTTCTAGCATGATATGAAATTTTATAGCCAAGTCATTAGGTAATTATATGTATCGAAATGTTGCACACCTTACTAGATCAGTTTGAATCTACCGAGTAGAAGAGAACAAACTTTGACAAAAGCTTGACATCTAAATGTTAAAATGTCTTCCAATTTTATGTTTGACTGAATTCCCTTTTATTCTTGTCATGCCCAGAGCACAAGCATTGCTTTGTTTAGAACAATTTAACAGGTTAATTTGTTCTTGGGTGGAGGTGGTTAATTGGTTCTGACCTGAAGGATGTTTGAAAAGTTCCCTGATTCACATAATCTATAGTTTAATAGGCTTGTCTGGCTGTTTGGCTACTGGACTAAACCACAACAGAGAGAACATGCAGGCTGAAATGCAGGCTGTAAACACAAATCAAGTTTGTTTTGCACACGTGTGGTTGCTCAGAGTGAGCTAAAGTTTTAGGCAAAGTCAGAAGTGCTCTGGAGACTTTCTCTTTAAGATATTACATCCTTCAAGACTTTACTAGCTGGGGGAGGGTTGGTTGCTCTCTGACCACATATCTGATTCACTATGGATTTTGTAACTTTGGTAGCAGTGACTTCATTTTGGCAAAATAATGTGTGTCATTTACTGAACCTCTTGCTGCTTTAGCAATCATGAGAATATTAGGGTTATAACCTGAGTAATTTATGGAAGAGAGGTGATTCTTAAATATCCTTTTATTTTCTTGGAAGGGCTTGCTTTATTGAAAACATATTTTAGCTCTGAGTGAGAATGAGAGATCCTCAGCAAAGCACCCGGGGGGACTGTGCTGTCCAGTGTGTTGAAAAGGTGAATTGTAACGTATGGGTGTCTAGACATTTCCTCTTGTTGCTGTCAACAGTCCAGTTGGCTGTATTTTTTTTTTTTTTTTTTTCCAGTGAATAGGAGCATTGATTTTCCTCTCTCTTTGGCCAGAGCTTTCATTTTACATATCTCTCCCTTTCTGTGTCTCTTTCTCTCTCGCTCCCTCTTTCTTCCCCTCTCTTCCTCTATCTGTAAGAGAGGGAAGACTTTGAGAGCTGACAGCAAGCTTTCTAATTCAGAATGATTCATGTAAGACACCTGAAAGGCAAGCTCTGCACCAACATCACTGCAAGAAAGGTAGGGGCTTGGGGCTAAACAGTCTGTAAAGGTCTGAGCAAAGCGCACAGAACACAAAATAAATTGATTAAGTCTGCGAATCTGTCAAAGGTGCAGAAAAAGTTTGGGAAAGAACTCCAGGAGACTTTAAGCTCTGTTATTCAGTGTGCTTTTTTAAAAAATTAAACCTTTGATATATTTTTCATAAGTGAGAAAAAAAAAAAGGTGCCCCGCTCTAGCTTTCAATAATGTATATAATGGTGGTGGGTTTGTTTGTTTGTGATTTTCTTTTTTTTTTTTTTTCTATTTCCACGGATAATAAATTAAAATTATATCACTGTTGCACTTCCCAGACCTGTGTGCATGTGTAAATGTGCAGTTCCCACCTTTTAACCTGACTGCTTATTTTCTGTTATACTTTCTGAAAGTTCGCCTTATCCAGCTGTTATTTATATTCACTTCCTGAATTTGAATGTGACCTAGTAATTCAGAGTGATTGTAGATGTGACGCATGAGCTATCGCACACACCTTAACGTTTCAATCATGCACTTCAAGCAATATGCATTTGCAGGAATTGTGCTCTTAATAAAAACCCGTACAACCGAAAGCAGTTGTTTTGGCAGAGAAGTGACAGCGCTGTGATAGATGGGCCCGATAGTTGTGTGTGTTGTGCTTGCTCGGAGTTAGTAGAAAAGAGGAGGGAGAGAGCGAGCGAGAGGGGGGAGAAAAAAAAAGACAGGGAAGGAGAGAGAGAGAGAGATTGAGAGAGAGCGAGAGACTTGGCAAAGGAAATCTTATGGGTATACTGAAACAGCAGATCAGAATTGTGAAACCAGAGCCAGGGCTGAAATGTGATGCTTTTGCTCTTTTGTGCTTGTTGTGGTTCTCATCTTCCCATGTAGAAGGCTGCATACCATTCAACAGAATATTTTGATCGCAGATTGAACAATGCAGCAATCAAGCCTGATAAGCCACCTGGAAGTTTTGCTTGAGACGATTTCTAATGGGTTTTCTGATCCCTCTGAGCATCATGACTGCCTTTAGCATTGTGGAGGAGGACTCGAGTTTCTTATGAGGGCCCCACTTGGAAAAGCAGGCTGTGCAGATTCAAGCCTCCGGTTCTGTTCATGCTGTTCAAAAGCCTTTCCTCACCCTTGCTGATTTGTTTTTATGATTTACATACACTCCTGTGGAGATTTACAGAATGGATTGTCTGTGCATTGTCACGACCAAGGTAGGACTGGAAACATTGCTATAATGTATACATATTTTTCTGCTATTTTTCTATTCCTGTAATTAAATAGATTGAGCATGTACTGTGTCAGGTTGCAAGATAAAGTGATAAATAAGCTTTGCTTCAATGAGCATTTTGTTCTCTTTTTCTGTAGATTATGCAGTTTGCTTCTGTATCACTTCCTAAATGATATGTAATTTACTTATTTTTACTAGCTAAAAGAAAACGATTCCATATTTTATCTTAGCCTGTGCTTGTGTCTATTAATATCTCTAGCTACTGGAGCACTTTCAGAATACATGGTATCAGGCAGATATTTTCTTTGCTTATCAGCTAATTCTCTAAACTAAAGAATAAAAAAAAAAAAAAATGAGGGCATTATATGGGTCCTAGCATTTTTAAAGAGGCCAATCAGATGTAGTTTAGATAGTCATGATGTTTCTGATTGGAGAGATGCAAGTTTCTTTTGGCTTATTGTGGCTTTTTGGGGGAAAAACGTAGCTTGCTTTGCATATCTGGGCCTGCAAAATAAAAATGCCTTGGTCCCAGTTCAGCACGCTTATACTGATGTTGGATCTAACCTGGTTATTTGGGAATGGTCCTTCTAAATAATTCCTTCCAAACGTGCATGTAAATAAATTTTTATCCACAAAATTTGTGTCAGGTTAAAGACTGTGGTTAAGGACACTGCCCAAATTAAAGATGTGGGATAGGGATAAGTTGAACAGTTCTTTGAGACATCCTCAAACTTAGCAAAGTAACCTAATATTAAACGGGAGGGAGATGATCAGTGAACTTCCTTTCTGTTGCTTCAGGACAGGCAGGTTATCACATATTTGTAAGCAGATTTGCACATGGTGATAGTATTTATAAGGAATGGTTAATGGGGTAAATAAGGACATTAGGGTTCAGCATGGCTGTTCTCTGTTTTGGATTATTTTTGATGAATTTCACAATTGCCACAAGACTTGCAACATGCCAAGGGTAGTGAGAACAGCTCAAGGTAACATAAATGATAAGGTGAAACAATGTTTAGTACAGCTGTCACTGCTGTTATATTTTTTGCGTGATGTACATGTAAAACAGGGGCCCCTGTTAGTGACATGGAAAAGGCAGGAGGAGATACCCCAAGAACCCATTGACAGCAGTGAGTGGTGGTGGGTGGACACCACAGAGTACGGTGGACTTGCTGAAACAGATGCGAGCTGTCATTCCCCTCATGACAATGGAGAAACCCAGACGGGGAAAGAACAGGAGGTGAATGAGGCCACAGAAGGAGCATATGCTCCTTATGCTCCTTCTGTGGCCTCATTCACCTCCTGTTCTTTTTTGTTCTTTCTGGGCCTTTCCAGGTCTTTCTGGTTCCTGCAAACTGTGATGGATCTAAGACAGCATCTCCAATCTGCCTTGGAGCAGAGCAGAGGCTCCTATAAGTGCCCCTTGGTATCAGTGATACCAGTGAAAAGCACTCAGCAGCAATGGTGAAACACCACTGAGAAAAGCCTGGATGCAGGCTTGTGTTAAGAATCTGACTTATACTCCTTGATGTTTGTTTTTAATTGAAAATAAGCAAGAAGGTGGAAAAAGGAAGTTGCAATTAACCCTACTTCTGGGTCTCTGGTGGTGTGGTGTGGCCCCTTAGTTGCAACCATCCTTGGCCTTGAGAGTTTGGCAAAGAGGATTGGGGACAGGACAATGAGTCCTGTTAAGATCTTTTATTTATTTATTTATTTATTATTTTTCCTTTTTTTAATAACAGGAGATATGTCTCTATTTGTTTTATGAATTGACTCTGAATGTTTGCAATGAACAATTTCCCAGGGTCTTCTGATCAATAACAAATGTTGGCTTACCATCAACTCACTACCGTTGCTGCTCTGAGCAGGAATCCCAGCTCCAACTATCCACAATATTTTTCCTCACAGCTTTTCAGTCTCATGGATTTGCTACTAAATGGCCAAAATGATTCTGAAAGTCAAGCGTATGAGCCTCAAATATTCAACTCCAGATATTCAGTCTTTGCTGCCAACTTTGGTGTTGGAATGAGATAGGATTGTCACTTGTAGGTCACTTGCTATTTGGATGCTTGTGGGAACACCATATTAACATATATAAATGATCTGAATAATGGCAAATATCTCGTTTCAGAACACTTTCGTATTACAAAGGCTTGAAGCCAAAGAAATTACAGCTGATTTCCTCATCTTGCTTTGGTGCCATATTTAAATAGCTGCACCAGTGACATTATATTATATTGATCCATAATCTGCTTTTACTTGCTTTATTGTGCATTAGAGTAACCCTATTTCCATTAAGCCTAAAAAATTTTTATAGCATCAGTTTATACAAGTTTTCAGCAGTATAATGACAGATTTTTTTTGTTTGTTTTTCAGACTATTTTAAATTTATTTTAAAATTTACTTCAATAAATATGAATTCTACAGAACAGCAGTCTGACTATTTTTGGCCTCAGATCTGTTAATTTTCCTTATTTAAATATCCATTTGTCTGATTTGTGCAAATACTTGCCATTCTCATTCTTGGAAAAGTGGATCTTAATGTCAAGAGGGAGTAAATACATCAGTTTTATTCTTCACATGTTATAAATAATAAAAAGGGAGTAAAAGATGAATGCTATTTAAACTGCAAAAGATGAACACTGTTTAAAAAGTTGACATTTGTAACACGTGGTCATTAAATTTACACTGGAATTTGCAGTATTTCCAGCCTGTAGAAAATGACATAAATGTTGTGGTGGGGTGAACATGCCCTTGTAGATCACACACAAGGGATTCAAAGATCCTGTTTTGAACTCTATAGATGTCATCTAATAAGATTAATTTCTGACGTACCTCCCCAAACCTTAAATCCTCCTGACATTTTTTTTTTTTCAGCCAAAATGTAGGCTATGATTAAGAAAGATATAAGATATTAATTTGTACAGATTCTTTCTCTCCATTTGGATTTCATGTTTCCATACATTTCTGCACCCAGGACTTTGGAAATGCTGACTCAGTCAAAGAGAACTTATGGGCTTCTAGTTTGTTTTAATTTATCATATTCCCAATGTAGATTCTTTCTTTTCCTGTTGCATAATGCACATTATTTTGTGGCAGTAGTTTATCATTTGCAGGAATTCAGTATAAATAAAAGTTCAGGTCAAGACTCCATCCCTGTCACCAGGAGGTTTTGGAAAGGAAGAACATTCCCACTGTGCTGCCCAACAGTCGGAGGCAACATGCTGTCCTTTCCCCTGGCTATCAGTTCTCTCATCCTTTAGTCCTTTGCAGTGTTATGAGTACAGCAGTAGCTGCAGTTGGTGAAAAATAGAATAGGTAGTTCTGTGTTGCCAGACAAGCTTCTCTGTAATACAGATTGTTTTGCTGAATCCCCCAGCTCTCGTTGTCAGGTGACTTAGAAAAGATGATCAGCTTTCAGTGACAAAAAAAAATAATAAAAAAATATATCTTTCTGGCCCTCATTTTTCCAAAGGAGATCTCAAAGATGGAAAGTCTTAAGGTTTAAAAATCAGAAAGCAAATGAAGAGAAATCAAAATGTATTTTTATATTTTAAACCTCATGGGTCAGGTGTCAGGTTCAGGGTTTTTGATACTTGCAACTGGCAATCACAGCACCATAAAAAAAGGAGAATTAAATAATACCACAAGTTTCCATTCAGTCCTTTGTCACTAAAACCTTTGTAGATAAAAACCTCATATGTCAGAGATTTTAAAATTTCCCGGGCAATCTAGATTTGATTAAAACTCCAGATTTTAGTACCTGAATGTTTCTGTGTGTTGAGAAGAGCTTGCAAAGATGAAACCAGTGTACACTCATGACTAGATACTGTACAGTGTACACATGACTAGATACCAAATAAAATAGCCCCAATTTATTCAGAAAACCCAAGCCGCTTGTTTGTTGCCTAACTCCTGAATTGTACCCCCTGACTTGTACACCAGGGAACTGGTTGCCTTCGGACCAAGCCTGAATACCTAATTTGACCTTGTTGGTTTTGTTAGCTACAAAAATTAATTTAATTCTGAAAAAATACTCTTCTGAGATTCTTGTTGCCAGCTTCCATGTAACTCCGTGGAGGTTTAAACTGCATTATGCAATGGACAGGTTCCATATTTTATTCAAGTGTGGCTGGCTTCTGTGGGACCAGAAAACTAAATGAAAAAGTGATTATTCATGTGAGTGGAAAAAAATGTATTTATTTACAGTTAATGAAAGACTTAGTACGTTGCATTAATTAAGAAGATTTTTTAATCTTTTTTTTTTTTTTTTAAATTGTTTTAGTCTACAATATTTTCCTCTTCATGGCTGCCCTCCAAGCACCTTTTTTAAGAATTTAATTCAAGCATTTAAAAGAATGAAATAAGGATGGACAGTGAAAAAATATGTTTTGTGATGGCCCTAGGAAGAAGGGTCATACGGTTATGTTGCTAAGCCATACCAAGGATGAACATATTAAATTCTGACTGGCAATGTTGCCAGGAGCCAGCAACATCTGTCTATTCTATTTTCTTCTGCTCGTCTGGCAATATATTTAGAACCAGGGAGACCAACGTGTGCACTTAAGGCAAAACTGACAGATGTGTGAGCAGAAGTCTCAATACGAGCAATGGTCATGGAGAATAAGCCACTACTCTGAAGTATGGGATCAACGTCTAGCACAAACCTAGTGTATGAGTCTTCTGTAGGTCCCTTGTGTTCCACACATTCATCACTCCGCTTGGCAGCATGAAGCTAGCAGTAAAACAGAGAAAGGCTGTAAAATATGTACCTTATCATTTTGTTAGTACTAGCTTTCCCTTCCCTGTAGTCCCAACATAAAAGACAAGGCAAAATTCAGAACTCATCCTGCTCAACAGCAACACTGTAAATCTGACTGAGGAGTTGCTGTGGCTGGGCTTCTTGATTTTGAAACTGCCAGTCTGCATTCAGCATATCATTACAAATCCTTGTTGATAGCATTCCATGCTTTGAAAAGATAGATTTTGTGTCCCAGTAGGACACTGTGGATTCCCTAAGTAAGGGGGAAACTCTTGTTCAGCATTTAGCCAACACTATCCACTCCCAGTGCCAAACCAGTAGAATTAAGGGGTATTTTTGGAACTTGGCTGAAGGATGGAACAACATGGAGGTGGTACCGCAGGAGGGACCTCGCTGTTCCATGATCTCTAATTTAGAGCAGCAAAACTAGTCCCAAGATGCTCTCAGAAGGCCAGAATGGTAAATCAGATCAGATCATCTGCTGGAGGTGGAGAGCTGGTTCACGTTACGTGCCAGCTGTTGGTCTCACTTTGCAGAGGTGAGTCAATACTGAGGTTAAGTTGGATTATTGATTATGGTGGCATAAATTTAATGCAAATAGAATATTTATTTATGCCAAAGTGCTTTTAAAACAGGTTTCTCTGAAGAAAAGAGGCCTTCTTCCCTCCCCCACTGCTCCCTCCCCATTATATTATGTTATCTAAACTCTATATAGGGATTAAAAAAGGTATATACTTAGTGAGGTTCAGCTTTTTCTATAGGACTTTCTAAGGGATCAGTTGTGTGTGTCTGGGAGGCTGTTTGTAGAGTCAGTCCCCAGATTAGGAAATGAAAAAGCAAAGTATAAATACTCAGCTTGAAACAGTGCCTCAGGTGTTGTTATAATCTTACCAAAACCAGCAGAGCTGTAGAGTGCTGCATTACATGAGGATCTGATTTAAATTTAGCTGGATATGAAACAAAAAAATACCACATTTCTATGTGCCCGCATATTGTTAATAGTGCTAAATAGATCTGGGCAACATTTGTTGTTTTTTCTTTGCAAGACCTCAGGCTTTGAATCATTGCAGTTCCAAACCATAAATTGGGTAGCTAAGTTTTTTATGCTGAATTTCCAGGCTCTAACAAATCAGACACAAAGGATACATAATGATTTTCCCCCCAGAGATTCACATTTAGCTAAAATCAAAATCTTTTTTTTCTATAGTCATTATTAGGTACTGATGAGCACTTCAAACTGTGGTGTTTTCCTGACAGACCTTAAAAGTGTGATAGTGCTGAATCCATGCAATTTACATGTCATTTAGTAAACTCCACTCTTAAGTGGTGCTTGAGGACAGCTTTGATGACTGTGGGTTGGCTGCTGGTTAAACTGCACAGACTTAGAAGAGCAGGAAGACCCTTTTCATTGATTACCATTTATCTTAGCTGGAGAATATACTCGTAGATGTCTGACAGATGGGAAGTGTAACTGAGTATTTATTTAAAATCTTTATTTACCAATGGTAAATTTTGGAACAATTACTGTAAGCCGCTAGCTTTTGGATTTCAAACATTATGAATGTAAACTGATGAGACACGTGTTGTCTTTTCTAGAAAAAAAATCATTTTTTTTAGGGGGGAGTCTCAAGAAAATTACACAGAACAAGCCAATGTGCATTGCATATGCAATGTCTTGTAATTATATCTTGTCAAAAGCTCAACTTTTTTCTCCTTTATTCTTTAGAAATATGGTAATTGTCCCTTTTCCCTTGTAGTTAATTATAAATTTCAGTAAGAATTAAGTCTGTTAAATCTCTTCTTCCCCCTCTTCCCCCTCCCTTGGTCTCTATGGTAGCAGCAGGAATAGAAGGGAATTACTTTGATCTTCATTTCTGAATGACATTTCGTTTCTTCTGAGCATTGACCTTGTTTAGTGCAACTGAAATTTTCAATAGATTTCATTAGATTATAATTTGCTGATCTCAGAGAGATGTCTTTATTGAGATTGGTTTTAACTATGAAAGAAGAAGGGTGATTTGTTTCATAAATCTATGAACAGCTCTATAAACGGAGAAAAGAAAATGTTCAATTAACTGCTCAGGCAGATATGGTTAGGGCTTAATATTACTGCACAGCAGTGGAGAGCTGCAAACGTAAGGAAAAGTAGAAGATACTGAGCAAGACAAAGAAAATTAGAAAGCCCAATCCTGCCTCAATAAATGATAACATTTCCTAATGATAGCAGAGCTATATATCCTTAGCCAGCCCCTTCTCTAATATTCTGAGGGCCTGGCTGAAGGTGGGAAGATAATTTCCTAGTGCTGAGGTGAGCTGCATTTTTAAGCATTTCAGATAGCTGGAGCTGACCAAATGGATTCTTTGCAATGTCCAGGAGACCATTAAAAGCAGAAAAGATGGGTCTCCTGGCATGCATCTGCAACATAAACAGGTATTTCTTCTGTGTTTTAATCTGTTTGCTACTACCATGCAAATTTCCTTCTGTCTCCGTTCACCTAATGTGAGACTTCTGAAAAATGAGAGGATGTGTGCAGTTAAGGAGAAGAAAATGGTTATTTATGAGTGAATCATTAGGTCAGGGGTATTGCCTAGTATATGATTATATTTTACCCAATCTGAGACCTATAGCTGAGTTCTACAGTTTTCATTTCCCTGGAGAAT
The DNA here is from genome assembly GCF_964211825.1 of Aythya ferina. Classification (NCBI taxonomy): domain Eukaryota; kingdom Metazoa; phylum Chordata; class Aves; order Anseriformes; family Anatidae; genus Aythya; species Aythya ferina. Next base: position 6,499,649 of record NC_140296.1, read on the forward strand.
CATCTGCATCAGAGAAGGCAATTTGTCAGGCTGTGTAGGAGTAGATAAATATCTTCCACTGAGTTTGACTTCAGCCAACTCTTTTGTTACTGGAGACCTCACTCAAGGACTTGTATGTAACTTGCAAATCATATTCTTGGATGTTCTAGTGGATACAAAGGAAATCTTACCTGTGATCAGATGACTCTGATCACCAATATCTTCTCTGAGGTAGAGTTTGAAGTCAGATCTTAAAGAGTGTTGCAGTTCAGAAAGCCCTGAAAAAATGTTGAACAGATAAAATATTCCTAAATATCCTCTCTGTCTTTTGTCACATCTTTCAGCTGACCTAAGACCTGTCTCCAAATGTGTCTCTGGCCACAATCATGTTAGGCAATATTTGGCCTTCAAAATTTGGTATTGATGGTACATGTAATCTCTCCCTGCTTGTGGGACAGTGGCAATAATCTATCTATACATGCTCTTTTTGTCCCCCATACTCTCCCAGAAACTGCTACAGTTGATCCATGTAACGTCCACATCCTTGAAACCTTCCCCAGAGCTTGCTAATGTGCAAATGCATCTCTGTCACCAGCAACCTCTGCAGTGCAGTGCCACAAAACTCTCACCTTTACCCCTTTTTGATTCAATATTTCCATGCAGAAAAGTCAGAGGGACTTTTCCAGGCAGTAACACTACTGCTCTGCATTATATCAATGTATACGCAAGATACATCATACTGATGTTTCTAAGCAGTGCTAATAGTAGTCAGTTATTTCAACACTTGGCTGAGATAAGCATGTAGGAAAGAAGTTTGCTTAAGGCTGCATCCTAGGAAGGTAAATGTTTGGCTCAAAGACTTTGAAGGTCTTGAAGCCTTGGTTTTGGCTTTTGAATTTGGTACTTTCTCTGTGTTACCTATGTGGTCTGAATTTCTGGATGCTTGATAAACCTGTCGTTTGGGGAATTACGTGTAACAGTGCCTCTAGAGAAGGGATTGCACTAGCTGAATGGGGGTTAACATCTCTGTCTGGCTTTGGTCATCACTTCGTTGCTTCCTGACGGTTTTATTGCTATGCAATTTATCAAGGATTTAGAGCATCAACCCAGGAAAAGAAAGAAAAAAAAAAAAAGCGACTGATGCAGAATTCAGCAATGAGAATGGATTTATCTTTTTGTGTCCCCAAGTCTCTTTATACAAAAATTACACAAGCTGAAGATCTTACTGCATATTTTGAAAGCTCTGATTGCATGGAACTGTGATAAAGCCTATGCCTGGATAACTCTGTCTGTCACTATGACAGAGTTGTCTCAAGGGTGAAGTAGTGCAGGAGGCCAAGTATCCTCAAAGAAAAGGAGTAAAAGAAGAGTCTGGAAATCACTCATTTGTAAGCTATGGAGAAGCAGTGTCTGTTTCCATTTCAGATGGAGAACTCTTTTATTGGAACATATTTTCCACAATAGCAAAGCAAGACACGTTTCTTTTGCATAAAAATATTAGTAAACATGAAAAGCATATTACTGTACTCTGAAGATTGGCTGAAAAAAGATGATTTCCAATGATGGATTTTCACCTCTTTTTTGATTTTTAACTTTCTGATGTAATGGTGGACCAGAGTTTATAGTCCTTACTACACTATAGTCCTTGCTATACTATTATAGTCCTCACTAAATTCCTAAACTGGTTAAAATATTAGCAATAATAATCAAATGGAGTTAGTCCCTTTTGCAGCCTGCAAATATTTCCCAATGTCTTTATTCCCACACTTACTTGTATTACCTGTGCTTGCAGAATACCTTATGTAGTGTTGATCTTTTGGGTAAATTGTTCCTTAGCTGGTGTCAGTAAGGTACAACATGTTGGAGCTTGTGGCTGATTAAAAAAAAAAAAAAAAGTAAGATTGAACACTTTTATGCACCTTATTTTTCAACCTTATTTATCAGCCTTATTTCATGTTTAAACTGGGTGAGGGTGGAAGATACAAAAAGTATGAAAAGCATTGTTTTTAAACAAAATCCAAAAAGTATTGACCATTCAAATAGGAAATCAGCAGTAATTTAAAAAAGATGAAAAAATAAAATTTTGGAGGGGATAAATGCTCTGTCCTAGCCCTTGAGCTACACGCATTTCTCAGACAATTCCAGTGCAATGTCACGTTATTAGGACAATAATTCAAATATCCAGCTCTGAAGGGCCAAGTCCTGCAGTCACCCTGCAGCCCAGCCGCATGCTCAGCACAAGGCTGGAAAACTGGGAGCTACTGCCTTCAAGCAATTCTCATTACCTCTGTCCCTCTGGCCTTTGAATATGAAGCATATGTCGGGTGACTTGGGGTCTTGGGACAATTTGGGAGTGAATCTCAAAGTCAGGAATATTTACAGAGTGTTGCTCCCCCCTGCTGTGAGGTCCTGGCCTTTTATTTTGCAGATGTGTCCTCTTTAAGAATGTGAGGAGTCTTTTTAAGTAGTTTACTGACAATCATTTTATATACCTGGTTACTAGAGTTTGTAAGATGAGACTTTTCAATCAGAAAAATGTTTCCTGTCCAAAGCAAATTATTATTTTCTTACCTTTATCTTGGCCTGGATTAGACTGAAGACTTTTCAGTTGTTAAAAAAAGAAAGAAAAATAATTCACAATAATTTATGCAGGCTTTTGATCAAAATTTATTAATAGTTTTATTATTTCAATAGGATTACTTAGTTTGCTGTAGCATTCATCCCTTCGTTACAGGAGATAACACCCACCCACAGGATAATGCTGCCATGATACCAATGACTTTTTCAAATCCTTTTAAACAAGACTTTCTAAACTTTCATCTAAAAGTACAATGCTTCTTGCTTACTAGCTATGCCTTTTTGCATATTCCTGAAGTTGTCTAAGTGCAAATACAAAAGTTTTTAAGGTTTGGGGAATACAAAGCTGAAACTGATATGCACAGTTTTTGCAATACTTTACAAATGTTCACTTTTTAGAGATAAAGAAGAAAGCACTACTAGGCTTGGCTAGTTAATGTTCTCAAATCAGGCTCATAATTGAAAATAGGGTGAAGTCTCATCACTCCTGTGTGCAGAGGTTGCTCTCCTTTGCTCTCAGCATGAGGAAAAGAAAGGTGTATTGTAATTGCTTGCAATATACCTGTCTTAAAGGAAAATAAAAAAGAAGTGATTTTTTTTTTTCCTTCTTGTTATGTCCAACTTCAGGAACACACATAATTAGAGGAGTCCTCCAATTCAAGCAGCTAAATAATAGTTTGACTCTTATGTGAAATGCTGAGAGTAATGGTGGCAGACACTAGAATTTATTCTGAACTTTTCTTCAGGGACTCTGACCCAATCTGCTGTGCAATTTGTTCTGATGGGCTCCAAACTTTTGCGAAAATGTAATTGAATCACTGCAAATGCAAGGGAAATTACAGGAAGATCAGCCTGGAGGCCTGATGGTAGCATCTTGCACTGCCATGTGGAACATTAGACTTCAAATTAACCCCTCACTCTTTTGGTTCTGCTAAGTTTCAGGGAACTGCAAGAGTCCTGCACTTTTTTCCTCCTCTTTGTCCTCCAGGGGTCAATCTGGGGAACAGTCAGTGTGTTCTGCTCAGCAAAGTAACACACACCCTGAGAATTTGGGACAGATTTTCTCCTGCTGCAAAATAGCTCTGGGGTTGTTCAGGCTGCAGCTATCACTGCTTCAAAGGCTGCATGATGCAAAAATGCAGCCTGTCATGAAATGGGGGAAAAAAAGCTGATTTTTACCTGATGCTTAAAGCTCTGCTGTTGTTCCCTGAATCCTCCAGTGTGGAGGAAAACCAGATGGCAGGTGCTTGGGGTTCAGAGTGGATGAAGGTTGCATTCACCCACACAACTTTGAAGTTCAAGGCAAAATTAATGGGTCAACCCCAAGGCCTTTTGTGATCCAGTGAGCTGCAGATCTTATATAATGGTGGAAAAATGACTTTGTGAGGTCTAATGGGCACTGGCAAACTCCTAGATGCTCCATCTGGAATGGAACCCATCGTGCCTGTTGCAGCACGTACTGTGTTGTGCATAATGCCATTTTCACTTATTTGCAGCAGAGCCATGGCAGATGCCCATCCCACAAATGCTCAGTCGAAACACCTGCCTGGATACCCATTCAGCACTCTACCGTAAGTTTGAGCCTTTTAATCCAAAGCTTTGAGAGACTGAATGGTAAGTCTCTGTGTTTGGAGCAGCCCTGTCAGGTAAAATTTCAATCCTAAGTGCATTTGAGAAAGAACAGAAATGAGTCCTGATGCCAGACCAAACTCCTTGGGAAGTCTGAGCTGTTGAAATGTTGGGTATGGGCTTAGCGGGGCTTCTTCAAAAGTTCATGCTCTTTGGAAATTTAATTAGTTCCATGTGGAGCAACGGGGAAGGCGTGGTATGGTTGGTGACGGTGTCCAGCTCAGAGGGAGTGTGGAGTTACTGCTGATTGCTCCAACTGTGCTCCAGCTGCGTGTGATGACTAGCCGCCTGCTAGTTTTGCCCTGTCGTGGACACAGTTTTGTGGGAATTCATTCATAAGCTCCTGCAGGGTCTGCCAGAAACAACTGATGTTTAAAGCACCAGCCTGTCCCCAGGCTCAGGTGATGACACAAGGAAAGGGAGATGCAGCTTTTCTTTTCCACATTCTCATGAAAGAAAGAAAGACTGGCAATTCTAAGTGCTTCTGGACTAGTAAGTGGGAAAGTTAACCCGATGTAGGTAACTTTGGGGGTGGTGGGCAGCGAGTAAAATTTAGTCTGCTGGATTTGTAGGAGATGACCTTTGTAAATGCTTTCTGCCTTCTGCCAATTAGATGACTTCAGTGAGATTTGTTTTTAACCATCAAGGACATGGTAATATTTGAAGAGAAAAAAAGAAACTGCGGTCAAGCTGACACTGCATTGATTTATATCTTGTCTGAATATGCATAGTAGATAGAGCCAAATCCTTGGATGCTGGAAGTTAGAGTAGAGGGCTGTCTAATAGAGCTATGATGATTTATCTCAGCTGAGGGGTTGGCAGGAGTTAGCTGACATTTTCTTTGGCTCTGGACCACAGCGTGATGTTGGTTCTCAGCTATCAACTTATCACCTTTTATGAGTAGATGAGCGAGAAACAAATTCCAGTTTTTGCCCTCCCTCAGTCTCTACCTAATCTTGCAAGTCATTGCAAACCCCGTGTTTTTGGTTGTACTTATGTTATGTTAAAATAATGATATCACTGTTGATCTATATATGAAAATAGACTCACTTAAGTGTATTGATTGAATCATTGAGCTAAATAGACTTTTACTGAGGATCCAGGGCAGTGACTAATTTGTAGGTCTTCCTAATTACTACTTCACATCCTCAGAGGATTCGGATTGACTTGGCAATGTGGCCTGGTTGTTTTAGTTTGTATTGAGAGGGCTGTGACATGAGCCCAAGTGTGGCAGCATGATGCTTTCAGAAATGGAAGTACACTGGGCGTTTGATAACACAAGTAATTAGGTCAGGAGCAGCTGCAATCAGTGATTTTCGTTAACACCAAAAACTGACTTTTCTGATAGTGACTTTAAATGCTTTTGTAAGTAAAATAATTTTTATTGCCAACTAGGTGTTTTTTAGAGTATTTATTTCTTAAACCATCAAAAATAAAGTAATTTAGATTTATTCTTTGGTTGTTTTGTTACACCAGAAATGTGTGCATGCATAGGTAATTTTGATAGACCTGCTATCTTGCATATTTGTGTATTATCACAAAAAATGGTAAACTGAGGATCAAGCTTTGTTGTCTTTGTTAACATTAGAAGATGTCTAAGATCGGAATAACTCCAAGCAGTGCTATTTTTAAGCTGCTATAATGGGGAAAACAAAAACAAAAAACAACTCACTATTAGAATACAGTTCAACCATTCACTTGATTGCTATTTATCTTTTTTTACTATTTTTTAATGTAGAATACAACACATGGTCCTTGAAGCAATTGCCTGCTTGGAGGTTGCTTCCACCTGTATTTATTTTGAATGATGAATGGAGTGAAGGAGCTCAGCAATAACCCGCAAAGAATGTGTAGTTCACAAGTCACTTTTTTTTTGTTTGTTTTTCATCAAACCGATTTCTGTGTGGCCAAACAGATTTTTCTGCCTACCTTATTTGTATCAGACATTTGTAAACATTTCTTACCATGTTGCAGTGGTTTTATTTTCTTTGGAGTCTAATGCAAACAATTGGAGAAAATGAAATCAGATTTCTCTTAGGTGGTGTTTTTAACCATCTGATTTAAAAAATGGTTTTTATCTGCCTTGCTTTTATCTGAGAAGAATGTCTGTGAAGTGTCAGCATTCTGATAGGAAGCCACTTAATGAAATTAATTTTTCCAGTGATGAAACAGAGCATATTAGCTGCTATGGATGGATGGTGGAATCCAAAAAAGAGCTAGATTCTGGCCAGTTGTGACAACTCCTTGTGATGCCTACAGTGTGTGTTTGGATGCCTCTCAAGAGCAGTGTAGGAAGCTCTCAAATAAAGAATGTTAAGCAGAATGGTAGAAAGGGTATCCTCTTTCATCAGTTTTGCTGGCTGCATCACCCCTGATGTCATGAGTATGGGTGAGGTTTTTCTCTCCTTTTTCAGCAGTTTTTATAAAAAGCACTGTGTCCTCTCAGGAGTGCCTTTGCCATCTAGTGTAAGAACCAGGACATCCAGCAGCATTGCTGTTATGTAACAGTCTGACTCTTTTGCAGTCCCTAATTTGCCTTTTTTTTTTTTTTTTTTTTTTTTTTTTTTATAATTTGCTGATATTCTTGCAATTAAGGTTCTCAGATCTGTTTGGCAACTCACCATCTGCAAAAGAGGGCATAAGTGAACACTGGCTTTCTGTGTCTTCACAAGGTCCTTAATTAGATTTATTTTAAGTCTGAGAGTTTTAATCAAGGGAATTACCTAAGGGTGGCTTTGTCTGCTCTTGCACTTTTAGTTATGTCTTCCAAAGGATTCGTAGTGTTTGATTATAAAATACTCCAAAAGGAGTTTCACTGCATTGCTGTTAAGCATACTAAACCTTCCTGTTGTTGGAGTAGCTTGCTAGCTAGATTTATTGTGCTAAGATAATGAAGGATCGCAGGCTGCACCTGTGTTGCAAAAAATACTTGTGGTTGTCTTTTCTTCCCGCCCTGTTGACAGGATTTCTTGAGCTCAGTGTTCAGCACATTCACCTTCCGTTACCCTGCAGCATTAATAGATTTCTCTTACTTTTTTTTTTTTTTTTTTTTCCCCACTGCAGAGCTCACTGGCCTACCATATCCCCTTCCACCATAATAGCCCCTTTTGGGGTGTCATCTGCCACTAAACAACGGCAGGAGAGAGTAATAAAGGGTATCTGGGGTACAAAGGACAATGGTTTTGGTGCATGCCCTAAGTCACTGCTTTGCAGAGCCTCATTTGGCGCTTGCTGTCCCCTCAGTGTGCAGGAGACAGGGACACTGACTTGGAGGATTTGGGAACGGGTGCAAGGGTCCTCACATCACATTGCATGCTGTGATATCTCATGGGCTGCTGCTTTATGTAAGTGCTGCACTGGGGGAATTTAGCACATGTTTTGGCTGCCAGCCTGCATGGCAGCTGAGCCCGAAGTCTTTCTGACCTCCCCACACCTAGATCCATAGCACAAGGAGAGCAAAAGTCACTCCTTTCAGAGCCCCGCATACATGTGTAGGATATTATTGTTCTGTTTATGTAGGATAGATCAGCTCAGAGGGGATAAAGTTACTGGGCTTTGTCTTTTCCCAGTTTATTTGGAACACTGGAGTGATAGTAATGCGCTAATGCCCTGCACAATATCTGATTTTAGCCTGATCTGGGAGTCAGCCTGTAAACATTTCTGGTTCAAACTGATCAAGGGTTTTGCATTCTTACTTCACAGCAGTTATTTTAAAGAACCTCATACTTCTGGAAGATGCCTGTATGTTAGTTCTGGTGGTTGTGCTCTACGTAAAGAATGTTCTGACACTGTTGTACAATGGAGCCAGGCGGGAACATATTGAAACACGCATATTCTGTTTTGTTTTAAGGCTCTGAGTCTGGAAGAATCATTTCTGAAATCAATCTTGCTCTCTTTAAACACAAAACAAATAAATGGCTCTGTTTGGCCAGGCTCGGCTCTCTCCCAGGACTTCGCGTTATGCCTTGTAACCGCGTCCCTTCCGCTCCTGTGTGGATGTGCTCTATAAAATAAATAAATAGCTCTGCACTCCAGAAAGTGCCTTTTGCAGGGTCTCTCCCTCTCTCTCTCTCTCTCTCTCTCTCTCTCTCTCCCTGAGCTTTAAGTCTTTTTCTGTTAAAACCCATTTGGCTAATAAATTCCGTAGACAATCTGGGTGGTGGGGAATGTTTTTTTGTGGTTAATATGTGAAATACTTGAAAACTGAGCTGTTAATACAATGCTCTGTTCTCCTGTCTTTCACCTCTGTGCTGATAGTAATGGAAAATTTTGAGTGTTAAAACCCAGCTTTGGTTTTAGAGGAGGTATTAAAGCAATACCATGCATGTTTCTGCTAGGTCACGGTATTCCTGCAGCTCTTCATCATTCCTAGGACTCCTGCACCCCTCCTTGCCTGGTGCTGAAGGTGCTTTGCTTTCCACCTCTTCACCGTTTACAGACTGTGCATGCTGCACTGCTGCGAGGCTGTCACCTATTGCCAGCTACTAAGCCACTTTTAAAATCACCACTTAAATCCCTCTTCACCTTGCCTAGATTTGAATCTTCCTTCTCGTTTGCACACCCCACCTTTCCCTAGGGAAAAGGATGCTGTTCCGCTTGCTGGGGGCTGTAGCTGGCAGTGGGGAAGAGTCTGGATGTGTCTGTTGTAATCTGATTCATGGATTCAGTGGGGAAAGTTCCAGCTAAAGTAAGGTGGTGTCGGATTAGCAGCAAACCACAGCACATCCCAGCAGGACAGCGAATGCTTCATGCTTGGGTAGATAGAGGCAGAAGCTAGCAGTGTATGTGTTAACAGAAGGGAATGGCTCAGGAGCAAAATTTGAGAGAAACAGGGCAAAATGAACCTTTTACTCCTCTAGCTCATCAAGGATTAGAGAGAAAAAAGAAAGGGAAAGAAGATTTTTAAAAGAGGTAATGGCTCCTTGACAATAAAATATATATACTTAATTTATGTGGCCCTTCCTCAAGTTTCAGCTAATGTGATCCCAGTGGAACGAGGGAGGGGTTTCACAATTGCAAAACAAGCTCAGAAACCCTTTAGGTGAGGTGATAAATCAGTTAAAAAAAAACGTATGGTACACATTAAGCTGTACAAAACCATTATCTGCAGATTGACCCACATAGTTGCTTGACTTCATCATCAGGAAACATTTCACATGACTTATTTATAATGAGTAGTCTCATTAAGCACACATTATGTGTAGGATATTTGCTGTCTTTATTGCTTTATTTGTTTTATGGGAAGCATCAGGATGTTGCTACAGCACCTCCAGTCACACAAGTGCAACAGTGTATAAATGAGAACAAAATATTTATAATTTGAAATTTTCTTTAAACTAAACCTTGGTATTAATCTTTGTGATAGCAATTATTGAAAGGTAAACTTTTTTGTTGTTGTTGTTTATTTGGTTGGTTTTATTTAGTTTTAGCTATGTAAAGTTTGTGCAGCTCATGAGGTTTATGAGCAGAAAGTATTAAACAAATCTGAATATTCTTTTAGGCACAATTTTAAAATACTGCTTTAAGATCTGTTTTATCCAGGCAATGTTTTGGCAGTGTCACTAAAGCTTAAAAACAGTGTGCATATCCAAATTGCATGGTATTTATTATTTTTATTCCCAGATGTAAAGTACAATCGGAGTATAGTTTTTCTGATAACATATACATAGCTTAAGGGTTATATCCCAGGGGTGTTGCTACCCTCAAGCCATGTTTTCCTGACATGAGAAATTCCATGCTAAGGTCAAACACAAGTGTTTCAAGTATTCTGCATTTATGGAGATATATACAAGAACAAACTTAGCTCCACTCTTTGTTTACACCCTATGATAACCCACAAATATGATTAATATGACTGCCTAGAAGCATTTCTAGTCCCCAGCTAAGTGAACTAAAGTGTTTTCATTATTTTTCTCTTAGATGTGCTACAGCATATGAGGAGGCAGTGATTTAATTTTTCAAGGAAATCAAAAATATGCATTGTATATATTAAGAAATGACGTGTACTTAACCAGGGGGTGAAATGTGGCTCAAGAGGAGCAGTGAGGCTGTGACTCTTGGGTCAGTAACTTTTGCCCCAATGATATCTGGAAACTGCACCTTAGCATTGTGCCTGGCACTTTAAAAATTTATAGAAGAAACATGTGGCTGAAGCAGTTATGGAAGACAAAGGGCAGGGCCTTGTTTGGCAACATTTTATAGAGACGGTGAAAGTGGAATTCATCTGTCCAGGTTCATGTCAATGGAGAGCTATAAACACTTTCGAGGTGTAGTTCATCTTTACACTGTTTGTTAGAGTATGAACTGGGCTGTTGAAGGGTGTACTTCTCTTGATTAATGGTAAAGGAGACATAGATGACCATCTCCAATACAGGTGTCTGAACCCATGACAGGGGACTTCCTCAGTGCTGGCAAAGTGATGACCTACACCAGAGACTCAGCTAAGAGACTTTCCTTCTAGGCTACCCCAATATATGTTTATTATAGATGTCCTTTTATAAGCGTGTGGAACTGCCACTGACTTCCATGCAAAATACAAATGAATACAGGTTTGCATGAGGACATAGCCTAAGCCATAGACGTATTACAGCATCTCACATAACCTTGTATTATACCAGACACATTTTTCCTTAATGTCATGAAAAATACACAATCTATTTAACCATCATAGATTGCATATTTTAGTGGCATTTTCATCTGTACCTTTAAATTGCAAGTCTTGTTATTCATTCAATACATACTGTGTAATTCCACTTACAGGGCTATAGAAACTTAAAGGTCTCTCCTTACCACATAAATGGATATGAATAGCCACTTTAGTGAACATGTTCTACAAAGGTTTATTCCCAAAAAGTTCTGAATGTCTCCTGCAAAGTGCTTGGGGGTGTGTCCCTTCAGCTCTGTTAGTAATGCTTTTATGACACTATAAGTGAGACAGGAATCCTGGCCTAGGAATGGGGCATCCTGTAAGTCATGGAGGTGTTGCACTGGCATTTCTGAAGGAATAAATATAAAAAAAGCTTCTTCAAAGCTTTTTTCAAAAAAAAAAAATAAAGCTTCTTCAAAGCTCAAAGATGGAAATTACTCTTCCCTTCAGAATACTCATATCTCTGTTGTTTGGGCTTTTTTTTTTTTTTTTTTTTTTTTTTTTTTTTTACAGTTGGGAACAGTCATGCAAATTAGGATTTGTTTGCTCTATTTGTTTATTCTGTGTGCTCTAGGGAAGCAAGAAATATAAATGGGAAAGTGCCCATAAAACATATAATTAAAAAACTGTTTTGTGTTACAGGAAGGCTATGAAGTATAGGCCTGAATATCCTGTGCTTTCAGCGTTTTGCAAATTTGAGCTTCAGTTATCCATGCAAGCAGACTTGAGCTGTATCATCCCTTCCTGGGATCTGAGCATTGCCAAAACCCAAAGGTGTTGGCTCAGCCCTGTGTGTTGATGACTCTCACAGTCTGAGTGAAGCTTGTATATACATTTCTACAGGCCAGCATGCCTCTGCGAGTTTTACTGGGTGGGCATCTGCATTTTTTCCATCAAGTGTCATCATGTTATGTGAAGTCACAAATATTTGCTTGAAATGTTTAACATTAATTATGAATTCTGATGCAACCTTTCAGTCATTCCAACTGTACATATTCATCTGAGCCACTGTAGGCCTACCTCTTTGGCCTATCCTGAAACCAGCCGTTCCTACTGCTTTGAAGTCTTTTCAGCTTCTTACCTTCGGTACTTTATGGTATTTCCTTAGAGTCTGAGCATCTCAGGATGTCAATCTGTTGTCACAAGACCCTTGTGAAGAAGTTGGGAAAAGCTATTATCTCCATTTTAGAAATGAGGGAGGTGAAAAATGGGAGAAGTGGAGAGCAAGATTATGCTGCATAGAGATACGCCATTCATGCCAGTTTGGAACAAGTGCTTCACCAAAGGTAGTTAGCCCATGGGAAGAGCTGTCAGCCTAGGCATGATGCCACATCTTTGTAAAACACTTCACTGTGCCATGGTCAACTCCTGGAGTAACCCCACAGCTCTGTAACAAAGCACTGGATGACAGAACAGTGCCATTATTCTTTTATGGAAAGAGAAGAGACATCTAACAAATATTTACCATCATAGATAATGGAGTAACATCAAGAAAAGCTTTTGATGCATTGTTTTGGCAGCCTGGACCACCTCTTGGCTCAGTTCTTTGCCTTCAGCTTAGGGGCTGTGCTCAAGCTGTAGAGCAACAGGACGAGCAAGGTGTGTAGGAGCCGTCAGATCCGCAATCTGCTCTGCTGTCACCGTTGTTGCTGAGAACTGAGCTTCAGGACCGGCTACATTTAGAGGCTCCACATTCTGCATTCCTTTGAATTGTCTTTAATCCATGGTAGAAGCATCTAAAATAGGATGCAGTATAATTAAAGAATAAGCAAAACCAGAGAAAGCCTGAAGTTTTCCCTCCCACAGATCCATGTTATGTATATGTATTTTTATACAGACTTTTCAATACCTCCTCCATGCCTCTGGCACCTGAGCTTACCCCAGCTCTACAGATCTCTGCTACATAAATAGCTCTCCATCCTTGTCCCCAGATAATCTGAACCCGTTGCTGTTCAACTCCTACCCTTTCTTGCTGTGCCACCTGCACCTCAGTCTGGCTATGGTGCTGTTCCTCTCACTGGCATGGTACAAGCCTGGGGTTTCCTGAGTGAAGTCTGGGCTTTCCATTAGTTGGGAGGGGAAGATGGGTAAGGGAGCACTCTAGTTTGAGGCTCTCTTTTCACCCACAAAAGACCCCTCACATTGCCTTCTTCCCTGCTCTGTTCTAACTTCTTAGAGAGGAGTATTTGCATTTGGACAAACATTTCCTGTTTTCAAACTGTTTTTCTATCCCACTGTCATTGTGGAATAGGTAATCAGAGATGCCATCCAAAAGGGAAGGGCAGTGATTTCTAACACTGGATAGCCACCTATAAATGTTTTAAATGTCGTGACAGTAGCAGAATGGAAATACTGCACCGAAGGACAGGAAATAAGCTTCAGGAGACTGAATCCAGTCATCTGTTGTTACAGGAAATACTATCATGTAATATCTCACTTAATAACTTGAAAATGATTCACTGTCACCCCTCATCTCTACTACCATCCTGTGTTGGTCACTGCTACTGGATAAACATGATAGGACAAAGCATGACACACAAATAGCCACTATTTAAAGACTAAACTCTGTTAGAAAGTTGGGTAAACAACTCATCAAAGAATTTGTAATCTACCTGGATTTCAACCCTTTCTATGAAACAGGATTGTGGGTGGCAATCTGCTGCATGTCTGCACAGTAGAGCCTTTAATTGTAAACTCAGTCCAGGCCTCTTTGCTAATGAACCAATTTATGTCACATTTGACATTAGCAGACTTACTTTATTTAGATGGTAAATAAAACTGTAGAGTGGCCATAGCAGATAGAACAAAATTCCCAAAGGATTTTTGTAGCTCTGCAGCTGATAGAGGTCTGCAGCTGATATTTAGAGATAAAGAGTGGTAACTCATCAAGCAGAGAGTGATATTTCCCTTGGAATATCTTTCTTGCAATCAGCGGTTTAGAGGCTTCTTAAGCTTGTGGTTATGGATGGGCAGTTACTTGTGATAGACTGGAATTCATTAAAATAAAAGTTAGATAAGTGGAACGAAATTCTGTTGTCAGATACGTTAGAGTAAATCTAGATTTGCACTGGTGTAACAACACAGGCTTTGGTTCCTCATTCTCTTCCTTGCTAGCAAAAGTCTTTAAATATTGAATATTTGAATCCTCTCCTGGATGTGTATGTGTATATATATATAAAATAAAGCCAGAACTGGTTTGCTAACTGGTTGGCATTTATTTTGTCATTTCTTAACTGTAGCAATGAAGTTTTTACTTATCAGATATATGCTTATCGGTTTTCTAGTGTAGCATATAGGCTTATTCTACTTGAATATAATCTGATCAGCTATGAATTTTCTCCACCTGTAAATGTGTACATAAATCGTGCTTTTAGAGATTTAATGGGTGATTTAAACAGTGATTTTTTTCTGCTTTCTTTTGCAAAATTCAAATTGTGACTAACTTTCTGAAATATCAGTTCTATGGAAACTATAATAAAAATGCTTTTTGGACCAGAACTTTCTATTTTTCTCATTTATTTTCTGTTGATTTTTTTTTTTTTTTTTTTTATATTATTTGAGGCTGATATGAAGTTGTGGAGTTCTTCCTGTAAGATTATTCATTATCTTTCTATTCCATTTAATAATAGAACCTTTTATAAGACCTCCTTTTTTTTTTTTTTTCTTTTTTTTCTTTTTTTTTTTTTTTTTTTCCAGTGAGATCAATAGCAAAATTGATTTTGGAATAAAAGTAGAAGGGTCTCCTCTAGTTTATCACCTCTGAAAATTAAATAATTTGAATTAGGTTTGTGGTTTCATAGCATTCACAGCAGTAGTTTAGCATAGCACAATTTTATTGGATTTTTAGAAGTGCTTAACTGCTGTTAAGCAGTAAAAGTCCCAGAAAAGGGAACTTGTTAACTGGTCAATTTACTCAATCAAGCTTGACATCTATATTCATTTATATCCGATTATTGTATTACCATCAAATGGCATTTTGGACATAGAGATTCTATATTTTTATTTTGACTGTGTTTAGCAGTGATAATCTACAGCATGACTATAGCTATGACTACAGTGAGCTGTTTTGAGTTCATAGGTAATTAACAGAATTGTCAACTTATTTCTAAGTCCTTATTACGGGTAAATTTACATAAAATGCACAACATTGTGGCTGATCTGAGGCAAAACTGTGTTTTCAGAAAAAAATGCATTTTTTTTTTCTGAAATAACGTTCAGAAGTTATTAAATTTCAGAGTTCTGATTTGCTCAAAGTGCACCATATGAAAAATCACCCTGTCTGTTCCTTGGTTTCACCAAAGTATATTTAGAAATACTCGCTACATTCCTAAATTTCTTTGAGATCTATTAAGGTAGTAGTGTGTAACAGTGCAATATGATTTCAGATTCCACACTTAATTTCCCAGGCTCAGTATTTAGAAAATTTGTATTTTGAAACTGAGGGTGTAAGAAAATCATAATGAAAAACATATATTTTATTGTATTCCAGAGCATTTGGAAATCTTTTATTTTGGGCAAGACAGGAGGTGGGGAAACTGCCTGTTATTTTAGTCTTTCAGTTGTTGGGTGCAAAACCAGAATATTGACATAATAACATATTATATGCTTTTATTTTAGTAAGGAGTATGCTCCAGGAATACAAGTGTAAGTACAAGTTGAAGCTGTTGATATTCAAGGTGGTTTAAACACAATTCTTTTAAAAAACATACATCTCTAAAGCATAACAAAAATTACTGTTAGCATTTGTTTTTAGACATGTTCCATGCCCTTCAATCTATTCAGTTCCTTAGCCTTCAGTTTATTCAGACCCTTATTCAGTTGTGTTGTAATCTTTATACTTTTTTTTTTTTCTTAGCTTATTATTTCTGTTTATGATTCCTTTTTATTCATCACTGACTGAAGATACTGTCACACTTGTAGAAGCTTCACATTTATTTTGCTTTCTGAGCAGGAGCCAGAAGACCCCAACTGTCATGAAATTGAAAAGGCCGGATAATAACAAATAGCAGTCTGAGCTGCCATGAAACACTAACTGCCAGTCTACCAGTTAGGGATACATCGCAGGACTACAAAACCCTGGATGCACATAACATTTTAGTAACTAAAAGGCAGTTTAGACAAAATTCAAGTTCCAAATCCAAGTAGGCAATTCATAAAGCCCATGCCCATTCCCATCCCTCTTTTCCTCACTGTTTTATTGCCTCTAAGACTTAAGCACCATAGTGTTCAGAAGTAAATCTCATATCCTTTGCACTCAAACTTCTTTCATGTTTTCCTGTACCGCTGGCCACCTTTGGCAGATAGGATGGAGACTTTCTGTCTGAGCCTTGTTCATTGCTGCTGGTCATAGCACTCTCCTGGGAGGTGGATTTGATCTCCAGAGTGAAACCTGTGTTCAACTCTGAATTTCTGTTCACAAAAATGCACCTCTATTAAGAGCATCTCATCTTCCATCTGTCTTTTGAGGGGAAAGGATGAAGAAATCATCTCTACATAAAGAGACAACTTGGGCATGTAAGTAGAGGAGGGCTGTGGGCAATGTATTATAACCTCTTCTAGGGCATAGGTCAGGCAGGCACCTGCAATAGGAGACATGAAATTTCAGAAATATCCTTTTATCTCCCTTACTACTAGCATTCTGCTCTGCCTCTAGCCAGTGTGCTGCTTTTTCTTAATTTCATTCTTAGGCATTTTCGTGACCTTAATTCCAGGAACCAGATAGGCAACTCTTAGTGTCACCACACATTTATTGATTTACATCTAATTCCACTGTACTGCTCTCAAAGTGTGGCAGAAATGTTGATGACGATATGCAGTGTCACCTTACAGGCACCAGAAAACCCCTTGTGTACTGACCTTATTCAAAGTGGAGCTCAGAGAGATGCTGGAAAACACATCAGTGATTCCACAGAAAATTACTTAGATTTTTAATTAAGTCCAGAGTAGTGTATCATATCACCATGACAGAGCATCTGTAAGCAAGTAGTGTGTCTTGTTAGTTGGAGAAGCGTTGCAGGAATTTTTTGGTTTTGCTTTATGTAATAAGAATATAGGTACAGGTAACAGTTATGGATTAAAGTTGACAGTATTTTTAAATGCATTTGCTAGGTTTTCTTTTGAGATACATTGCATATGAAAATAAGGAACAATCTCTACCTGTATCTACAAACTGGGTGGGTGAGCAGCAAGAACTGGAGTTATGATAGGGCCTAATGTTGCATCTGTCCAGTGCAAAGCTGCAGGAACTTTGCCTAAATTTTTGCGGATAGAAATTTCAATGCTAGTTTGTGGAAAGAAAAAAAAAAAAAGGAGATGCATTAGTTAGTAACATGAAATTGTGTTGCTTAGTCAAATTAATCCAAAATAGAAAATCTAGGTGATTTAAAATACTTTGTGAGGCTCAGCATCATGGAATTTCACTAAACTTTAGCTCAGTTACTTTCTACTTTCTAAGGATAGTAATATGCATTGGCAAAAATAGTCCGTCTTATTCTGACTGATTGCCTCTTCATTTGATAGAGTGGCTGTGAGAAAAGATTTAGGTGTCACTGTGAGTAGCTCATGAATTAGATTTCAATTCCTTATAAAATAATTGAATAAATACCCAGAGATGAAATCAGTAAAATCTAGAGGGTAATAGAAGTTTGAGTAAACAAGCAGCGTGATTTTTATAGAGAACAAATCATGCAAGACACACTTAATTGCTTGTTTTGATGGAATTACTAAATTATTAGCTGCTGCTTATATATATATTTTTTTTGAGATAGACTTTCAAAAACATTAAGAGCAGTTAGGCGCCCAGCTCCTGCTGATTTTAAGAGGTTGCTACATTATCTCCTGAAGTTTTAAAGAAAAGTTCATGTTAATTGGCTTGGAGTTTAGTCTTGCTACATGACTTTTTAGACCCCCAGGAATGACTGTGCCCAGATGGATATATGTTGAGTTACAGAGAGATGCTGGCACTGCTTCCAGAACCACTATTACATGCAGACTTGCCTGATATTTTCATTAATGATTGAGAAGTTAGGCTCGAAGCAGCATGCCAATGAAATGTGTAGGCCAGAATTCACTAAGCCATGAGCATTAATATGATAATATGATACTGTAGAACAAAGACTTCCTCAAAAAAATAACAAAAAACCAAAAAACGACAACAACAAAAAACTCATCAATTCCCCCTGAAAAGCAATAACCAAAGCATAAATGTTATGAGAATAACAGATTTTAAATACTTTTGGTGACAAATTCCAGATACCAGCTGGAGAAGAAAGAGGACTTTGACAACTCCTCTGACAAATAGTGATGATCCAAAAATCTGTTACATTATACTGAATATTTTTCAGAATTCTTTCAGTTCTTCTAATTACTCTGTGAATTGAAGCAAATTCAGGTACAACTAATGCAGCCAGATCGAAGAAGGAATATAGGGGTGAGGTCTAATAACACACCTTTCTAAAACAGGTATTTTGTCTTCCAAAAGAGAAAGGAGGTGTTTCTGGGATATGTTATGGGGCAGAAGGAAATGTATGGAAGATGGCCATGGGACTGAATTGGGACCAGCAATTCAGATGGACTTACAGTGAAACTATAAGGAATGGGATGGAGAAAATAGCAAGCACAAAAACAATGAAAATAAGAAGTAAATGAATGGGAGTCTAATGGAGAAAATTGTATGGAAATGTATTAAAAGTTGAATTTTACTACTTGACAACCAATCAGTTTGTAGGAAAGTGATTCTAAGAACCATGGCAAAATCAGCGGTTAACTAAAAATTAAAAAATAGAAGAGAATATATATATATATCTATTATATTATTATATATTAATATATATAGTTGTTGTTCCCAAGTAGCTGATTGGTCTGTGCATGGTGCATATACTCTGGTTTCTCTTCAGCTCATATATTTTGATGATTAATTGGGGCCCTCCAAGATTTCAGGCTGTGGTTCTTATAAGGTCCTACCTTAGGTACAATTACCACAGATGAAATAATGAATTTAATGGAGTCAGTGTGAGTTGATGTCAGTGGGGGCAACAATACCACAACTGAAAATGATTTCTTGGAAAAGAAAATAAAGGAAAATGAAACACTCTTAAAGCTGAACTTCAGTACACTCAGGGATTAAGTGAAATGTCTTATTCTCCATGCTTCTAGTCAGTTAAAGAGCCTATGGAGGCATACAGCAACATAAATTTTGGTTCTAAAAGATCATTGGAATTAAAATAAATTAGTCTTCTCTGATCAGTACTATCTACTTTCAGATCTGAAGTTTGAAGATGATGAATTTATCAGCTGATAGTCTCTGAGATAATAGACGTAAATCTCAGTTATACAGCAAACTCTGTACCAGTTTGAAAAGTGGCCTGAAAGGATAAATTTCAAGTAACTGTTTTCACCCTATGTGCATTACAAAACAAGAGAAAAGAACAATACAGGGCATAAAACAAGGTTTCTTATAAATTACAAGATAAACTCATGTGGAACTATTTCTCAAATAGTTATTCATGAAAGACCATTTCAGTATACCTAAGATTAGGATTCTATTTCTAAATTTCTGTTAGTTTGAATCAATCAACACTTACTTTCACCATGGATAGAATTTAATGCCTTTTTAATTGCCCTTTTGTGATGTCATGTAGCTCTCTCTCTCTTGAGAGGCAGCTTGAGGTGAGGCAGGTTACTTGAAAGCATATAAAATCACACAAGACACACATGTCAAGTAGATGAATCTCACCCTTTATTGGCAGCAATTAACACTGAATTACACAGTCTCACAAGATCCTTTTGTAGCTCTACACAGTTAACTTGTGTTTTTGCTACTGTGGATACATCAATAGCTCCTGAAGCACTCCTGTCAACTACCTGTTTTTCAAATAATTTATGACTATTTTGAATTGCATAGGTGCCAGCAGAGATTCTTAACAAACTTCACTGAATGCTTCCTTATACAGTGAAAACTTGTCTTTTATTACTATCCTTCATTTTCAATTCTTGGCAAGCTGTTAACTCTTTGATTGATCTCTCCTCTTAACTCTTGAGAGTGTAATTTCTTAAAGACACTTTGGTAAAAGACCTTATTAATATTTTTGTAAATACAAGCAGAATAACCAACCTCATCTGGATTCTTTTGTCTCCTCTAAAGGAAGAGACTTCAAAAGTTAGTGAAGAATGTGTCCTGTACATTAAACCAGCTTGACTTTTCTCTGCTTTGCCACATCTTTGTACTACATCTACTAATTTCCTCCTTTTTATAGATTGTCTCTGCTGTAGCTCCAGAGGTCCCTCTAAAACTCTTTTTACACTTTATCTGTTACAGCTGATAATCGGAAATTCCTGACTGTGATTCACTTCAGTGGAGGGGGAATTCATTGGATTATTAAAGTGAAAAAAAAGATGCAGAACCAAGAAACAGGGAAAGACAGCAAGACTGTAAAGAAGGAGAAAAGATAATAAAGAAGAAGAAAACAGGCTATGAGAGTATTAAATGCAAGCCTTTGGCAACTACTTAATGCTGTCTATATCTGCAGCTTAACACCTATTAGACAGTGGCCAAGTAAATATTTTATTTTACCTTGGATTTTATTGTTAGCCATCCACTGACATTTCCACTTGAGGATTTATTGCTTCAAGACTTGACCTGGGAAAGGTCATTAAAAATAGGAATGGTCCTTTTTCATTAAGTGTGTCATTCTTTAGTGAAAAGGATGTACCTATTAATGGTAAATGTGCCCATTCCATGGCATTCTGCTGGATTTCTTGTATATGAACAACTGGGCTGCTGAAGTGATTTGGCTTCCCTGAAGTCAGATGTGCATTAAGGATTATTTTTTTTTTCCATCTGTAATACAGAGGTACAAGAAGGTGCAAAATAAATCACAACTGTGCAGTTACTGGTATTTTAACTATAGATAAAATCAAAATAGATTGCCAACAGAAAATGTTGCTGTTTACAAATGTGAATCATTGGTGCTTCAGTAAATGTTTGGAGTTCTTTTCTACCTAAGGTCTCATTATACAGAAAGAAATCCCTCTATATGGAATAAATCATGATCAAAATATGTAGAAATATCACCCAAATTTGGCTAGAATGAAGCACAGATCCATTATTAGATCCATCCTAGAGTGAGACTGGGGAAAAGCATACTTTTTATTAACAAGAAAACTCTGTTTCTGACCCATTTTTTTTCCAGAGAACACCTTCCTGATGGCCAATAAAAGAACAGAAATGGAAGCATCATTGCTGAATTCATTAAGAGTCCTCCAATCAATTCTATTACCAGTCAAAACTTGTTATATACAATTGCAAAAATGTGACCAAAACCCATTAATTTCCAAAACTCATGAGTGAATTTTTCTTGGCTATTTCTGCTTTCAGAAATGTGTGTTGTAGCATGATTTATCACTATTGTTATTAATATGTTCTAGAAAACTTAAGTAAGACCCATTTTTAAGATTTATCTAATGGTATTTTCTACAACTGCCTTTGAAATCCATTCTTGGTTCTAATCATCACTGGCCTGACACTTCTACCTGGTCGCTCAGCCAACATTTCCTTTTGCTTGGTTCTTGAACCCCCACTTATATCCTCTTTTTTGTCATGTATTCTGTGCCAGGTAAGAAGATAATCTTACCCAATAATTCTTATTTAAATGGTAGGTATAGATAAATCTGCATGCATGTGTGAATGTGGGATTCTCTTTTTTTGTTGTTGTTGTTGTTTCTGTTGGGCAGTGCACTTAGGTAGGAATTTTTTTATTTTATTTTATTTTTTTTTTGTAGGAGGTTGATGACAATAGGTTATGTCTGTTGGTCACCTCATGCAGTTACATGAAGGACAATACTTTAGAAATAAATCTATTTGTATTTATCTACTTATTTATTTCTCATAGTATTTCTCCAGAGATTATTTCAATTGGCCATTTATTTTATTTGTGCTTCATTTGTTAGGATTCTTTTAAAATTGGTAATGTCTTTTTGTAATGCTGGAAGCTTTGATCTAACCTGTTGCCTGTGTCAAGAAAGCTATCACTTCTTGGTAGTTTATGAGTACAGTCCAAATTGCGTTATCTGTTTTATATCAGTGCTTCACAATTACACCTATATGTTAGAAGTGTTGTGAAAGAATCCTAGGGTTCAAAATATGAGATCATTACTTACACAATGTTGAGAAAGAAAATTTTTGCAGCACATTTGAATCTTTATGGTCAGACTCCACCCATTTTCTAGAGAAGGACATAGTAGTCTTGTGGTGATGCTGGTGATGTCAGTGCAGATGAACCACTGAATAGATAATCTTTGTGTAAGTGACATATGGAACGGTACCAGAAATTCACTGCTTTACTCAGTGTCCTAAGAAATGGCATGCTGTGGAATGCAGGAAAGAAAGCTGATGCAGATGCATAGCCAACACTAATCCGTAGATCTTAAAGAGGTTATAAAGAGAAGTCTGGGACATGTGACAGAATGGGTCTTTTTGCCATTAACAGAGTCTTTTACTCAACATTTCCTGGAATGGCAATAATAACCTTTGGTTCTTCCATGCAGAGCACTCAGGAGATGTTGTAAATAGTTCTTATAACAAACTTGATGCATGCATGTAAGACAAAGCTATATTGGACAAAACCAGAACATGTTGCCAGAAGCAGGATTAGACCTACTGGCTCGTGGGTCTCATTTCCATGCTTACATACCAGAAACCACTCTTCCTTAAGGATATGAGGCTATTGAGCTCTTATGAAGTTCTTTCCAAGCTTGCCTAACCTCTCTGTGGGTAAAGTAGTTTCAGGAGTTCTGCTCATTCTCATGAAAGTAAACTAATTGAGGTTTTCCAAACTTTAGATTAGCCATTTAATGTACCATGACCCTTGAAGAACAAGCCAAGTACACATTCTGTCCCACTCTTCCATAACTTATTAGAGAGCTGCTCTGGGTTTCAAAACCTCCCTGGGGACCAAAGAACACTGACTTGTGCCAGGGAAAACAAAGCAGGGAGTTTGAAGGGATTGGAAGACAAGGGCTTGTTTCTCACAGGCCAGGAAATAGGAAGTGAAAAGCCAAAACTCTGTTTGGGACTGGAAGTAAAATAAAATTTTCACGCCCTCTTTACCTTTTCTCCCTGAGACTGTCAAAACAGTTTTTAAAATTAGTAAACCAGATGTGGCTAACCATATCAATTTGAATTTTCTGCATAGTCTTAATTGCTTTCTGTAAAAGTTTTGCTTCTCTTACTGGTCTGGGAAGTGTTCTCTGCCACACTAGGTATGGACAGAGAAGAGGACAATCTTTTCGCCAGTACATAAAGAAGTGTTTAATGAAAAGACACAACACTGTTTTTAGTAATAGGAGACAGGCAGTGCAAGACATGTCCTATTTTTTACATAGGAGGCTATTGTTGTGAACATTGACCAAGTTGTTCAGGAGCGTGGGCTCTCACTCACACATGGGGCTGGGGGCTTTCATATCTCAGCTCTGTGTTAATACCAGATGCTTTTCTCTGCATTTGTGATCATAGTTACTATGAAACAAGGGGTTTAAAAAAGTAATTATATATAGCTTTCTACTTCTGTTCCATTCTGAGTAGCCCAGAAATGCCCATCCCAACTGCAGCCACGTATGGGGTTGCCATCCAGACCTCTAAACAAATGTTATTGTGAGTTTTTCTCACTAGAGTTTCCTGTCAGCTCCCAGAAATGTCCTCAGTGAGGAGTTTTTGGAGAAAATGTTGCAGGCAGTGTTGGGAGGACACAAAGAAGTGTCTAGCTTAATCAGGTGTATTTTATAGCTGTTAGTAGAGCAGAAGGGAGATGTTAGAAGGATGTTCTTGCTCTCCTGGGGGTCTGGAAATATGGGGTTAAACTCCTTCATGCTAGGCATATAAAAACCCTTTTACTCTAATCTGTAGGTGCCATATAAGAAGTTGTTTTACATTTTTATTATTATTTTTTTTTCTTTAAGACATCTTAAAATGCAAAAATGAAGGGTCAGTCGAGGTGGGTGTGCAGAAAGGAATGATTTATGCTGCAGTCCCAGGAGGTGTGATGCCAGCTGTGATTCTCAGTCTAAGCCGTACTTCAAGGAGAAGCTTAAATCTGAGGGAATGTGTGAGTTTGGGCACAGTCATTCTAGGGCATTTTGCCCTTTCTGGTTTCCACTTGCTCCGTACACTGCTTGTTCTGATTCCCAGCCTCAGCTGCTTCACTTGTCCTGACTGAGTCTTGTAGGTCAAGTATCTGATTCTGTTTTGAGAAATCCATGGACATCACTGTGTTCCCATGGATGCAGCAATGCTGAGTGTCTCCAGGCTCTTCCTTTTTCTTAGGTATCTGTATGGTGCTTCTCCCACTCTATAAGCTGACATAACAGAGTACCAAAAGTAAAACCCAAAGCAACCCACGATAGTTCTGTGATATCAGTAGAACTATGCATTATTTATGCACACTTTAATTTTAATGAAGAGGAATGCCATTTACTCATTAGTTTAGAAACCAAAAATAGCCACCACGTGTATGTTGACTCTGAGCTGTCTCCCTTTCCAGATATTACATTTTTATTCCACTTTATTCCACTTCCCAGACAGAAGATATTAAATGTCAATGTTTGACAGGTGTTTTTTTTTTTTTTTTTGTTTTTTTGTTTTTTTTACTCTACCCATAAGTAATGCATATCAGCACTTACTGTAAGGGGTGACTGCAATCCAGATGGAAGGTTCTTATTCATAGCCCCACTCTGTGACATACTGAAATCAATTACAACACAGTGTGATATGATAATAAAAGTTATGTCATTTAAGGAATAGGTAGGACTCAAGCAGATTCTTTTTCAGTACCCTGAGAACAGGACGATGAACATTAGTATGAAGTGCTATGGCCATGGCTGTGAATGGCCATGGGTAATCTCCTGGTTGAAGAGCCACATTTTCTTTGTTTTAACTTAGATCATAATGTTACCTTCTGGTTTCCTATTTCTTGCTCAGGTCATTCAGAGTATAGTTCCCTTAGGACATCTGAGCCAGTTTGCTCTGCAGCAGCAGAATGGCTCTGATTTTCCAAGGGACCATCCATCCTGGCTTATTCACCATGTGAGTAAGTTGTACAGTTAGAAAAGTGCTCCGAAGTGACCCTGAAAAGATTTTACATGATGAACAGTCTTTTATTAAACAGACTTGTCTGAATTTTGACAACCCAAATGGTCAGTATATAAAAATGGAAAATGCAAAAACTGTTGTACGTAAAATAGGCTGGCCAAAGACAGAAAAAATGTCTTCCTACTAACTTCAGACTCAGTGTTGTAAGAAGGAAAAATTGCACCTGGAATTTCTTTCACTTTCTCAGTAGAACCTCACAGAAACAGTGCCAGAGTGGTAAATCTTATTTTATATATGCATTTTTAAGTAGAAGAGTATATAGTAGACAAAGTGATGGGGAAGCGACATCTCAAGCTTGTAAACACACTCCATCCAATTGCTTCAACCTACAAAGTTTACTTTGCTTTTGAAATTGAAGTGTGAGATAGGTTTGTGTCCAATATGTTCAGCCGATTGAGGAAATATCCCTTGTTCTTGGAATGCTTTCATTAGACCTTGGTAATTTTTAATACATTTACTACCATATTTCATTGAAATGGCCCCTTAAAACACAATTAATAAGGTCACTGTTGCAAAAGATATAACATAAATGTGTAAGAGGTTAGTCCAGGGCTAAAAGTAAAGGGATGAGTTGTTCCTTCCCTAGGCTATGCTGGAATTATGAAAAGAAAAATAAAATAAAGGCTGGTAGAAAAGTGCAATACATAGCAAAAAGCATCATGAAACAGGCAAAGAAAAGGAATGGAAAGGCTAGAAAAGGTGGTAGTAAGCAGCAAAGGACTCAAAATTAGTAAAGAAATGGTAGAAAGAGCCTAGAGGGGCAGGGAACAAGGCGTTACTATGAATAGCCAGTATCTCTTGGGAAGAAATATCTGTCATCTTGTTATATCCATACAAATTGGCACTTCTATCACAGTTAGAGTCAGTGATGTTCTGCAAATGCTCCACTGCAAAAATGTTAAAGACATACTGATGAAAATGTCATTTTTATTTTATTTTTTTAAAGTGCAAGTAAGGATATTAAGGTTCAATTCCTAACTGCTGACAAATCCCAAGTCTTAGTAGTTCTCTGTAAGTTACAGTTCTGACATTTATTACATTGGGGTGACTACTGAAGCCCAAGAATATAAATGTATCTGCATGAATGAATCCTAACTGAAAGCATTCCCAAGGTCTTCCCATTATGGCACCATATTTCCAATTGTTTATAACTTCATCAGTTCTCTTGCTGAATGCATCAAGTGTTTGTGAATGTGCTTGTGAGGATTAGATTGTCCTTCCTGAGAGGAGGAGGACTGCATATGAGCGTGCTTTCTCTATGGAAGAGTTGCTTGCGTGGAAATATGGATTTGGTAATCAGCTAATATCCAAACATTTGACTGTGTATCCTTGCTATATTCTTAACTCTCTTTTTTTTTTTTTTTTTTTCTTTTTTTTTTCCATTGTAATATTTATAGCTTTATTAACTAACAACTCTTCTTTTATGGAATTCAGAAGACAGCTGTTTCTCTCTACATCACATTAGGAGATCAAAGATTAAAAACTATGGTTGTTCTGAAAGCAATTTTGCTACTGTCGTGGTTCCGCTCGAGTGGGCAGCCGAGCTCCACCACAGCCGCTCTCTCACTCCCCCTCCTCAAAGAGGAATGGGGAGAAAATATGTGAAAAGGGCTCAAGGGTTGAGATAAAGACGAGAAAATCACGCAATAATTATTGTAACGGGCAAAACAGACTCGGCATAAGGAGATAGTAAGATTTATTGCCTATTACTAACAAGCGAGAGAAGTGAGAAAACAAAGGAAAAAAAAACCAAAAGCACCTTCCCCCCCATCCACCCTCTTCCACCTCCTCCCCCCGAGCGGCGCAGGGGAATGGGGGAATGGGGGTTATGGTCAGTCTACAGCACTTCTTCTCTGCCGCTCCTTCTCGGTCACTCTCGTCCCCTGTGCTGTGGGGTCCCACCCACGGGATACAGTCCTTGATGAACTGATCCGGTGTGGGCTTCCCACAGGCAGCAGCTCTTCCAGAACTGCTCCAGATATGGGTCCGTACCACGGGGTCCATCCCTCAGGAGAAAACTGCTCCAACCTGGCTCCCCTACGGGCAGCAGCTCCTGCCAGGTCACCTGCTCCTGCGTGGGCTCCTCTCCACGGGCTACAGGTCTGGCCCGGAATCTGCTCCGGCAGGGGTCTTCCACAGGCGGCAGCCTCCGCCGGTGCAGGGCCATCTGCTCCACCGTGGTCTCCTCCACGGGCTGCAGCGTGGAACCCTGCTCCACCGTGGTACTCCATGAGCTGCAGGGGGACATCCTGCTTCACCATGGTCCTCACCACAGGCCACAGGGGACTTCTGCTCCGGCGCCTGGAGCACTTCTCCCCCTCCCTCTACACCGACCTTGGCACCTGCAAGGCTGTTCTCTCACTCCTGGCTGCTGTCTGGCGCAGCGTTTTTTCCCTGTCTTAAATATGCTCTCACAGAGGCGCAAAACAACATCGCTTATTGGCTCAGATCTGGAAAACAATGGGGCCCTTCCCAAACATGGGGCAGCTTCTAGATCTTTCTCACAGAAACCACCCCTATGGCTCCCTGCTACCAAAACCTTGCCACGTAAACCCACTACAGCTACCCAGTTCAGTCTTTCCTCAATAAAGTAAAGATCTATGGTGCCAGACTTGGGGAGAAGTTGTATGTGCAATGAGGTCAGAAAACTTGCCAAATAATTCCCATTTACTGTATAGTTACACATTAAAATGGTCTAGAATCAGCTCCATGTTAGGTATATTAAAATAAACCTAATACTAAATACCTTTGTATCTGGCTGTCTGATCATGTAGGTTCATATTTCCATTAAGAAAAGCAAATGAGACAATGCATCTCAGCGTGGCTATTTCATGATTCAGATCACCAGCTCATTTCCTCACTGACTGTTCTCAAGTCAAACATAGTCTTAGATTCCATTGCTCAGATTTTCAAGCAAGAATTTCTCTGGTACTGTATCACTTTCATCTGTACACTCTAAAATATGTCAACCATTGCTTCTTCAATAATTTTGACACCGTCTCCCACAGCATTCTCCTCAAGAAACTGGCTGCTCTTGGCTTGGACTGGCGCACGCTTCGTTGGGTTAGAAACTGGCTGGATAGCCGGGCCCAAAGAGTCGTGGTGAATGGAGCCAAGTCCAGTTGGAGGCCAGTCACTAGTGGCGTCTCCCAGGGCTCGGTGCTGGGGCCGGTCCTCTTTAATATCTTCATCGATGATCTGGACGGGGGCATCGAGTGCACCCTCAGTAAGTTCGCAGATGACACCAAGTTAGGTGCGTGTGTCGATCTGCTTGAGGGTAGGAAAGCTCTGCAGGAGGATCTGGATAGGCTGCACCGATGGGCTGAGGTCAACTGCATGAAGTTTAACAAGGCCAAGTGCCGGGTCCTGCACCTGGGGCACAATAACCCCAAGCAGAGCTACAGGCTGGGAGAGGAATGGTTGGAGAGCTGCCAGGCAGAGAAGGACCTGGGAGTGATGGTGGATAGTCGGCTGAATATGAGCCAGCAGTGTGCTCAGGTGGCCAAGAAGGCCAACGGCATCCTGGCTTGTATCAGGAACAGTGTGACCAGCAGGGCTAGGGAGGTGATCGTCCCCCTGTACTCAGCTCTGGTGAGGCTGCACCTCGAGTACTGTGTTCAGTTTTGGGCCCCTCGCTACAAGAAGGACATGGAGGTGCTTGAGCGGGTGCAGAGAAGGGCGACGAAGCTGGTGAGGGGCCTGGAGAACAAGTCCTACGAGGAGCGGCTGAGGGAGCTGGGCTTGTTCAGCCTGGAGAAGAGGAGGCTCAGGGGTGACCTTATCGCTCTTTATAGGTACCTCAAGGGAGGCTGTAGCGAGGTGGGGGTTGGCCTGTTCTCCCACGTGCCTGGTGACAGGACGAGGGGGAATGGGCTTAAGTTGAGCCAGGGGAGTTTTAGGTTAGATGTTAGGAAGAACTTCTTTACTGAAAGGGTTGTGAGGCATTGGAACAGGCTGCCCAGGGAAGTGGTAGAGTCACCATCCCTGGAAGTCTTCAAAAGACGTTTAGATGTAGAGCTTAGGGAAATGGTTTAGTGGGGACTGTTAGCGTTAGGTCAGAGGTTGGACTCGATGACCTTGAGGTCTCTTCCAACCTAGAAAATTCTGTGATTCTGTGATTCTGTAATTTCCATGATTGCATATAGTTCTGTTTCAAGATGAAATAGATATATAAGCAACTGTCTCTAATGCTGCTGCTTTCTGACAGACTTTCAGAAATATAGGATTTGTATTAATTGTTACAAAAAGGACAACTTGCTTAAGGCAATTATGTTCGATGAACTAAGTATGCAGAGACTGCATATATGTAGATAGTGTCAGTTGCCATTATGTGTTCTCAACTAGATATCTCTGAAGATGCAAAACTAGAATTGACAGTGTATGAAGTAGGAATAGTGTTTTGTTTCAGATGGGACAAAATGGAAGAAAAAAGCACTGTCAATTTTTATCACTGCATTTTGAAATTTTGCTAAAACAGAAAGCAAGCACTGTCAGAGCATTATGCTGACTGTTCTTTTTGTTTACTTGCAGTGAGATTAAATTCTATTGATAAATTATCCTTTCCAATATCCTGGGGTCTGTGTACAGGGAATTTCTGTAGTGCAGCATACTAGAAAAGAACAGTTTGGAGCATTTACATTGAGAAAGGGTTGCCAGGGGGAATGAATCCAAATGTCTCTGAAATAGTAAAGCTCTTAGGAAACTTAACGATATAGAAGACAAGTTAGTTTTCATTCTAGGCTATGTACTGATCCTAACTGCTATCAAAAAAGCTGGAAAAGAAAGAATATAAAAATGCAGCAAAAATATAGATTTGGTACTTTAATTGGAAAAACGTGGACATCGTGCTATGACTTAATATACCCTTAACCTAGCCCATGACTTCTAACTCAAGAAGTAGACTGAATGCTGAAGTAGATTGCAAATATGTTAGGAGCTTTAATTTGAATTGCCAGGGGAGTAGATTGGATTGTGTGTGTTGCCCAGATGCTAGCAACATTTCTCATTGTTATCAAAGAGAGTGCCAGCAGCAGAGAGTGTGCCTGGCTACGCTGAAGAGGAAATCAATGGCCAGTCTGACACTCTAAAGTCCCTTTCTTGAGCATATCAACTCCTTTTAACACAGCACAGGACAGTTCTCAGAGGTAGAGTTTCCAGGGTCTCCCCCACAGTGGACTCCCATCATATTGGATTTAGGAACTGGAAAAACAGCACTAAGAAAAGAGGAGACAGGATTTAGGAACTAAAATTGACCTGCAGCAGCCTACTCTTGCTCTAGGACCTGATATTTTAGCTCAGCCTACAAAGACTAATGCATTCATGAAGCATTTGGTCTGATCTCTATTGTAAGCCCCAGCCCTGAAAATCAAGCAAATCACAGAGCTATAAAGGAGTCTTGTACAAAAATTATCTGATATTTTGTTGGAAACTATATGGTAGGGAAGTACCTTGCTGTGGTAATGGTATTCATTATGTTTGTTCAACTCCTGCCTGCACATCAAAGTGCTTCAGTGATTTCTTTGGCTATCTCTCTTCTTCCTGTGGATGCTTTTAGTCATAATGTTGATGAAGATCAGGGTATAGGAGCCCAAAAGCTTTAAGCAGTTAAGCAGACCTGCTACTGCATCTCAGGTCACTGCTGGTTTGTTGAAGTCTGTCTTAGCCTAGTGCCTCTGGGACCAGTTCCAGGAACTGTGGGCTCAGCTGTGGGAGAGCACTACAACAGCAATGGTCTAAAATTGCCCTGCACAGCTGCAGGAAAACACTTCAGCAGTTCAGGACATGGTTCAAGTCGCCTCATGTGCTCCTGCTAAGTTGTTCTTAAATTAGTTCTGTTCTACTGGCACAGTTAGGAATGGCTCAGCTTGCTGATGTAGAAACTGGAGAAGCTTTTTGAAAGCAGTATTGGGTACCTAGCAGCAATTTACACTGCTGAAATTAACAATTTAAAATATATTTTGTTGAATAAAGTCACTGCAACAACAATTCAAGGCACTTCTAATATATTCAGGCAAATTCAGTTTCATAACACTCTGTTGTGCATCACTGAAGATTTTCACCCAAATATTTCTTCTAGATGAACTGTAGGCATTATAGAATGTCACTGTGATACTGACCATTGATTCTAAAGACGCTTGATTGTTACCTGTAACTTTGCAACTTTGGCCTTTATCTTGGTCTTTTTGGAGTCCAGATCCTTTTTTATCAGTTTTTAGGCATACTGATCTTCAATCATGCAGTAAACATGCCCAATTTTTTATTTTATTTTATTTTATTTTATTTTATTTTATTTTATTTTATTTTATTTTATTTTATTTTATTTATTTATTTATTTATTTATTTATTTATTTTTTGAGCTAACTCAACGTGTCAGTTTTGCAGATCATTCTTCTTCATTTGTAGACCTACTTGTTCTCTGAGATGAGACTTAATGTCCTACTGTTATCTTAAATGGCCTTAGGCCTTTACCTGCAGTCACCTTTCCCAACTTTCAGAGTAGACAGGAATCCTTCAGTTTAACTTTTTGACATCTCATCAGCCAAATCATCTCATCTGGAGAAGAGAGGGCCATGAGATTGGAAGGAGATACTGGTATGACTTTTCTGTCATAGTTAAACTAGCCATTCCCCATACAATTTACATGGAATTGAAATATATTCCAGGAAGGCAAGAGTTTATTGTGTATGAGAAGCATGAAAAAAAATGTGCACGTGGAGTTGTAGTCATTGTATTTATTTTATACTTAATTTAGTTATTATTGGCAGGATGGAAGTAGTCCTGTTTGCCTGTAAAAATTAAAAAAGGATGGTAAGAATGTGGTATGTTTTCAATTCATGTAAAGTATGGTATATCTTTAGACTTTATGACATTGAAAACTTCCACTGTTCTGCATGGTGCAGTGCTGCTTGGCTTGTATTGCTTCATCATTCTAATGGTAATGAGGCTGTTGAGACTGAAGGTTTTATACTGATGTTTAGCTGTACCACGCTAGTCTATCAATGTGAAATGATACTTTAAAGCCTTATACAAACCTAGAACAGATGCATATAAAATAAAAACAAAACAAAACCCACGCTATTAAATCACCAAATTGGGGTGAAATTAAGAT
Source organism: Aythya ferina (assembly GCF_964211825.1). Classification (NCBI taxonomy): domain Eukaryota; kingdom Metazoa; phylum Chordata; class Aves; order Anseriformes; family Anatidae; genus Aythya; species Aythya ferina. Next base: position 6,531,731 of record NC_140296.1, read on the forward strand.
TTGATAGTTTTAGTGTTTGTAAAACAGCAACACACCACTTTAATGCTCTATGGCAAACATGAAGAAGCTAAGTCTGTATTCAGACAGCAATGGGTAGCAGTCTAGGATGTAACTATTGCAACATTTAACTTTGAGTGCTTGAGGACACTGGCTATGCAGGGTCACTGAAGTCAGTGGAGACATTATTGCCTCTGTGAGTTTCTTATATCGAAAGTCAATTTGAATGTCATCTTTGCTTTCCTGCTTCTGCTTACCAAGTATGTAAGGAGCCAGGTGTTGTGGACTTGAAGGTAGGTCTCTTGGTCTTAGATGCCACATAAGTTGGAAAGTCTCAGGGAACACCTATAGTATTTAATCAGAATGTGGCTATCAAAGAACATATCCCAGCCTTTTGCCCTTACCTCTTCTCTTGAATGCTATCCTCTTGTAGGCCTAAAATGAGATTAGAATAGAATAGAAATAGAAATAGAACAGAACAGAACATCAAGTCCGTCTACCTGACCCTTTCAGGGCTAGCCAAAAGCTAAGGCACATTCCTGAGGGCACTGTCCAAATGACTTCTGAACACTGACAGGCATAGGGCACCAACCACATTGCTAGGCAGCCTGTCCCAGTGTCTGACCACCCTCATGGCACATGAATTTTCCCTCATGCCCAGGCTGACGGCTGACTCTCCCCTGGCCCAGCTCCATGCCATCCCCATGCATCTAGCCATTGGTCCCAAGGAGCAGAGACCGGCACCTCCCTTGGCACTTCCCTCCTCAGGGAGCTGCTGGGCACAGTGAGGCCTCCTTGCAGCCTCCTCCTCTTCTGAATGGGCACCCCAAGGCTCCTTGGCCTTTCCTCACAGCACATGCCTTCCTGCCCTTTTACCAGCTTTGCCTCAACACCCATTTTGTATTGTGGAGCCCAGAGCTGCACACAATATTCAGGATGAGACTGCACCAATGCTAAATGCAGTGAGAGAATCATCACTGGCTGGCTATGCTGTGAGATATCCAGCATTAGAGAAAATAATAGAGCTGTTGAAATATTTCAGGTGCTGCTTTGTCAGGCAGAGTAGTTGGACTTGCCTGGCTCGGAGTAACCTGGCCCTGTATTTTGGTGAATAGAAATAGCATGGAGTAGCTTAGCTTTGGTATTGTTCACAAAGGAGCGAACAGAGAACAAAACAAATTCATTGTGGATTCTGGGCATTACTGCTAGAAAACCCACAGGGTCAGAACGAATTACTGCATGTGTCCTTACAGACTGCCCCAACACACTGTTAGTAACTCATGTCCTGGATAGGAGACAGAGTGAAAAAAATAACCATTGCCTCACTGGGAGAGAGGAAGAGGTAGAGAAATGGGGCATGAAGAAAGGGAGAATAAGGTGGCTGATCCCCTTTGTGCAAACTGGTGTGATAGGAAGTCAAAGAGCAACGCACAGCTTTACATTTTTGTTATTGTCTGGTAGGGTTTTAAAACAGATACTAATTTTTAATAAATAGTGAGCATTTGTGTGAAGTGTACTTTTAAATATCTTGTGCATTCTGCCTGCTTAATATATTATTCTGGCTTCTGTAGATGGCTTTGAAATGTTGCTTCACAAATTGGAACACAAAATGCAGAAAGAAAATAGAATGAAAAACCTGTCAGAGCCTAAGTTTCTCTATTTTTCAGATTTTCTATAAAGGATAATTCATTCTTGATAATTCAAATTGGAGAACATGATCTGATCCCACTAAATATATGAGTGTGAAATGACTTACAGCACTGTATACAGGCAACCTGAGATATGCGGTGCAGTTCACAGAGTCTTTACTGACTGATTGTTCTCTTCATTTGCATGGCTTGATTTTATATTGGCCTTTTTTTTTTTTTTTTTTTTTTTTTTTTTTTTTTTTTTACCCACAAGCAAATACACTTTACTTGCTAACAGGATACCAGCTGCTGTTCTAATTTCACGTTGAGTCCATGTCCCACTTTCACATTTGTGATATGCTAATATCAACTTAGCTGTGTTTCTCTGGTACACTTAATATGGAATGAAATCTTGTTCCTTTTTATTGGGCTACATGACATTATAGTCCTGCTACCGCATAATACCACAAAACATATATCAGAATGTTGTAGAGTATTTTCTACTGGATTTAAAAGCTAATTGACAGTGCTAAATCTCTTGTTGCATGTATTTCTCTTCCAAATAGCTATTTTGTTTTATTCTGAAGTGTTTACTAGCGATGGGAAAAACAGCCTGTCATATTGATCTCTAATGTATATGATTACATGAATATACTTTACTTTCCTTAATTAGCACTCTGTAGATCTGTTAGATTTCATGTGTAGCTACAAAATGAATAATCATAGCTCAAAGGCATACCAAAATCATTGAAGTCAGAGGAAAGAATCACCAGTATCAATGATTTGGCTTTCTCCCATAACAACAAATCTTCATTTTGTGGTGTAAATATATGTAGGAAGGTGGGAAAACACATAACATGCTTTCATTTAATGTCTTCTTTATATGCCTGCTACACCTATTCCCAGTTTGCAAGCTATGACAGAGGAGTTGAAAAGTATGAGTGCTGATTTCAGGATTTAACTCTGGCTTTGGATTAATGTCCCTTCTCTTACCATTTGAAAATAAAAATAAACATTATATTTTACTCTTGAAAAAAAATATATGTCTTTGAGACACTGATTGATAACTGTGGGAGTCAGGCAAGAGTTCACAATAAATAGATGAGGCAGGGGCAGGGCATGAGCCTGGAGATACATGGTCTGCAGTAGGGGGTGCTGCAAAACATCATTCTTAATGATTGTATGATGCAAATATGAGTAAGTCTGGAGAAAAGGGAGTACCGTAAAGATCTACAGTGTGCACACTGGCATGATATTTCAGAATGGCCATCATCTTGGGAACAACTGAACAGAGGCATGGTAGATGTGGCCATGTGGCCTCCTCCTCCACCTTTCTTAACATGCAGCCAAAAAACAGTGCCAAGTAATGCTTGTTTGTCTCTGGCTGCCATGTGCATGTGGCAGGCTGGTGGTGTTTGCCTGCAACATCCCAACCTGTTTCAGCAGGCGGTTTAATATGAAATTCAGACATAAGGGAGGTGGGAGAGACTTTTGAAGAGCAGTTGTGAACTGTGAGCAGTCATCAAATATGGGAGAACACCAGGCTTACTTTTTGCTTTACTTTTCTACATTCAGTTAGTGGAATGATTGTGAGGAAAGAGGCTGTGACAGCAAAACTGATAAAAAGTGGGAGTTCAGGAGAGTAATACTGCAAAAGCTTTCTAAAGGCCAAATCTGTCACTTATATCATTAATATGTCATATGTAGCCTTTATGGAAAGTTGACAGTGCCTTGGAACTAAAAAAAAATTAATAAGAGAGATGTATAGTTAATACTTCAATGATCTATCACTTTCAGGTATTGCAGCAGTCATAAAAATATTGTAACTTCAAAGGAAGCCACTCAGACCAGAAGGAATGTGTTAATTAGGGGTTAGAAATAGGACTGGAAATTCAAAGATGTCTCTGGCTACAGGGTGCAGAGAGTGCTCTACTTACATTTGGTATCTCAGATTCCAGTCACAGGGAGCAACGAAGGGGGCTACCCTATCATGTGTGCCTAGATTAAATCCTGAAGTCATATGGGATTAATGAATCAAGAGGGAATTTTGAGATACAGGAACAAAGGAAGATGACAAAGAACTCCCCAGGACAAACTGTAGTAGAGCAACTGTGGAAGAGAAGTTTAAGACATCCATAGTTGACACACATATAAACATGCTCCAATGCTCCAGGACTGTGGTTGATTTTTATTTATTTATTTATTTATAGTAGTGTGGACATTTGTCTTTGAGTTAATGATATAGAATCCTTCACAGTCCACATTTTTGTCCCTAGACAAATCTCTAAAACAAGTCAAATGAAATTTGTGCTAGAAATGCTCCTTTCTTTTCCTGATGGTGAACAGTGCCAACAATGATCAGCTCTCCCAGTTAGGTGCGACAAATCCAGGTCCTTGTTTAAAGTACTATAATCAGGAAGCTAATTTGCTTTATAAAACAAAAGTGGTAATTTTATTTTATGCTTTTCCAATGTTTAAAGCAGTCTGAATTAAATTTGGCAGGCAGAGGGCATCCTATCTTCTTGCAGGCAACCCTTGAATAAATTAAGGCTGCATATCAAGCCTTAGGGTGCCAAAAACTAAAACTTATATTATTTGGTCTAGAGGTAGAACTGTCTCATAATTATATTGAACCTTGAGACTGAGAAATTCATTTTCTTATCAAACTGCATTTGAAATGATAAGCCTGGAAAAAACAGAGCAATACTTCTGATTCCTGTCTCCTGCTGACCTGTGAAAAATCAGTAAAAAAATATAAAAATGGTACTGTTGAGCGTAAGAGAAAGAAGAGAAAGAGTAGAAAGAAAATAAATCCTCTGTGCCAAACTGTTAAGTATTCCTTTGCCAATGGAGGAGCAGGACCATCTTAGAAATATATTGTTAATTTGTAATATATTGTCTTTTTATTAGGAATATTTTGTGTCATGATACTCCTTAGGACAGAATATGTTTATGCTGGAAGTCAGTTTGAAGTGGCTGGTATGAGTTAGTAACACTTATGGCATAGTTTTTTGAGGTGCACTTCACACCCACCTTTATGTAAATGTGACAGACACTTTCAGTCTGGCACCTACTGCTTCCCACAACAGGTTCTGATTGGTGCCTCTTTTGCCTTTGCTGAAAATTTCTCAATGAATGTTAAAGTGAATCCTGCTTTACTGCATATAGAAAGACATCACTTGATACTTCAATGGCAGCCCTAAGTGATCACACTTACTAGTTAAAATTTTCATGAACTTTCATATTGATTATTTCAGTGGTAGTCTTCTCTCATAAGTTTGCTTCATGTTAGAATTGTAGAAAACAGTATAAAAGCAATATTTTCCAGAGTCCCTGTGTCTGATAGGTACACAATACATATAGGACTCTTTTTGGTGTTCAGTGCCAGGGGAAGAGGCAATGGGCACAAAGTGGAGCACAGGAGGTTCCTTCTGAATATCAGGCAGCACTCTGTGCTGTGCAGGTGACAGAGCATGGGCACAGGTTGTCCAGAGAGGTTGTGGAGATCTCCAAAACCCACCTGGATGTGGTCCTGGGCAGCCTGCTCTGGGTGTCCCTGCTGGAGCAGGGGTTGGACCAGATGGACCCAGAGATGCCTTCCAACTGCAGCCATTCTGTGATTCTGTGACTGCACTCAGTTTTGCTTTAGGAAAGGGAATTGCAAAATCATTTTACAATACCTTCGATGGGCTGTGGATCAGACTCCAGCATGTACAAAAAGAAGACAAAACAACTGATGCAAAACCACTGAGAAAAATACAAACAGACAAACAAACAAACAAACAAACAAAAAACAGGAAAACTGCAAGAAATTACAAGCTTCTGAAATGGAATAATTCACAAGATTGTTCGTAATCACAGTCTTAACATGTTACATGAAGCTCAGAGCTTGAAGGGAATGTATCTTATTTTCTAAGACAAAAAATCTGCTGGTTTTTACTGAGTGGCTTGTACAAAAAAGTATTTTCATGAAAATTTTCTTTTTAATGAATGCTTCTGCAGATCCTTCAGTGAGAAGCACCATAGTGTCTCACGAGCTGTAATTCAACCACATGCTTTCTCCCTGGAGTAGCATGATAGAATTTATACACTTCAAACAGATGAGAAATAAAGATGAGTTTGGGGAAAGAATACTAGAGATCATACAGTGCTTAATCTGTAGCTGTTGAAAACTTGCAAGAAAGTGAAAAGGAACTGGCTGAGGTCTAACTCTGCAGATGTACAAGTCTAAATAAGCTGGGATGAAGAAGATCAAACCTGAAGCAGAGATGCAGGGATTTCAGTTCCTCCTGCCAAGGGAGAGGAATCATGGATCAGTGCTTTGGCACTTGCTGATGTGCTTGGTTGAAGCAAGCTGCTTTGGGATTAGCTTAATACTTTAAACTTGGGCTGGAACAAGATTTTGGTGGCTTTGCATGCACGTGTATCTGTGTGTATGTGTGCAATTGTTTTTAAGCTTTTTTTTTTTTTTTTTTTGGGGGGGGGGGAGAGTATTGGCTGTATTACAAAAACAAAATCATATTACTTTTCATAGTCTTTTTTAAAGTCTTGATCAGGCTGAACTCAAACCAGGTGTCCCAGGGGCATATCACATGATATCTACATTTTACATACCTGAAAATGAAGACCAAACTGTTTCAAAAGGGGGATAAACTCATCTCCAATTACATGCTTATTTGAGAGCAATAATCAGTTTCTAAAGGTTTTTACTTTACTTTACTTTACTTTACTTTACTTTACTTTACTTTACTTTACTTTACTTTATTATTTTATTTTTTATTTTTCCCTGCATTTAGGTATTTTGTCCGAACAACCAGACATTTTACATTTGAGCAACCTGGTCTGGTGGGAGGTGTCCCTGCCCATGGCAGGGGGGTTGGAGCTGGATGGGCTTTAAGGTCCCTTCTAACCCAAACCATTCTGTGATTCTCTGATTCTACATGACAGAGGTTGAGGGGCAATTTAAGTCAGTGTCTTTCAGATAACTGCTTTTGCTTGTTCCTTCTGGCTTCTCAGGACATGTACCCTGATCTGATACCTGATCTAATTAGATCTCTAATTAGAATCTGGTTTTTACATCATCCACTTGATTTTACTTTTGTGACATCTTGTCACTGTGGCAGAAAATGCAGGGGTTATGAAGTTTTACTGTGCATTATGGAAGGCATATTCAACTCTGCTTTTTTAAAGGACCTCATATTCATAGAGGCTAAATGGTTTGCATCTGGAAAACATTGGTGAGATGAGTCAAGACCAGTGGTTTTAGAACTTTAAATTTGAGCTTATTTTTCCCTAGGAATCTGCTGATGTTTGTGACATTTATACCACTTGCTTTCTCAGTAGCTTTATGCTGCCACCCACAACCATAGTATCTAATCACAGATTTATCTTGAAGTTATGGCATGTCTTTATTGTAGTTTAATGGGGGAAAATAAACTCTGTACTTTATTAAATGCATCTGTCACATCTTCCAGAAATATCCAAACAGTGTATATTTACTGATCCTCAGATTATTGATTATTGCAATGGGAAGAAAGATGAAAAATAAATAAATAAATAAATAAATAAATAAATAAATAAATATGTGAGCATACTCTCCCACCAAACCAACAAAAGAAAGTTGTGGTTGTCTAGCATTTTTTATTTTTATTTTTTTTCCCAGAAAATAGAGAACAAGAGGGTTTGATGATTGCATCTAATCCCTTGTACTGACCACTGACAAATCTATATTTGCACATGTTCTTGTAAAGCAAGGGGCTGTCTGACCTGATTATGCTGAAAAAAGAACACAAGAGCAGGAAATTTATTTTTATTTTGAAACTTTTTCCATCATCTGTTCTGCCTTCATGATCTCATCAATACCAACACCAACACATTTTTTATCCAGATTTTTTTTTTTTTTATCTTAGAAATATTTTTTATCTATAAAAATGGAAGATAAGATTGAAAATTTTCAGTTAATTCAAGAAAACCTAAATAAGCTGCAGGCCTAGATAAACTTTTAGTCTGCATTAACCATAGTAGTTTGGTTGGTTAGTTGTGATATCATTTAATCTCCATTTTCACTTCAGTGATTGATTGCCTTCTGATATCTGATATATTTTGTATTGCACTGTTGCATTCATCCCATTCAGGACTAAATGGATCCAGTTTGTGGCTGAGAACAAGACATGAATGTAACCAGGAGTAGGGGTGCCAGAGGATGCTGGTAGGAAAGGACATCTCCTAAACACTTTTCTTCTTCCTACAGGAATCCCTGCTGACTGTCAGAGGTGGGACTTTGAGACTTGGCCAGCTTATTCACTGTGCAGTCTCCAAAACACTTTTATTGTATCTGGAAACAAGTACCTCTCTAATGGAATAGGTTTCAATTTTTGGCAATCAAAGATGAAATTACAAATGAATCAAGAAAAGCTTTTGTTGGATCAATCATTTGCCTTTTCATTAATTTTACTTAGCATTTTCTTTTAAATAGCTTTTGTTCAAAGTACTAGAGAAGCTTGCTTAGTTATTCAGAATGTTTGTGCTCTGAGTGCTTCTGATGATTTTTTGGCTTCAAACTATCATTAGGAAGCCATTCATAGCAATTCACACATGGAGTCTACATCTTCAGTTAATTTGAACATGAAAACAGATTCCAGATATTTTACATTGCATTTATTTAATTCTTTTTTTTTTTTTTTTTTCCCATTAGACTTTTCCATCTTCTTCAGAAGTGTTTTATTATTAGCCCTCTTTTTACTGGTTCACCTCATCAAATTAACACAGACGTTGCACACAGACATGTTCACACACCAACAGACACAAATCCATGCAATGTATTGCTTATACAAAATTACTTTATAAACCGTAGACCCAGAACAAGACACTCCTGTTCATATTCAGGCCTTCCCACTGCAGAAAATCAGGTTCAACAAAACAATATGTCTTCATTTAAACCATGATTATTAATAAGCTTCTTGGCATAACAAGATTGAGACCTCAAGACTCTCTGTGCCCTTATCAGAATAATTAGCTAAAGTTAATCTTGAATCTCCCTTGTTGCCTTGTTACCCCAATGTGCCTTATATTTAGTCAACACAGAAAGTAATTTATTATTCCCTTCTTCCCTCTGGCAGCATCTGACATTCTAACATTAGACACAGGAGTTGGTAACGACTGATCTGTCACTACTTTGGATGCCCAGCTAGGTGATTGGAGTTACCAGCCTACTGACCATGTGTCAGAGAACACACAATTAATAAGTAAGTGGGGGAGGCATCGCAAATTAAATGTGACGAGCTTAGTCTGGAAGTTGATATTAATGATGTCATTTTAAAGTGAGTAATTTGATATTTGCCAAAATGTTTTCCATTGTTCATAAGCTTTCTGCAGCTCCCTACATTACCACACAAGTTTCTAGTTTTACAAAACATATTTTGGAATTGGCACAACAGAGCCAATTTTCTTCCCCCTCTCTGAGGGATACAGAAGAGACAACTGATTCGTGGGATTCTCAAAGGATAATATTCTTGTATCATTATTTTAAATGAATATTTTTTTTAGTTTACAGGAGGAAAAAAATCCCTCAAAAAAAAAAAAAAAAAGTAGGAAAGGTAGAAATCTGCTTGATTTTTTTTTTTTTTTGGCGCGACGCTTAATTAGTTGTCTTGTTCTCTCTCCCTGGGAAATGTCCTATCTTGCTGTGTGAGACATCCAACAGCTTGTTCACGGCCCCTCTTGTATACACACAGTCCCTGCAGAATCTCACTGTTATGAAGTCAAGGTAGGGAGAAGCCCTTCCACTTTGCCATTGATCTCTCCATGTTTCTTGGCTTCCTATGATGTTTCTGTCTGACTTTGAGCCACAGCTGAACATTTTCTTTGATTTCCAGCTGATTCAAAGACAGTAGATGTTAGGCTCCTCTGTTGCATGGGCACAGTTAGAAAATATATGGAAGAATTTTTGTTAAGAAAGTTAGCTCTCTGCAAGCCATAGAATTTCTTGAAATACTTGGAGAGATCTAATAAACGTATCTGGGTACACCAATTCTCAGTGAGGCTCCTTTCTTCAATTTTGTGTATCATAGTTATATATATAGTATATATAGGGATATCTAGGGTATATATACTTATCATAGAGAATGATAACTATATATTATAAGTAGAGTTCTGGGTGCTTAGTATGCTTCATTCCAGATCCAGATTTTTTTTTTTTTTTTTTTTTTTTTTTTTTTTTACCCTCTAAATATGCCTTTTGGCTTCATGCCTCATACTGCACCCAAGGTGTATTATCATGGCATAATACTGCACATCCTGTTGTGCCGTATGTTCCAGCAGATGTTCTTCAGAATTATTTTTCCACTGTTTGAAATTCATTTCAGTAGATTCCTTAATTATGTAGGTTTCCAATTCTTCTGCAATTCAAGATATAAGACTCTTATGATTTGAATATGTCTTATACATACATACACACAATTGCATATTAATATCTATACCCAGTGCATACATACCACGTGCACAAATATATCCATTTAATATTAATCCATACCCATGTGATAAACAACAAGAATGAAATTATTGTTTAAGCCAAGATCAGGAAAGGAATACAGAGAAAATATCCAGTATGGCACATGCAGAGCTTCAGGGGAAGTTTGTTATAAGTGATTTCATTTCCTTCTAATGCTTGTCATCCTTTTTCATGGATGATACTGAAGGGGAATTCTTAGATGCACAGAGATCAATAACTAGTTTTAAAGGAATTTATCTTCCTCAGAAGAAAATCTCAAACAACTACTAGCCAAAATTATTTATCCCAATATAGTGATTCACATGTTGTTTTGTTACCAATTGGATTGCCTTATTGACAGAAGTTTTAAGCATATCTTAAATTTATTACTGCTTGTTCTTTTTTTTAGTTTGTTATTATTTCAAAAAAACGAACTGTTTCTTTACATCTTTCTGTAGAGATGAAAATGTTATGGACTCATTGGCCAAGAAGAAAAATTAATTAGAAAAATCTGTTTGATAAATATTCCAAATTTTCTATTTTAATAGACAGATGTTTATGAAAGTGAGTCTTTAAAGGGTCTGATTCAAAACTCATGGAAGGAAATCAGAAGGCTCTCCTTGAATTTGGTGGGCTCAGAGCAGAGCTTAAAAAATAGAGATCAGGTCTGGTTCTCCTTAATGCTGGTCTTGCTCGTGAAAATGTTTTATTGTTTTATTACAAAGCCAATCTGAGTGAAATAACATGAATCAAGATATTCATCTGGAATATCTTTTGGGGAATGAGAACTATTTCAATGATAATAAATGCAATCATTATAAATGTAGCAATGAATTGGGCAAACAAAGTCCTGAGTCCCAAAACTGTGGAGAAAGTTGGGGAGGGGGAGTTTAATCTGTTTGGGATTTTGATTTTATATGAACAGCTTTGCCAGCATCAGGTCTTCAGAAACTAAGCATTTGGTCCCAGAAGTCATGGAATGACTTAATGTTCATTATGCCTTTTATGAGTTACATTCATTGTGTTTGTCTTCTGGTTTGGAAGCCTTTGGGGCTGTCACGCTGATGTTTTCCAAATACTTCTGTATAACCAGGAGAGCTAGAAAATTGCTTCTATAGATACATTAAGATATAAATTGAAATTCTCATAATCCAATACTTAAAGGTCTGGAACTCTAATAAAAATCTAATTCAATGAGGAAACTGTGAGACTTGGCAACTTGGCTTAAATAAATCATAAAGGTTAAGACTCAACAACTTTTGCTCTAAGTAAAATATATGCCACTTCCACGTGGATGTACAGACTGCTGGCAGAAATGTTCACATTATTTATTTAGGAAAAAACAGCTAAGGAGCTTGCTCTTGTTCACATCAAATATGTCTTTACACCTGACCAAAAACCTCAGTTCCTTTTCCTTGCAAACTTGAGAGGCCTAGGACTGAAAAATAAACTCTGAGAAATAATGTGCCTCTCTGGAAAACCTCACTTGTCTCTGTCACATCATGCTTTGTGTACCAGTGAAGCTCAGAGGTGAGTTGTGAAGGTTATTCCAATGATTGCTTGCAAACACTATAAAGCATACCACCCTGTCTGGTCTCCTGTATATTTCACATATACTTTCAAGGGTGGAGAATAAAATTCTTTAGACTTTTATTTTATTTTTTTTTAATGAACCATGGACATTGAAAATCTTGCGAATTACTAAAAATGTCCAGAAGAACTCTTTTGTACCTGCTGGTGCTGTTTATCTTGTTTTTCTATTTTATTTTTCAGTGTCTCAGATTCTTTATTGGTAGTGAGTCAAAGTCTGTAAGTCCCATTGGGAAGTCAAGGATCTTCCTTTACCAGCTGTATTCCTGATCTCCTTTCTGTAGATGTAGGATTATGATAATCAAACCACTGCAGATTGCAGACAACCAAATTAAGTTCTCAAAGTGCTGACAACTTAAATGTTGTCACATGTTAATGTTATTACATCACCAAAAGTCAGAGTTGCTTGTACCCAGAAGACACATTAGATTGTTGTTTGTGCTTTGCTACCCATCTGGTGAGTAGCTAATTATTTGGACCCCTTCCAAAAGGGTCCAACAAGCACCTGGCAGAGGATGTGCATCTGTTTCATTTTGCCATTGCAAAGGAGCATTATAGACCCTTTCTGGTTATCATTATTTAATTATAGAACTGTGTCTGAAAGGCAAGACTGAACTTGGGCCAATATCTTGAATGGTACTGTGGAGGTTGGGTATCTATTAAATCTAATTTCCTCAGACTCCCTGTATCATCAGCAGAAAAAGGCATGTTTCTGTAGTCAGCTCTTCAATGACTTGTCTCCCTGGGCTCAAGTTAACATTTGTGAATATCTCCTCCTCTTCTCATTATCTAATCTATTAGCAGAATTTTCTGAAGCATTAGCTATAAGCATGTAGAAGCCAAAGTCTTCTGGGTTTTGTGTTAAAAGATGATGAAGGTATTTGAATTTTGAAGTCAGTTATGGTAAGGCATTTCTACCTTGTTCAAAATGTTGTGCTGGAAGAGCACAGTTGCAGTTGTTAGTCCCAAAGTATTATTTTGAGGATTACTTACCCTTAATGGCTGCCATTTCTCTGGCAGACAAAAATCAATGGGATAATTCTTTTCAACCACTGAAATATTTTTGTGCTGTTTAGGAAGTTTCAGGCATATGTTGAATGCCTTCTAATGCATCTATGCATCTCCATATCCTTAAGCCCATCATTTGCAACCAGACTGACAAGGAAGAAATAGATTGTTGGGATTGTTGAAGTCAGTTGGGGTTGTTGATAGTTTAACAACTGACTTTCCATGTCTTGAAGAGTTTAGGATCTGGGAACAGAGCGTTAAAAACATTGAACTACCTTGTCCAAGAGAGAACGGCTTGAATAATGCATAAGTGCCAAAGACTGTTCATCCAGAGTATTAGGAGCTTCTCGATATAATCTTATTAATTTCATTTATATTTGTAAAGCAAGAAGGGTTTTGTTCACATCATGTTTTGGGATTGATATGAATACCCATATTTACATGTGGACAAGTCCTGTCAGCTCTGGAATATTAGTGGCCTGTGGTATGCAGAAGGTCTTGTTAATAAAACCCCCTTATAGCCATAAAAAATCTACAAAATCTGTCCAAAATGCTTTAGAAATCCTGTGAGAAAATGGAAAGAACACCATGTGCCTTGTGTGAGTAGCTACATGCTGTGAATAGCAAGTGCCCAACAAGCAGTTAAAATTGAACAGCATGTAAACAACCTGCAAGGTGAAATTTCTCTGTGTAACCTGCATGCAAAATGGTTAACAAATTATTTAGTAAACAGGTTGTTTTAACAGCATCCAATCTAATAAAGCCTGTTTTTTGTTTATTTATTTATTTATTTATTTTTATTTTTTTCTGGGGGGTTGGAAGTGGCTGCAGAGAAAGAGCTGTTTTGATTTTATGGCTGGGCATCAGAGCCTTTCTGCTGAAACTAACCTAGGAAGTATGCATGGGTTGATGACCAGCTTGTGTGTATGTACTGGTGGAGAGGTCAGCTGCTGCCACCAGAGGAGATGGACAGTTTTAGCTCTGTCTATTTTTCCATCGTCCAGGGCAATAATAACATCTGTCCCTCCTCCATCCAGCCATTTATCTCGCTGCAATCTCAGCTGAGTGACAATACATACAATACTTTAGAGAGTGTGGGAAATGTATCATCAACGAAGAATGGCATACAGCACGTCTGTAGTGCAGCTGTGCCAGGCTGGCTGGTGACATGTCACAGCTGAAAAGCAAATGCATGGCAAGTCTCATGTGTGTCTGCTGTATTCCACTAATAGTACAAGTTTTTCACATTCAGAATCACCATTTCTCTTTGCATTAGGGCCACTTGCAAGCTGTACAAGAAGTGCTCTTCTACCTCATCTCACGTGGTAGAGATGAGAGAGGTTCATCATTTTGCTGAACATCCCTCACAAAACAAATTACACCACATAGCTTCTATAAAGCAAATGTGCCCCTGTACACTTATTTTTTTTTTCTTAAATCACATCAAAATATTTGTGCCTTTTTTTTGTTGTTGTTTTTTTGTTTTAATGTAGACTCTGTGTCACATATATATCTATGATGTGTATTCATAGATAAACCTGTACTTCTGATCCACTAAGATCATGATACCATTTATCCAAAACATCTTCTGGAATAGAGTATTTCAGACCTCATATTTTTCTCACAGACATGGCGTGAACTTCTTTGTTACTGTGCCAGTCATACACCTTAGCATAAGGTGTATAAGCATAAAGCCTTAGCATAAGGCCAACTAACCTCCTGCTCTGTGATCCACACTGTATTCATCAGAGAATGAATCAATGCCTTAACTTGTTGAACTTTCCCTTATAAACTCAAAGCCAAGTTTATGTCAGTCCAGCTATTGGGTCTTGAAATCATTTGGAGTTGAAGCCTACAAAGTGGCTGATCCTCCTGGATCAGCTCAAGTTTCTTCAAATCTGATGTCAAGGGTGTGGAATGATGGTGAATCACAAAGAAACTCAAGCTGAGGGCAGCCAAGGAGAAATTCCTTAAACCAATTGTTTCTCCTGATTATTCCTACATGCTCTTCCTGCTTCCCAATGCAAAGCCAAACAGGCAGCTTAGGGGAAACAGGCTTTGATGCACAACCTGAGCTCTGAGGCTGCCAGTGCCCCCACATAGGGTTGATGTCTTTGTCATTCCAGTCCCATGCAAAGTCAAACAGATTTTCTTTTGACAATTTATTAATTTAATTTAATTTATGCTGTTCAGAGATGATGGAGATCCTAAAACCACTGGGGACAATCTGAATTTTTAGCACAGAGCCACAGCACAGTTTAGGCATATTTCTGGCTATCCTGAGAAAGTTGCAGTCATAACTTAAACATGGTTCATCTCCAAGTGCTTCTTGTGACTTTCTTTTTTTTCTTTCCCTTAGAGGGAAAAAAAAATATAAGACTGGCTATTGTTTCCTTAATTTTCATTTCCTGGAGAAACTCTCTCTTTTCACCTTCTCATCCTCTTTTTCATCTTCTTTGGTATCAAGAGCAATTGTTCTCAGATATGGTTTAGAACTTTATCTAGTTCAATCTCCCCTTGGCAACAGCTGAAGATGAAAAGACAGCAGCTCTTCAGACTTCTGAAATGGTATCATTAGGACTATCAGCAGGAGGAATCCTTTCAGATATATCTATTCCCTATTTCACCATGAACCCAATTTCATTCTTTCTAGCACACTTGTTTCCATCTCTTTCTGAGGGAGTGCACTCCATGTTATGTTTGTGCAAAATGATGGTTTCTTATTAAGCACACTAGTGTATTTTCAGCAGCACTGGCAGAAAACGATAATAAAAATAAAATTTTATTTCTTGTTGGTATTGCTATTTTAGAAAGAAAAAGCAACCCAACTTGCTTCCTTACAATACAACAGCCTACTTTTCAAGTGTAGACAAGAATTCTGAGATGAACCCACTGCCTTTCATTGCTATACATGATGTGAGCTGTAACAACAATACTGATAAATTAAAATCAAGTAAAAAACAAGGCTCCTCATAGTGACATTACGTACACACTTTTGTGAGCCTCTTTTAGCTACTTATTTTGCTGTCAGTTGGGAAGCATTTTTGAAGGCCTAACCCCCATTCTCTATGCATTTTTTTTTTTTTTTTAAAGAGGTACTATATAAAAATCATTAAAACATTAAACAAATTAAATGGCATCCCATCAGTTTGATGACACATCTTTCTAGCTTTTTTTTTTTTTTTTTTTTTTCTTCCTGTATGACTCATTGTTATATCTAAATCTAGAGTATGTATGAAAATAGAATGGAGTAGGGGGGCATATGGTAGAAAATTCTCCCTGTCTGGGTGAAAGCAGGAATCTCTGTGGCACTTGGCCAGAGTTGTGCAGACAGGTATATGCCTGAGGCGTTTCTACTATAAAATACTGAAACTGAATATCAAACACATCTGATGACAAATTGAGACTGACTTGATTTTCATTAAGATTAAAAGGCCTTCTTGAAGCAATAAATATTTATCCAAATATAGCTCGTTCCCGGAAGACATAGATCTAGATTTCACCTGATTGACTTTAGTCACTCAACCAAAGTAGCCAAGTTAAGAGTACAGTCCCCCTAGATATGAAAGAAGGAGGGAAGAACAACCTATGGAAATTCCTGTCTCCTTCCATCAGTTACCAGAACAGCAGAGCAGACTCCCAATTAAGGTGCCCCAGTTACTTCTTTGAAGAACAGTGAGTTGAGACCCAGTGCTGTTATAGTATGTTTTCTTAGGGATAAATCATCTTTTAACTAGTAGAAACATGCTGGAAGCAAAATTTTCCAACTAGGACATAAAAATGAAGTCAGAACTGTAATAATAACTTAGATCCTTATTAAGTCCCCATTTTGCAAGCTTCATGGTTACTTTGAGCAGCTACATGAAAAAATTAGATGTTCTACTTGAGAACATGCTATGTAGGATTAGACTTGAGACTCCAAATATGTCATATATATTCATGATTAGTAAGTTATGTGCATAAAGAACAACCTTTTAATCTACATAATAATAAAAATGAGTTATCTCTAGATTGCATGCAATCTAGTGATTTAGCTGCGTGCTTTCTTATTTGGGCCTTGTAATGAATATATGTGAATTTATGTGTGTAGAATTGGTTTGAAGGACTTCAGAATTACAACAGCCAAAACTGTACTTTCCCATAGACCATTGCATAGGGCAGAGTTCTGCTTTTATGTATGTGACTTCTGACTTCTGGTTCACCTAAGCTCATTCAAACCCTTTTTTTTTTTTTTTTTTTCTCTTTGATAGAGTTTCTTCTAAACCTGGTGGTTCCCATGTGATTTGTGGTTGTGATAAAGGCCTCCTGTATAGAGGATGCTTCCTAGTACAGCATTCATAATTATACATGTATGTTCTGTGGCCTTTTTCTTGCACCATAGTTTCATGCTGGTGAGACCCTTTTCTTCCACCTGGATGCACGAGATACAAAGCTAAGAGTCAATGGCATAGCTAGGTTCATAATTCTACATTAGGTTGATGGGGGAGCCTGAATCTTTCCTGAGTTGAGGCCAAAGAACTCTAATTCCTGCCTGAAACATCCCCACAAAGCCTCACTTTTTCTACCCAATGGAGACATTGGTGACACAATGTCTCCAAGAATATCATCAGCTATCTGCCCTTAAGACATACATTTAAATCAAAAGTTGGTCTAATATATCACAATAATATATCTAATATCTGGTCTAATATATCACAGGGTCTAATATATCACAATAATATATCTAATATCTGGTCTAATATATCACAGGGATCATTTATCCCTGGAGGTCTTTAAAAGACGTTTAGATGTAGAGCTTAGGGAAATGGTTTAGTGGGGACTGTTAGCGTTAGGTCAGAGGTTGGACTCGATGACCTTGAGGTCTCTTCCAACCTAGAAAATTCTGTGATATATTTAGGTATGCCAATCTCCACAGTATCTCTTTTTTTTTTTTTTTTTTTTTTTTTTTTTTTAAACCTGCCTCTGACCATAATTACAGCTTACCTTTTCAGCCTGTTTAACAGAGACATTTGGTTGTGATGATATGGAATTTTTATTCTGAAGTAAAGCCTTCCAGGACTTGCAATACATGTATAATGTTCTTAGTTAAGAGGCCCTAAGAACGAAATGTTAGTGTGCTGATAAATAAACAGTTTTGTTTGGGTACAGCCAGGTGTTAAATTTATCCTGTTCATTCATTCCCTGCTTCATTAGTGTTGAGATAAACAATGTTTTGGTGGTTTCATTCATTTCTTTTACTATTTCATCAAGGTGGTAAATTGAAAATATTCATTATAATTGCATTGAACAAAATTTGCATTTTTACAATATTTGAATTGTAAGTATTTGTACTTTTCTTAAACACATTATAAGAACTCCCAATTCTCCTACCTCTAAAAGACATATAGGTTCATTATCATTACCTTGCTGATGTACAAGAAATGTCTTCCTGTAGTTTCATTCCAGAGTAAATCTCCTGAACTTGTTTGTGCAGACTGTATTTTAAAATGAGAAATTCAGGCAAATACCTTCAAGTCTATTTTCTCAGAGGTACGCAAAAGAAGTTTCAAGCGTCAACAACGCAGTCGAACCAGCACTGAAATATGTGTGTTTGCAAATAAACTTCTCTTACTGATTCCAGAGGCAATAAATAAATGTCTGAGAAAATATTAGACTATAATAGACTATATATAATAGACTGTATTAGACTATATTAGATTAATCAATGACTGAGACACACTAGACTGTAAGTTCACTTGAATAGACAAGCAGTGTCAGATAAAATTGATCAACTTTGTGCTATGAAAAAGTTAATGTGCTTGCACATGGAAATTCAGTCTGGGAAATGTTATCATCTATTCTACATACTCTGCTGATGAGATTTGTTGTTGGCATGCAGCAATTAAATTGCATCACAATAGGTTTAATTTCTAAATGAAACTTAGATTCATGTATGGAGTCCAAATACTTGTGGATAACTAGGATTCTTCATGTGCTGTTAAGTTTCAAACTGTTTTTGATGAAAGCTTGCCAGTATGGCCAATGCTGTTTGCCTCTGAAGCAAACATCTAAGGCTTCATTTGATTGCACATACATGTCTGCTCAATATTTTTTAAGGTGCTCTAGCATGCTCATGTCCTACACAAAGCTGGTAAGTCTTATGACCTGTGCCTTTTCGTGTGGCACCTACAAGTCAGCCATATTACCCAAATTGCACTAGACATCTACTTGTGGGGGCTGGAAATCCAGAGGAGCTAATGAAAGTCTGGTTCCCTCTTTCTGCTGCTGTCTGGGAAGATGGTAGAGGATTGAGAGAAACAGATTAAAAGAACAGCCACATGAAAGAGGTCAAGGCTTTGAAGTTGACTATGGTTACATGTTTCTACCTTCACTTTCTTCTCCCACTTTTTGTTTGCATTTCTTTTGCTCATTAATCAATTATTTGATAGGGAAACCACAGTGCACATGTCTCAGGACTTTAATTTATCTGACCATGGCACCAGGAGTCATCTTTCATCCTCTAAAAGGAAGGCAAGTTTTCTCTCTCTCTGCTAGCCTGACCCTCATTTGGGCTCCCTTACCATTTATTATCATCATCCAGGGAAGTAGAAGGGGGATTTTTCTTGTTAAAGGGATTCCCAGGAACAAAGAAAAAGGGCTCAAGTCTGCCAGATTTAGCAAATGTAGATGGATTCCCAAATACTTTGAAAGACAAAAATAGATATTTTTATTGCATATCTTTCTTCAGGCATTGTGGGTACAGAGAAATGTCCAGGCCCTTTCAAACTACTCTATCAGTATACCCAGTGGTTTCAGGAAGATTATAAGTGCAGAAGCAGCATGTAATAATACATCCTCAGAATATCACCCAGCCTCTAGAAGTCTTTAATTGCAGGATTTCTTGGCTCTTTCTATTTAACAACTTAACAGATTCTGGGAAGAAAAATGGGAACATCTGTAGAGCATGGCTCACACAGCTTTAAATGATCTCTTCTTTTGCCACTTTTGGAGACAGAATACTGAGATAGAGAGACTAATCCACTGGGGCAGTTGTCTTGGTCTTACTGTCTTTACACATCCAGGCAGTTTTTGAATGCCTGCAAACTTTTAACATTCACAATCTGCAGCACCAATGTGTTCCACAGCTTCATGAATGGTGCTTATTTCTATGTCTTTCTAATAACACTGTCCTTCACTCCTCTCACTCTTTGAACAAGATACCCTGTCAGTGCATGGGGTAAGGAACCCACCACACTTATAGCTCAGGACTTCAGAATGTGTCTGTGTTCCACAGCAACAGATGTTTATTGTTTCACCTTGTCTACTTTTTCAGTTTGAGTCAAAGAAGGTTTCTTCTTTTTTTTCCTGTCATCAGATTAGATATAGTGTATTCAGGTAGGAGTGGAAGAGTGCTAACCTCTACCATGAATTGGAAGTATTTCCTTCTACCATGCCTCACTGTCATGCAGGTGGAGAGATTTCTTTCCCTCACTGGTTACTTACATCACTTGCTCTATCACCAGATGGCAGAGAAAGGATATTAAAACAGGTGTTAGGGCATGTATGTATGCTCATGTATACACTGCTATACACTTGTTCAAGCTGCTGATGAGTCAGTGTTTGGCTGTGGTAGGATAGTGTCCTGCCCAGAAGCTTTACATGTGGTTTCTGAGAAAAAGATTTGAAATGCTGTTTATCCCTCAGCTGGGAGCAAATCTTGTATCATTTTTCTGACACCACAGCATGGGCTTCCTACACCTGGAATGACTCTACTGTCCTCCTTTCTTTCTGGTGGGCTCCAGGTGTTGCCAACAGTAGGAATATGGTTAGCACATTATGAGTTTCCCAGGGAGAATGTATCCCACTTAATATCAAATTTAAGATTAATGGAAGAAAGCAGCACCTCCTGCCCAACTAGAAGGGCAGAATCACTTGAAAGAGAAAAAATATAGATCATACAAAACACTGACAAAATAGTCTATCAAAACTGTCCAGGAGGAGGTAATGGAGAAAGGAAAGGTCTGTGACCTTGCTGACTGTTGGGCACTGAGAGCTCTGAGCCAGTACTGACCTGAGCAAGCAGTCCAGAAGGTGCAAAGGTGCAGGTCAGTGCTGCACAGATATGAGCAGGTTGGCTCTGGAAGTGATTTTGCTATTTTCATATGGCACCGTACCTGAGCCACCTGTATATGTTCAGGATTGAGCTAACTTCCTTGGAAACAGTTTAGGTAATTTTCACATTGCACTTCACAGGTCATAAAGGCAGAGTATTAAAACTGCACTGGTTGCATCTCCGCGCCTAGTACAGATAATGTGCCTGGAGCTGATTGCATTAAGTATTTCAAAGAGCACAGGCAAGATAATGTGTTGGTTATTTTTTTTTTTATTATTATTATTTTTTAACAAAAGTACAAAAATAGTTCAGAATTTGGGGCTTTGCAGTAATGCTGAATTTCATTTCATATAGATTTTGATGTGTTTTCCTCTTGAATATCACTCTGACATTAAAGAAAATTGTTAGACATTGCTCATTCTTCCTTAAGGACCATATGGCAGTGTGTATGAAAAAGGAAATAAATGTTGCGTTAAGTTAACTGCATAACAGAGTTGTAATCACAGGAACGCAGCCACCTCCAGTGTTATGACCCTTGATTAATCTTTATAACAGAAAGGAAATAAGTACTAATGAGATTGTTTATTAGCATTTATATAATTTTATAGTTGCACTTAATTTGAAGAATGTTAATTACTATCTGTGATTAATACTTCTTATGCTGAAAAGTTTGTACTGGAGGCTATGTCTTTAAGACTTTGTGTTGATTCACATGTAATTTAACTTGACAAGGACTCCAGCAGTATAAAAAGGAACAAAGAGCCTGGTTTCAAGGTCTAATTTCATTGTGGCCTCAGTATGGCTGGTATAGGACTGACTAGATGTACTTTGATGGTAATATTAAGTCTCACCAGTCCCCAAGTGAGGGGTGAAGCACTTAGCAGGGCTTAGTGCCAGAAGGAAATGCAATTCACCATAGCTGAACCCAATTCAAAATTTATGGTGTGATAATTTCAATTATTTGTGGGTTTTTAGACTACAGATTTTTCTTCATTGAAGGAATTCTGACAACATATTTATTTTCTCGTGTATGTTCTCATTATTATGTAAAGTTCCTACCTGGGTTCTTATCTAAGACCTCTGCGGAATTTATACTGCAAATCAGGGAGGAATTTATAAGTTCACGTCACTTGTGCTTAGAAATGGATGCTGGGATTTTTCAGTTCTATTTGTGATGTCAAGGGAAAGTGGAGACAGCAACACTGGTTCAAAGAGAGCCTTATTTTTTTCCTCCTTATTCCAAAGCACAAGCTTGGCTGTGATATTGCTAACAGCAACTTAAAAGTACCGGGGTAGCTCCCAGAGCTAGCAGAATCAGTTTTGAATCTGGAGTTGGTAGGGCCACTGGGTTAGACTGCAGGTCAAATATGTTTAGGTTTAGTGCTCCATGGATGGGTTGCACTGCTCAGTTCAGTTTACCAATATCTAGAATTCTTGTTCCTGGGAAACTCTAACGCTTTCATGTCAATCATATATAGGCTTGAAATTTTGTGGTTTCCCACTAAATTTATTCTGCAAAGTATGCAATTCTGGAAATAATAAGAAACCCTCATCCAGATGCTTTGTTTTGTCATTTGTAATAGAATTATCTAGATTAATATAATAAGAAAGGCTTTGATATTACACCAAAGATCAAACGAAGTTGAAATGATGCCTTTACCCTTTTCAAAATCATGCTGCTTGTTAATTTTTCTCTGAAATCATAGAAGAAGTCAAGGCTTTTGCATATAATATTTTTATTTTGTTGAATCACCAAATCCTAAGCAGGATTTAGTCCTTGAATGGCTCTGTGATGTAGATACTAGTTAATGGAAGAAAAATGAAGGCAGTATTTTGCTTTTAACTGTTGTGTTTACTTTCCTAGCAGCTGCTAATGCTTTTTCTCCCACGTACTTGTATAGGTAAATACTCAAATATACCTACCAGAAGTGACTGTATGAAAATCAATGTGCACATCTTTCAGGTATATTAAAGGCATTTCCATCATCCATAGTTTTGGGATTTTTATTTTTTTCTTTATAATCTCCCCACCAGTCAGATGTGCACGTGCATTGCTAGGCAATTTTCAGATATGAGAGAGCAGCAGATTTAGGCTTTATAATAGTGCAAGTGAAATATTCCTTTGACCCACCTTTGAGAGCATGCCTTGGTGTGTGGTTATTTACTTAGAATCTAATACTTAAATAAGAAAATGTGTTTCAGGCCAGGACATCGTTATGTGTGGAGTGCCAAAGCTTGTATTTATTTAGCATAAGGTAGTGTTAATAACATTTAGCTCAGAGTAAACAGGGAGCTGGAAAGACAGTAGGGAATCTGTATGATTACACGTTCCTTGGGAAAGAAACTTCTTTTCCTTCCCTCTTGAAAGAAGTGAAGAGAACATCCCACGACTTGGTTGGCCAGTTAAGATTTTAGGTGTCAGACAGCTTAGTTTTAGCTCATTTTGTGGCTGTGGTTTGGACTAACATACAGGCTATGTAGAGAGTATAGCAGTAATTTCCTAAAAACTGGTCAGGCAGTT
The DNA here is from genome assembly GCF_964211825.1 of Aythya ferina. Lineage (NCBI taxonomy): Eukaryota > Metazoa > Chordata > Aves > Anseriformes > Anatidae > Aythya > Aythya ferina. The sequence continues at coordinate 6,555,055 of NC_140296.1, forward strand.
TTGAAAAGTTTTATTTGAAATGCAATATGTCTCTTAGAAAATAAAAAGTTTTGCACATCCAAGATCAATTTTCCAGTCCAAAACAAAGAGAAAAGCATATGCCATTAAGGTAGAGATCTCTCTGTAGTTGCTCCAAGTCAAGCAGAGCAGGCTGTAAACACTGCTCTCCAGCACTCCAGTGGAGTATTTGGAATAACCAGTAACTCACTAGTTATTCCATCAGTCATTCTTTCTAGTTCTCCCTCTCTCTTTGAATAAAAATTTAAATTCCCCTCTTTGCAAGATTCACACAACTAGAACATGAGCTGTACCTTCTTTCCCACTACCACCTGAAGGCATTTTGTCTTCTCTCCCACCCAGCTGCAATGCTGCCTGGTGACTAGCTATCACTATAAATCTTTTTCTAATAGTTCATTTTCTGCAGGCTGTTAAGTAATTGTGGTGAATTTATTCTTGATTATGGTGCCAACAACCCAGATTCAGCTGACCTGACTTTTGCTTTTAACGTTGTGAGCATGTAGTCTGAGAGGCATTACTTTTCCCTCTAAAGCTGGTGCAGAGGAAAAGTGCTTCCAAAGGATGCTTGAACCTGCCCCCAAACCAGTTACCAGGAAGCCTGTCTTTCCTGGACAAGGAAGCCTGACTATAGAGAAAGCTGAGGACTCTAGTTTAAATTAGAGGTGTAACTTTCAGACATCTAACCCTAGAGGAGATCTCTCTCAGGGAAAGATTTCCCCAGAAAGCAAAAACCATTTAAGCTAGCAGAGAAGGGCATTACAGGACAAGTGAGTAGCAGATTAATCTAAATTCAGACTGGAGATCAAACTAGCTGATTTAATACTCCTTCTGACTAGCTGGTATGTATACTAAGCATAGTAATCTATTAAATAGCCTTTTTACTTGAGCACAGGAAGAAACTTAAAGATTGATTTATAGATGCTTAACAGCCAAAATGTTGAAATTAACATAAGGAGTTAATAATGTCTTGTAGAGGATCTGCCAACTAACATTTCCAACATAGTTAATGTACAGAGCACTGCAGTATTTAAATCTTAGCACTGCCTTCTGACTGGGATACAGCCCTCCTCAGCTTTTCTCTTTCTTGAGGCTAGCAGGGAACAAAGTTGAAGAAAAACATGGATGCATACAGTGTCCAGTTTTGCACAGAAAATATTAAAAAAAAAAAAGTTTTTAAATGATTTTGTCCTCATTCTGTATATTTCCAGATGATGGCTTGTACAGAATGGAAATTGATTTAAATATTAATTTAAAAAAAATATGTTGAATTGTAATGAGTTAAGTTGTAAAGAAACTTTGATTAATTTATCTTATCATTTATTTGAAAAATAGTTTTCCTTTTTAAAAATTGTGCTGAACTAATCTTCTTTAAAAAAAATAAAAAAAAAAAATGAAATGTCATCTTGATTCTTTTTGTTGTTAATCGTGAAATAGATTACTTGAAAATATCTCTCACATTTCTTGCTGTGTTGCTCATTGCTAGCCTTAAAGGATATTCTTGGCTAACAACATGAAGCAGCTATGTGTTTCTCCTGTGCTCTAATGTTAAAAGAACAAAAGATTCTTAGTTATGTGTATCTCTTTCCTGCAGGTTTATATCCTTATCTAGCATTTCAGTATTTAGCCTGAATGTGTTTTTGTACCTCTGTGTGTAAAAGAAGAGGAACAAATTGTACATTGTGTCTTAACTCTGCTTTATGTGCTTCCCTGGCTCCAGCTTCCTTACAACCCTGTGTATATGAAGCGTCATTTTGCATTTGTGTTGTGTGGAAGTAATTAGTGCATTGAACTATGAAAGGCTGGGAGCTTATTTAAAATTAATTCTATCAAAATAGCATCTTGCTGCAGTGAGGAGATAGCCTACTGTATCTTGAAAAATCCTTAGCTGAAGTAAAAGGAAAAAACCCACACATTTCTTAGCTGCATTCATTTACCTATAAAACAGAATGCTACATTCTTCATTGGCAGATTGTTATTCTAAACAGCCCAGCAAGCTTTAAGATTTTATACACCTTGTCTTAGAGACATTGGGTTGCATCCTGAGCACATCGAAATCAATGCTATAAGTCCCTCTGTGAAGTATGCTTAAGGTAAAAGAGTAATAAATAATCAGGCTCACGGACAATAAAATATACCTCTATGCAATCGGCCGTCCCAAGAACTAATAGTATTTTAATGGGATTGAGTTGACGTACAAACTTTACAATGGCCTCTTCATGGGATGTGTAGTTTATTTTACATGAGGAAATATGTGCTTGCAGGGCCAGATGTTCTACTGAGCTCTTGATTTACAACTGAAGCCTTCAAAAACAGCTTCTCTAATGTGGCTTTCTACCCAGCCACATATTCCAGTGAGAACTGCCGGGTGCTGTAAACTTTTGAAAATTTTGTCTTAATGGTGGGAGCATTTGGAAAAAATCTGTTTGTGGGAAAGAAATGCAAAAGGATGAGTAATTTCCATTAAAGTCCACGAGAACTGCGCATCCACAGAGCAAGAGATCCAGACCAGAGGTAGAGGAAACTGAGTTCCACCCTCTTTATGTTAGTGTAATGTTACAGCTGCAGCCTGTTTCTGCCAGTCCCAGCATAGCACTTGGAGAACCACCTGAAAAGTTTTACAGGTGACACAAAATCTGTCTGACTTCTTATCCGTTTTACAAACAAAGGGGAAATATGCCTTATTTTTCTTCTTTATCTGCAAGCAAAACTAACAGGTGTATTTCAAAGGTGATCTATCTTTTTATTATGTTTTTCCTTATGTCTGTTTCTTCGACAACCCACATCTCCTAAATGGATATGTGCTATCCATCACAGTCTTACAGAGCTAGGTGAGCAGTTCCATTATTCATTGGTCTTGTTTTTATGTAGTACTATGGAAATGAGTAAGGTTATTTCAAACCTGCCTAGTTCCTTAAACAAAATGGGAGCTGGGAATAAAAAGAGAAATAAGAGTTTACTTCTTACTTTACAAGTGTAGGCTCCCTGGAGGCAGTACCAATGGTCTGATCTTGCTAGATATTCTCTCCCCTTCATTGTGAGAGCCTCAGCTCCTTCCTGAAGTCTTTCAGGAAGCTCTGAAGGCACAAAGCAGCTTTCAGTATCAAGCCTAAAGCAACACTTATTTATTCATTTGTTCATTCATTCAGTTTCTCAACATTATTCTATAAGCCTGGGCACTTCTTATGTAAGGGAAAAATCACTAATAAAATATAGCACTAGGTTTTTTCTTTCCCCCCTTTAATAATTAGACTGTGTAAACCTCATTATTTTGCATCTGTGAAACATTTTTTTTTTTTTGAGAGCTAAGCATTTTCACAAAGCTCTATGCTCTTTCTCCACCTGCTACTGTCATTTTCTGACATGAGGCTGATGTTATCTGTTAGAGAAATTAGCAGTTCTCCAAAGTGGCTTTTTGAAGATACCAAATGGGCTCATCTGAAAGGGATATGGTGTGCAAAGCAGAGTGGGTGTAGTGTGGACACATGGTCAGGGACAAAGAACCAAATATGTAACAGGGAGCAAACCAAGATCTGGTGTAGGTGCATTCTATATAGATCTTCTGTTGGGATTGTTTGTATTGTAAAGTTACCCTTCCCCTGGAACTTTGTTCTTGTTGTTGTGATAATGGGTTAAAATGTAGTAAGAAGACCCTGATGTGGTCCTGCACTTTCTCCTGCACCGGCTTCCTGATAGAAATATCTTCCTCTAGAGTTAGAAATGACCCAGCAGTGAAGGCATACTACAGACATTCCCTTTTTACTAAAGAGTCTTAATCTATAATAGGATTTAGCACCAATTTAAGGGAATGTATCCTACTAAGTTAACTGTTGGAATCATTTATTTATTGCAAATAACTTAGGACAATGTTATAACAGTGTTAAGGTAATAAAAGGAGCATTTTGCTCAGAGGCTTTTGTTCACACTGTTTTCCATCTGCAGATGCAACAAGACCTCCTTTGAACTATGTCTTCAAAAAGTCAGTCAGATCCCTCCTTAATATTGATTTGTGATTCTCAGTTACTTAGATTACTGACAAGAAGCATTAGGATTTTTTGTTACATTCATACCTACTATGATCCTAAATATTTTATTTTATATATATATCTACAATGTTTTAATACCACTATATCGCAGCAACTTATTGTATTGTGTTTAATATTTCAATTACACCCTTTAAAACCTCTGGCTTTTCAGGCCTGTTATCTTTCCGTTTCTTTTGACCCTACCTTCATGCCTGCAGATGAACAAGATGCTCTTCTTTATTTGACCTCCAGCCTTCAGAACAATCACCATCACTTTAAAATATTGTCTTCCTTTTCTCAATGATTTTGAAAATTCTATAATAACTCACAATAATGTTAGTGGGTTTCATGCTGCCATTTCTAAAGGAGATGAAATCTTTTGGAGAAACAAATGGTGGCTATTCATGTTCTCCAAATCCATCAAAATGTATGTTTCCTGGAGAATGAATATAACATTAACTGCTTTAGACTTTGCCACTAAACCTAATTTGGACTAAATTACGTATTGCATTCCTTATCTTTCTATCGTACAATTTCACATTTTGTATCCAAGATGAAACCAGTTTCTCTCAGAATTTGAGCCCTTGAGAGAGCATGCAGAACCTGCTACTTGTTTGCAGAAGCTAAGTTAGCAGCCTTAAAAATTAGGCTGTTTTTTTTTGGGAATAACCACAGTTTGACCCAAAAACAAAGTGGGTCGGCTTCTACAGTACAACTCTCCCAGTGTCAGATAACTGATGGCATCTCCTGCATTTTTAAAATGTGATTCTTTACAATAAGAAAAAATCACAAAACCTGATTGAGACACTTTACCTCCTAGTTTATATTTCCACTCAACTACTAAATAGGGGGTGTAGTTATTCAGAATATTTTTGATTAAATCTTTTCTTGTCTAAAAGTTTTTCAGCATAACTTCATTGCTGACACCAAGAAATAGTTAACCTTGGAGTCATTGTGCAGTATTGCAATCATTTTTACAAGTAGTCATGTTGTTGAATTTTTCAGATATTCATGCTGTAAACCCCTAGAAATACCTTTTTTAATGTTATGATCAGACAGTTCATATGGGGGGAAAAGGCCAATTGCATTAGAATATCTAGCTATTATCCAAAAGAAACAACACAGTTATGATTTTAAATTCATTTCAATCTTCTTTCTATTGAGACCTACCTTATAATCAAATCACTCCATTGTCCAAAGGGGCTGGTTAGGTTGTGCAGTTATTTCTAGCGTGATGCCAGTGGCAGGAGCAGAGGCTTCCTCCTGCTGCAGGGGGCTGCATTGCCTGCACACAGCCAGCATGGCTACTCAGGTGCTTACAAGGGGCCATGTTACAGCCACTCAGTCCTTGTAGGGTGAACCTTGCTATTAACACCAGGCAGAGAGGTGTATTTTTCCTATATTTCACAAAGCAGTTGACCTTGATCTGTTCACATTCTCAAGGGGAATTCCCATTACATCTTGGGTCAAGAACTGGCAGTATTGATAACAGTAATTATGGACAAGGTTGAAGGCTGCTGTGCGCCCCTCTGTTATTTCTTCTTGTCCGTTTACCTTCCCCCAAATCATTGATGAAATACTAGGTTAGAAATGTCATTGCATTGCCTCCACTCAGAAACAGTGGATACAGAAAATCACACTTTCTTAGCCAAAAATAAACCGTTTCACAGTCAGCCTGTGAAAAAGCAAGGAGGAGACAGAGGGGGAAACACACGACAGCAATTGGAAGTGTCACCAGTGTCTGCAAAGCAGATTGGCTGTAATCAGGGGGAGGCAGCATCCTCCCCTTGATCTGCTTCCAGAAACTACTGACAGTGTTCAAGTGGCTTGTAGGTGGCACCTATGCACTGAGACCAGATAATCCTAGAGGACGTCATTCCCTGTCCCCTGCATCAGCCTAAGCTGTGACTGAAAAGAGTTGCTGCTGGGTGGCAGTGCATGCTCAAGGAATCCTCCATCACTCCCAATTACCCTACTTACCCTTGCCCTACTGTTTGTGTAGATGCAGAGCCTTGACAATTTATCCAGGTGGATTTTTTTTTATTATTATTATTTTTAATTTAATTTTATTATTTAATTTTATTATTTAATTTTATCATTTTATTTTATTTTATTTTATTTATTTATTTACCATGCCAAAGCCCAGCTTAGTGTTCAAGCACTCAAACACTTGGGAGAGCACAGCAGGATGGGTGAACCAGGCTGCTCAGTTTGGTGTTAAGCCACATTGCTCCTGAATGCAAACCATTATTCTGAGTGAATCTGGCCCATTAAATCAAAAATAAATGATGGTGAGGTTAATCCATTTGGGATCAGAAAGAACACTTAGGTATTTTAAAGCCAAAATCTCCCCTACACATGCCAAGCTGTCCCACCCTTATGTATTATTAAAAAAAAAAAACAAAAAAAAAACAACAAAAAAACACCTTTATGCTGCTTCACACAGATTTTTGAAATATCAGAAGATCTGGTTTCCATTCACAGTTTAGCCTTTAGTGTTGAAAAGTGATTTTCAATAATCACCCAACATCAATAGATAGCAGTGTGCTACAGCTAGAGCAGATCAAATCTTTGGCCCCCTCCTTCTGTGATTTTTCCAATAATTGACATTTCTAGAACAGTATCCTAATCTGCCAAACGTATGATTTCTTTAACAAAAACCCTCCTAGAGATAATTTCCAGCTTCCTGAATAATTTAACATAAATACAGTACAGCTGGAGAAAATTTCTTTCAAAAAATAATCAACCGAATGTTAAAGCTTCTCATTTTAACATGGAAAATACTTCTCATATCTCTGGGTAGTCACAAAGGTCAAACTATAATTGTGGTGTCTGTATTCATAGAAACACAGAAAGGTTTGAGTTGGAAGGGACCTTAAAGCCCATTCAGATCCAACCCCCTGCCATGGACAGGGACACCTCCCACCAGCCCAGGTTGCTTAAAGCCCATAACCAGCCTGGCCTTGAACACGTCCAGGGATGGGGCATCCACAGCTTCTCTGGGCAACCTGTGCCAGTGCCTCACCACCCTCTGAGGGAAGAATTTCCTCCTAACAGCTAATGCAATCTAAATCTACCTTCTTTTAAAATCACAGAATCATAGAGTACTCTGAGTTGGAAGGAACCCAAAAGGATCATTGAGTCCAGTGCCTGACTCCACACAAGACCACCCAAAAATAGTGTAAAACCATTCCCACATGTCCTATCACCATCTACCCAAATGAAAAGTTACTCTCCATCTTTGTATAAGCCCCTTTTAAGTAATGTAAGGCCACTGCGAGGTCTCCTCGGAACCTTCTCTTCTCAAGGCTGAACATTCCCAACTCCCTCATCCTGTCTTCACAGGAGAGGTGCTCCAGCCCTCTGATCATCCATGTGGCCCTCCTCTGGACCTACTGTAACAGGTCCATGTCTTTCTTATGCTGGAGGCCCCAGAGGTGAATGTAGTACTTCAGGTGTGGTCTCATGAGAGTGGAGTAGAAGGGGACAATCACCTCCCTCCACCTGCTGGCCACTTCTCTGTTGATGCAGCCCAGGATGCAGTTGGCCTTCTGGGCTGCAAGCACACACTGCTTTTCATCCTCCAGTACACCCAGGCCCTTCTCCACAGAAGGACTTTCAGTCCATTCTCTCAGTCCATTCACCCCCTACTCTGTACTGGTGTTTGGGATCACCCCAGCCCACGTGCAGCACCTTGCACTTGGCCTTTTTGAGGTTCACATGGGCCACTTCTCAACCTTGTCTAGGTCCCTTTTGATGACATCCCTTCCTTCTGTTATATCAACTGCACCACTCAGCTTGGTGTTGTCTGCAAACTTGTTGAGGGTGCACTCGATTATGTTGAAGTCATTGATAAAGATATTAAAGAGTATTGGTCCCAAGATTGACCCCTGAGGGACATCACTCATCACCAGCTCCCACCTGGACATAGAGACGTTGACTACACTCTCTGGATGTGGCCATCCATCCACTTCCTTAGCCACCAATAGTCTGCCCTTTAAATCCATGTCTCTCCAATTTGGAGATCAGGGTGTCATGTGGGACTGTGTCAAAGACCATGCAGAAGTCCAGATCAGTCCATCTTCTCTTGTCAGATGATGCATTCTGTCCATCATAGAAGGCCACCAGATTGGTCAGGCATGATTTGCCCTTGGTGAAGTTATGCTGACTGTTTCAGATCACCTCCTTGCCTTGCACCTTGACACTGCTTCCATGAGTATCTGTTCCATGATCTTGGAGGTCTTTTCCAACCTGAATGATTCCATGATTCTATGATGTTTCCTCCTCATTTCCTGGGATGCATGGCATTGGGCCCCATAGACTTATACTTGTTCAGCTTCATCAAGGGGTCTTAAACCTGCTCTTCTCTTACAGTGGGAGAGACTTTGCTCCCTGAACCGTCACCTAAAGGTTCGGAGACGCATGTCCCTGTTTCCACAGCCTGTGCATTTCTTTCTTGTGTCTCAGTTTGCTCAGCAACTCCTTGCACATCTATCCTGGTTTCCTGCCTTCCCTGCTTGTTTTCTTAGACATTCAGGTTCAAGCTAATATGTATCAGTTATGTCTTGTAGCTGTATAAGCTAGGGACAATGAAAAGCTAGGGTGAATTGAAATGCGGCAAGCCCAAAAATTCATATAAAATAGCTCTGATATTTGTTTGCTTGAGTTTTCATTAAGTGCAGACTCAAGCCTAGCTCTTGGGATCAATATTAGAAACTCTGTGGAGGGGAAGCACCTAACATTTAAGCTGGTGTTGGCAGAGTTGTGGGTTAGATTCTCAGTCATTGAAGTCTTTCCAATCCCGTCTCACAGGGCTGGTTTAGCTGTCAGTCTCCCACACTAATTTGATTTTTAACATTACTTTTTTTTTTTTTTTTTTTTTCTTTTTTAGCTGATTTTTAAGGTCTTTACCAGCATCATGGTGATGTTTTCCAGAACAGCTGCCTGTGTTAATAAATAACATTTATGAGCATGATTACGTTTTAACATCAGATGTAAAATATTCCACATATAACACATACTTATGCTGCATACACATATATACATACAAGTGCACATGCATATAATACTGAATAACATATTAATGTCATAAACACTGCAGAATAGAGCAAGGTACAGAGATTTCTGAGATTTGAAGTGCAAACCCACTATGCAGAAAATGGAGTGCAGTATAGGCTCTCAGAAGAGTATTAGAAGGTGCAGCACAGCATCAGCACAGCTATCTTCTGGAGATTTCTGAACTGATTTAATTATATTACTTCTCAATCCGAATTATCTCAATGCTTGCTAACTCAGCATCTCTGCACTATCCATTACAAAGCTGCTTTCCCAAAAAGTCTCAAAATTATATTTTTACAGTTTCACTAGGGGAAAAAAAAAAAAAAAAAAAAAAAAGTAGCTATGGCTGTTGCTGATAGTGCAGCACTTAGCATAATGACTTTGCTGGCTGGGAACCTCAAGTGAGCAGAATCCCAGAGCAGAGAGAGGTGTGTGTTCGGGGGAGGAGGGAGGTGGGGAGAAGATGCAGAGACCCTTCAGCTCTTTTCCAAACTCCAGAAACAAAGGACAAAAAGAAAAGATAAACTAAGTGAAAGGGCAGCTGACAAAAAAGAGCTGCTAAGTTTACCTCTCTGTAATACAATAGAAAAATATTCCCCCCTCCTGTAGAAACGTCTGGAAATAAAATGTGATGCAGATCCAGCACGAGGGAGGGAAGAGGTGGAAATTCCGTTTATTGCATGGGAGGCCATGTGCATGATTATCTTGTGGCTGCTGGCACACAGAATTATCTGGCAACTATGGGTTTCCTAGGTAAGAGTCTCACCTACTGCAGCTTCCCCAGATCCCTGCAGAAATCCAGGCAAGCAAAAAAGTTCATCTATAAGACTTCTAGAGGTCACCCTGGTGATGACTGCTGCATCCAAATGACCTTAGTGCTGATGAGGAGAAAGAAATGTAGGAAGGTTCTGGATGAAAGTGTAAAATAGCCTACACATGGGACCTCTTCAGCATACTTCTGTGGAAAGGATGGCTCTTTGGGAGTAGGCATACCCTAAAAAGATAGAACATTGACCACACATGAGAAAGAGAAATTTAGATAAAATCCAAGGGCACAGAAAAGTGGGCAACTGGAACGAAGGTATATATGTTTTTAAGGGAAATGTTAAAATAGAGAAGGACTAGGGAACAGAGTCCTAGCAGTCATATTTCAAGCCTGGTACTGCAATACCAAAGTGCAAGTTACATAAAACTATCTGAGAATGGCATACCTATGGCAAATGGTGCAAAAAGCATAAGAAATATGTATTACATAAATAATCTAGGTGTATTAACAAGTAACATAAGGATCCTGTGTTTACAACTGGAATTATGGATATTGTTCCACGCCTAAACTAAAAAGCACAGCATTGTTATGGTACCACCACTCACCGGAGGAAGTATCACTACACACTTCTCAGGTCCTTCTACCTTAGGCATCTGCTGCAGGGCTAGTGCCTGTGAGACTGCAGGACCAGATCTGGCTGGACATTCAGCTTAAGCCAAGGCAGCTCTCTTCTGAGCATGACTTTGTTGGGCTCCAGAAATGACTAATGAGAAAAAGTACAGACAGTGGACTATATTCCAAAAGGAGCTATGTACCCCTGGTTCTTCAGAAAATGTTCTCAGGCTGCAGGAGTACAGAACCTATCAATTATGAATTAATAGATTGCAGTTCCATTATTTACAATAAAAAATGTGCTTTGCAAGTATCCATAAAATAATGATGAATAAAGGAAGATTGGTAGTCTCCGGGCTAAAAAAAAAATAATATAAAGGAGCAATAGAGAAGACCCTTCCCAGAACATATTTAACAAGAGACTGGACATTCTATTTTGTTGTACACTGTGGAGAATGACCTAGTCACTCCTAGGTGATGTGATAAGTTCTCCAGTGGGCATTTTGCACTTCAAATCCTCACAATTCTATTAAACCAGGGCAGAAATGGTTACCTTAAGGGGTAAGATGATGAATGAAATGCCTCCTGTGATGTGTGCTCCTTCTTGATAAGACTCCTGGCATGCCATTTCCTGGGGAGTTCACAATACAAGACACATTTAAATAAATTAGGTATGGAGAGCATACAAATACTGTGGACAATTGCTTTTTGGAATAAGGTTACGGTTAAATGTTTATGTCAGTATTAGCTAGAGATTACCCACAGGCAGCACAGCAGAAATGAGCCTTTGGGGAGATCTTAATCAAAGTTACGGCACAAATCTTGTGACTGAATTTGTAGCCAAAATTGTATGCAAGGAAACTGAAAGGTCTTTAGGTGCTTTCCTGGCAAAGTGGCTGGTCAAAACTGACATGGAAAGAACAGCAGAGACAGCTGGGGGGAGATAAATGAGAATAGAACTCTGCGGGGATTTGAAAGAGGCTTGAATGTAATGAGTTAAGGGAGATACTCAAGGGGATGAGGGTCATAATTAAAGCAATAAGCAAAAAAGGTGGTACTAGCAGATGCATTTTTCAGACCTTGAGGATAAAATAGGGAGGTCAGAGAAGAGGATGCTGCAGCAGTCAGGAGCTCAGATAAAGATTTAACTCTAAATATAGGTAAAGACATATTGAATTTCAGTAAATCTAGGAAGTCAGAAAAAAAAAAAAATATTTACAAGTTCTTTTAAAAATGATAGAATAATATAACCTTTTTTTTTTTTTTTTTTTTTTTTTTTTTTTTTTTTTTAATATTTTTCTTGCTCTGTATATTTCTGCATTATTTGAAAATGATTTAGTCAGGAATCCTGATTACCATAATCACACCCGACTACTGAGATCAAATAGGTTTAGGTGGGCTTGGAAGAAGACGTGCATTTAATGGTGTTTATGGGGACTAAGGAAGACCTAAAGTCATTCAGGGATAATTTTAGTAAATGTGAAGATTCAAATGGGGCTTTGATTAAATAAGCTGAACAGAAACTCAGTATTGCTGTTGTTTCCTTAAGACATGGAATGATAGGACTGTTTTTTTTCCCATAAGCCCTCTGACCCTCTTTTTGTAATATAAGGTGTGACATTATACACCTTATATTATCACAAAAAGACAACTTCGACTGTGTTTTTTCCTTAGGATCTTTTGAATTCTATTAGTTCTGCTCTCATGGTAAGACCAAGAGAAGAGCTAAGGAGGTGATGGCATTATATGCTATCTCTGGCAGATTGTCATATTCATACTGAAGTAAAAGAAAATCACAGTTACAGATTTATGAGGTTGACAGTCTTTTTAATTACACTGACACTCCGTCCCAAAAAGAAGTAAAACCCCACCAGACTCTAGCTCTCTGTGCAGTGAATTCCACATCCAGACAAAAACATAGGTTAACTCAGGAAATAGCATCAATGTAAGGGTTTAGTTATCAACTATCTTCTTTTCATGTTTTCCTTAGCTTCTCTTCATCTGATACCTTTATACTTCAGGCATTTCTTTAACTGCAGAGTTTTATGTTTAGTTGTAATTCCTACTTTCTTTGCCAAAAAGAAATACTACATCTCATCCAGACTAAGAAGGCTGAAGAAAAAAATGCCTCTATTATGAACTATATGAAAGGAATAATAGTCTCACTAACTTCCAAAGACCAATCTTGTTTTCCTTCCAACAGTACAAGTATACAACAAGTATTATTTATATTATAATTATGTAATTTTTGATCAGTAGCTACTCCATTTTTTCCATATTGTACCCAAGAAAGAAAGGTTAACATCTGGGCAGAGGAGGCAGATAACAGATTTGTGAAAACCTTTAGTCATGTTGTAGAACAATATTAGCAATGGAATAAAAGAATTATGTTAAACTCTGAGAACATTCTTTTTATAATACATTTTGTAAATGAATTATAGAAAGAACAATGTAGGTGCGAAAGGAACTGCAGTGGGGTGAAGTAAAGGGAGCAGAGAAAGAAGCAAACAGATGACACAAAACATATTGCCAGTCACCTAGAGGACTTTTCCACATGATATCCTGCAGGACTTGTCTTAATTATAACTAAGATAATAATCTATACCTAATCACCAGGAGATGCAAGTACAGATCCTGCTATCTAGCATGGTAAAATTTTCTTGTTTACTTCATGCTCTAGGAAGGGCTTGCTTTGTTTTTGTGGGTATGAAATAGCAGAAGAATTTTGCTGCTGTTGCTCAGTGCTGGAACAAATGAAAGGGAAACAGTTCGCTTGTACGAATGTTTTATTCCACTTGCTTTTCCATTTTCTTTCCACAAAGTGTTATTCAGATTCAAAGCATTATTTAGAATAAACAGAATGAAAATATTATTTGTGTTATTCACTTTTTCTGGTTTTATGAATCCAACACTTTTGAAGGCTGTAGTATAATATAACTATTTTAAACGATCATTTATATTTTTATGAGATTTGACTTACAAAACACTATGTCAGCACCATTACAATGAGATGATAGTCTTTCACTTATTATCTCACAATGAAAAGAGTAGAATTAGGGTAGAGACTGTTGTTTCACTTTGATTTGTTGATTTTTTACTCAGCTATTTTCTCACTTTGAATTTGAAGAGGGGAATGAAGGGTTTATTTCACTTGTTATGGGAGAAGCTTAGACAAACATTATAATAGTAAGGAAAAATAGAGAAGACTTTTTTCTCCATCTTTTAGTATTTACATAATTTAATAGGTGCTTAGAGATCAGATTACAGTTAAATAGACAGACAAGTAGATCTTTATTATGAAAAGATTCTTTACAGTACTTTTCATGTTAAGGCCAGATCTCTTGAATAAAATACTAAGAACTTCTGATTAGCCTTCTTTTTGTAGCTTCTACAGCCCAGAAAGGAGTTGCAAGGGTGGAAATACAGTTAAGAAACCCACCTCTCCTCCATTATTATTAGGAAACTTTTTAAAAAATCATTCAGCAAGATTTTCAATGGCCACCATCCTCTGGTTAACTTATTGCAATCAAGCCTTCATTACTATCTTACTTTTAGTGGATTGTCAAGAAAGATTTTTAGTTTTTTGGAAGTCTAGAAGTTCAGTCTGTGCTTTACTACAGTAACATACTTTATTTCATAAGCTTTTCTGTTTCAGCATCTATACTGTAGCAGACTACAAAAGGTGCACGGCAAATCACAGTGCATAAAACCATCATAGTGTCTCCTACACTAAAATTTGGTTATGTTGCTTCCGTTGTCTGATGTCAATTCTCTTTTTTTGTGCTCTTGGTATCATCATCTACCAAGCTGAAGGTAGATTGCCTAAAGCAATGTTTCTGCAAGATATTCTGTATTTTGAGTTCTTTGTTTTGGATTGTTAGTATCTCCCTCCAGTGTCATTCATAAATGTAGAGGTCATCATAACAGGCCTGAGCTAAAAGCAAACCTTTTTATTCCTTTCTTAGGAATATCATCTGTACTTGGATACAGTAAAAGTGCTTTCAGTTTGCAGCTTGAGCCAGAAAATTAGCCATCATGTGCTATGGACTAGAAAGCTGGAATACTGCATTTAAGAGCTCTAATTATTTATTAGTGTCTTTTCTGCTTTATTACTACTGGAAATAGTAATTCTTCCAGATGCACCTGGGAGAATGTGCATATACAGTAAACAATATATTTATGTGTAGGCTTAGCCTGGTCAATATTTTTAAATCTTATGGTCCTCACTCAATAATCTAAGAAAATTGTATTGCCTGGTCTTAAAATCTACAGTGCTATTAGAAATATTTCTTTTCCATTATTGGACAAAAAAAAAAACAAAAAACAAAAAACAGAAAGTTAAATTTCCTTACCACTTACAATGAAATTGTTGATCTATTTAAACTTAAATCATCCTTGCTGTAGTGCCCAACTATGTTCTGAAGACAGGTTAGTCAAAATAATATAGGGTAAGAGAATAATAAGTCAGAATGAGAATAACACAAATAACAGGAAGTCATTTTCCAAACTTTTAAGTCAGGTAGTCAAATGATCTAGAAGGAGGAAGATGTGGAACATGAAAGGGTGTTAAGGTTGAGGGGTTGAAGAATAACAGGAGACAGAGAACATATATCATGCTAAAGAAAGAAACAATTTAACCCAGAAGGAAAAAACAGTTTCTAATCTGGGAGGAATGTCTTCTCCTATAAAGCAAACTTGAAAGTAAGTAATAAAACAAAAGTAATAGTTATGATTGTAATGAACAATTGAGAAATAAATTAAAGAACTTCTGTGATTGGAGAGAAGGGCAAACATACCTCATTTTAAGTCTACAAAGTCTAGTATATTGTTCTCATAACTGTGCTTTCATACTACCCTAAAATTCTGTTAATATTAGAAAGAATTTCAACATAATGGGACAAATCCCTTTTGAATCCCAATGCCACAAAAATAGGTAACAACTTTTTTTCTGAGTGTTGTGGAAACATTCAAGAGTTGCATTCTGGGTTTCCCTATCACAGTCTAAAGTAACAACACTATTGTGACTGGCAGGAGAAAGCCGGTTAATGAGGACTTAAATCTAAATTTGATTCAGACTGAATATGAAAATTGGTAGTGTAGATTACCTTAGAAACAACAGATGGGTTCATCATACCCATGTTAGTGCTGAATTTATTGGAGTTGTACTAGTCCTGATGGCTCTGTTACACAAGTGGCTCTGTTGGACAAGTGACTTCTTTTAGAAGATCTGTCTATGTTATTAGGAGCTCAGGATCCAGGTCAACTCCATGCATGCACAGAGCAAACTGAGAATGAAACTGTCTCCAGCTTCTTGAGCCCATATCAGCCCGTACCTTGTACAGGACTAAAGCCGTCAAATTGATTCATCTTTTCTTCATCCCTCCAGGTGGAGTTTGCACATCTTCACTTGTGTCATCTATGTACCCAGTTCTAAATATAAGGACTTCATTTTGCCTATTGCTTTGGCCACTTTGCTATGCACACTGCCACTTTTTTCTCTCCCGTGTGTTTTTCCACAACCACTTTTTTTTCCTCAGGACAAATTGAGATTTATGTCAAGGAACCTAGAGGCACCTAGGTGCTGTGATAATGGGTTCGTGCAAGTGTATAGCTAACTAGTTAACTATGTTTTTTACTCTTCCTCTGTTATTTTTTATTCATAAGAACGTACTTCTCAAAATAGCTTCAAGTTTGGTTTCATAGGATGAAAGAAATATCTGGGCTGTTTCTAAACCCTCACAATAACTCAGAATATTTTTGTCAGTCTCTGAATGTTCATAGTACCAGCATGATTTATTTATCTGGAACTGCAAGGTTGCAGCTTCCTGAAAGAGTTTTTATTTTGTGTGTGCTCCATAAAATGAACAAGATTGCTTCTACAGGTTCAGTTACCACTAAGTAAAAGCATGTCCTTCAGAGATTCACAAGACTTCAAAGTCAAGAGCTTTTTGTTAATTGATAACTCTCTTCCCCCATAAAGTCATGCTTCAGTGTTTGTGTCAAAAACTTGCCCATGAGAAGTGGAGTCAAAGGCATGCAACCAGAGAAGAGAGACTATGGAAGCTCTCAGATGAATGGTATGCAAGTGAGTTCAGTGGAACCAACGTTAAACTGTAGGGAGAGTTAGTTTAAATCAGTGTATCAACCAGTCTTGTGCTATTTCAGCAATAATGAACTAGTAGTGGATGGCCTTTTCCCTCCGGCAAAAGTCAAGATAGAATGAATTGTCTGACATTGTTCACTGGGTCAAGTAGCTCCTTCTCAAATTCTAGTGGGAGCTCTTTTCTGTTCTTTTCAGGAGGCCATCTCCTTTTGCGTGCAGCTACCATTACAGCTGATATTCTACTTCTGTCCTAAAGCTCAGGGAATAACCCTGAGTTAAGGTGAATTTTGCCAGTGCTGACATGCAGCAAAAATAAAAACTAGAAGTAGGGTCCAGTAGAATGTGGCCTTGCAGTCACTGAAACACCATCAGTTATGAGTGGGCCCAATACTTTCATGCTGTTTAAAAGAAACATCAGGTATCTGTAAATGAATATTTTGTAGTGCCTACCCAAGGCTGATCAGGACTTCCAAAAGCACAAAGTCAGCATAATCTGCTCTCAGTGCCAATGCTGTTCCTCTTTACTTGAGCTAGGCCTCCATGGGGAATGGAAAAAAAGAGAATGACGTTGAAGGGGAATAGATCAGTGGAGCTTGATGAGAGCAAGAAAAAAATGGGAGATAGTTCCAAGCCTTCAGGAGACTGAGAAAGGGCAAGATGAGCAGAACCTGAGAAAAACCTGGGTCGATGAACTGGACAGGGATGGTACATTCACAGCTGTGACAGAGAAAGGCAAGAATCAAAAGGATGATGGCCTCCAGGAAAAGTTCTGCTGCAGAGTCCTTATTCTGTTATTTATTGATGCAGCAAGTAGCCATGTACTCTAGTAGAAAAATATATGTCTTTGTCTCTCTCATATCTGATCCACATTGAAAATGGTCTTCTCTTCATGCCCCTTCTCTTTTTGCACAAGTGATAGAGGACAGTGGTATGGCTCTATGGACTCCAACCATGATGATGAACTGAGGAGGGGAGGAAATTTAGCATGTTACCATGTGACATCATTTTTCCTTTTCAAAAATTCCATGTCTTCTAAAAAGTTACACTGTGAAAAGATAAAATGAAATGATGAGAGTGAGATCAGTATTGTGCATCAAAGTGCCAAAATAAAGCTGAGCAAACAAACTAGATTTTGACAATTTGTCATCTAAATACTTAGCATTGGAGCTTACAGCAACTGGAACAAAGGTACTTGCTCCTGCTGCATTCTCTGTACAGCTTGGTACTGGTGCAATGACCAGGCACACAGGCAGTTCAGATCTGGATTTACTGGTAGTTGGGGTGGAGGAGAATCTTAAGACATTTCTGTCTGTTTACTGTCAAGATCTCATAACTGTGAATGGTTCTGGTTTTCATGCATTGGCTCCTGGGAATTTCTGTTTTTTAGCGATTAATGTGAAACTGGATCAGTCTTAATCCTGAATTTACCACCTGGCTTTAAGGAAAAATTAGACTTGTGTCCTGTGTCTCTCTACATTATTACAGGAGAGACAAAGAGTGCCACAGAACATCCAACATCTGGAGTTTATTTTTTGGCCTGCATCCTTCAACACCCAGCATCTGCTCTGAAGTTTCTCTTGCTCTTTCCATAGAGCTTTCTCTTTCTCTTTCTCTCTCTCTCTCTTTTTTTTTTTTTTTTTTTTTTTTTTTTTTTTCTTCCCAGTTGTGTGTTTGTTTGTAATATGCTATGCAACTGTTTGATGGGTCTAGCAGTCTCCTTCCTTTGCCTTTCTGTTCCTGGAAGTGTGGCATCTTCCTTGATCCCAGTGGATCACTAATTACACCCCAAACCATTTAAATGCCAGCTATGTAGGTAGGGATGGTTTTGTGGGGATTTTTCTGGAGATGTGAGGGTAGGTAGCTCTCAAAGGCCCATCACAGGATGGGTAATGAAGAAGATTTGGGGAATTTGCTGTCACAGGGATGTGATGTAAAAGCTTACTGTTCTCCTTCACAAATATAAAAATGAATTTCCAGACTCTCCCAAAGAAAAAGAGGGCTCTGTCCTAACATTAGTGTGATATTTTGTGTTCCCAAGTTCTTTGTGTGCTTTGCCATCCAACCAGGCACAGAGGGGATCTTCTGAAGACAAATGGTTTCATACATGCTGGAATCTACATCAGGGCTTATATTCTTTCTTACTCTATTCACGATCTGAGCAGACACTAAGAGTTTAGTATACCAATAAACAAATAAAAAAGGCCAGCAACTACTTTCTGGCCCTGACTCCATCTACCACAACAAGGCTTGTGTGCATACAGCCAAGGTCTATGGCCTTCCTGAGGCAGGATGGCTGTGACCAGTCTGCCTCTATTGGAAGTGGTCTGTGACCCGTGTAAATTCCTACATCATGCCCACACTGTGCCTGGGAGAATGCTGGTTCACCAGAACCCAAACCAGACCAAGGGGTCATTTAGTAATTGGACATTACACATGCCCCTGCCTGGGCCTGAATCCTACATGTATAATGCTACTTAATAAAGCATAGAATAAAAAAATAGCTAACATTTTGCAGCTGTGGAGTCATTTCCATATTGACATACACTTCATGTCTGCTCTTTCCTTTTTCACAGGTTTTAGAAAATCCTACCTAGTCCTTAAACACGAGAAGTTACCCTGTCTGTACCCACGCTACAGAAACTACTTAATTATTTGATATTAGTGATATCTGTGATCCACTAAGTGCTAATTCTCTGTCGCCATAAGTCAACCACTAAAGCTCTTGAGTGTATTGCAGTAATATCAGTTACCCTGGAGTCCACTCTTTCATGTTTTTAATACTTTTTGCATTTCATTGTTGATATTTCCACCAGACTGATGCAGAATAAAGGCTAACAACAAGGCTGAAATGCAAGTCTAAAACAGTTGTACCCATTTCAATACGGATTAAATCTCAGGTGCAGGCAAGGTTATATTTCTCTGGATCATAATTAATATTAAGATATTTATTTTTTTGCCAGAGTAACAAAAGCCCTAGCTTATGCTGTATAAACAATAGAGTTCCATATGCAAAAAATAGAAATTCAGATCTATCTTTCAAAAAAAAAAAAAAAAAAAAAGTAAGGTAGAAAAAAGTGTAATTATTAGGCTCCTTACAGAAAAAAATGTCAATTTGATTTGAATTTCTATTGTTCTTTGATAAATACCATTAGGATTAATTTTAGGTTTTAAATGAAGGGATAATCTAAATGCTGAAAGAAGATGTTGTGCTTTATAATAGTAAACATCTCAGCATTATGTTCTAAACATGAAATATAAATTTCTTTCAAGCTGAAATCCATAAAGGTTTAAGAAGAAAAGCATTGCTGTCTCAGCAGAAAGATTGGAAACTTTGCCTGAAGAGCTCCTCAAATGGAAACTGACTATTTCTCCTGTTGCCACCTTTGGTAGTTGTGTGCATTTTATCTTGGCTTACTCAAAGTTCCATTGGGAGTCAGATGGAGTGCCAGTGCTCAGTGACAGGCTTCCAGTTTCTGGTGAGAAAACCAGTATTGGAGACTTTGCCAACCAGCCAATAATGTGCACAGAGAGGATAGTTTGCCTCTGAAGTTTTGAATGTTAAGAGTGTCAGAGAGTTGACTCAGTAATCTGTGGCTGACATGGTGTGTATGGGGAGTGTCTTCTTCCTCCTGAAGGACAAGTGTCAGTAGTCCAGTTGCTTTCACATGGCTGCAGGCTCATTTGGCCAAGTTCCCTGCATCTTTAAAACATAGAATTGTTACTAAAATCGATGGGATAGCTTCATTTTACATCAATAAGCAGGTTCCCTCCTACACTGTCTTCATTCTGGTTGCTGGGAATCTTCATTTGCCCCATTCATGTCACAAAGATAATGGGACAAAGCCCATTTTACTGAGCTGATCTAAAGATACATTGTGTTGGTAGAGGGAAGGGGGACATTCCTTCTTAAAATGCATATTACAGAACTATAGGATCACAGAAAGGTTTCGGTTGGAAGGGACCTGAAAGCCCATCCAGTTCCAACTCCCTGACATGAGCAGGTTGCTCAAAGCCCCATCCAGCCTGGCCTTGAACACCTCCAGGGATGGGGCATCCACAACTTCTCTGGGCAGCCTGTGCCAGTGCCTCCCCACCCTCTGAGTGAAGAATTTCCTCCTGTATTCCATATGACCATGGAATGTCTACATTTCAGAGACTCATCAGCTACTAAAAGTAATGTGATGGCCAGTAAATGTTTCATTTTGAAAACCTTTAGGTTAGTTGGGTCTTTATTTCAGTCAGCGGGTTGTAACCAACAAAAACTTATCTTTGAGGTGCAGATTCCTATCCCAAATCCTCTGGCACCTACTGAAACTATCTCATAATGCATGTTATACAATATTATCCACAACAAACACACTAACAAATAGTATCCATAATGTTTGTTTGGAAGAGGAAGAATAATGGAGAATTGAATCCCTAAATACAGAAATTAAGGAAACTGGTTTTGGGTGGGACAGACATTTAGGTATGAGATTGCTTTTCTCTACATGCTGGAAGTAGGCAGTGAGATTCAGTATATGTTGAAATCTGGAGGCTGAATAATCAAGGATGGTGAATGAGAATGTTTCTGGGGGTGGCAGTGAGGCAGTGACATTCAGAGGAAACGTTACCATGGCATTCACGGGCTGATGTGAACATATAGGTGATGTAGAAGGAAAGCTCTGAAAACATTGCCAGGATATAGACAAAAAAAGCAAGAGGACACTGAAATCTCTGGTAACCCAAAAGTGTATTAGCAGTTTCCTTTTCCTTCACTGCAGCTTCTGTGTAACCCACTCTTTGACAGCAACTCTCAGTCATGCGCTCCCTCCCATTTGCAATTCATTTTAGTTGTATCACCATTAAAACTTCTCAAAATAATGCCTTTTTACATATGAACCACAGTAATCCATTTTCAATTATTACTATGATAAGATGTGTTCATTTCTCTGGGATAGGACACATAGTGATATCAGATGCTGTATTGGCATTAAGCTTTGATTTTATATGCATCCTTAATATAGTTCAGGATGATGATGATAGTAGAACACTGCATCTTGTGGGATAACAATGATGTTGTGAGATAGCATCTTTCCAGAGAGATACTCAGCTGGAACCTCTTGCTCAACCTGCTTCTGTAGCTGTTGAAACAACATGTTGACTTGCTTTTGTTGAATATGTCTTCTATAAATTACTGGAAACTTCCCATGACTTCACTGAATATGAATACCTGTTTGTACAGCAGCTGACACAAAAGGGCATCTTCTGTCATTGGGAACTCTATGTGCTGCAAGAGTACAAATAACTAGCACTACTGGTTATCATAATAATGGTAATGCTTCTAGAGTTATTGGAGAAAAATAGGTAATATATTTGTCACCCTGGATGATATTCCCGTCTTGATTAAAACATCTATTATTGTCTCAGCTTGGGTACAATTGATAAGTATTTTGTAACTAAGAATCCCTCATAAATATGTAAAGCAATTTGGGTTATCCTGAATGTGTCTAACACCATAAAAATCATATTTTCTTAACGGAAATACTAAAATATAACATGTTTGTAAATCTGTGTATATGAAAAACATGCAGGTTAAGAAGCCATCAGGAGTGTTACGACTTGAGAAATTTAGGACTGTCATTTGCTAAGGCCCCAGTTCTGTTAAACTACAATATGAAATCTTCTATATGATCACAAACCACAGGTATATCACTAATTCTAATTAAATTATTGAAAGTGCATTAAACTAAACATGTGAACTGGTAAATATATGCAAGAATGATCCTGAAAAATGTGCCACAGCATGTCATTCCCATGCATTAGACTTTTATATTTCAGTGTTAAGATATATTTCACCATAAATAGGTCACATAATTTTTTTTGCAGAATTCATAGAATTTGCACCTCAGGTAATGTCAGTAAGATAATCTCTCCTACCTGAAGGTTGTTATTACAAGAAATCATTCCCCAGGGTGAGAAAAACTTTTGAGATTTCATAGTCATTAGACTGATGCATCTTAGTATCTCTGGTTTTGATTAACAACTTTACACTAGGACGGAACATGTGAATATTTGTGGTATTTTTAGTGACTGTAGTGATCTTTGTTAAAACCTGTCCAACAGTTTCATCACTGTTATAAATGATTTAGCTGAAAATTCTTAATCTGACAGTGAAAAAATATCCTTTAAGAGGTTGCATAAGCATTTCAATGAATTGCTGGCCAAACTATATATAAAGGTGCTCAATTATATAAAATATTGATATAGGAGTAATAATCTTTTTTTTTTTTTTTTTTTTTTTTTTTTTTTTTTTTTTATAGACTGGGAAAAACACAATTCTAGCCGATAAATTCTTGTATGTGTTTGGGACCTCTGGGTTACGATCACTCTGTTTACAGGAGTTTCCTATTAGCCCCATCAGAGTTGCATTACAAGGTTAGATTCCATACAAGAGGCAAGAGTAATTGCATATTGAGTTAAAATGCTCCATTGTGGCCCACTGGAAATGAAAGACTATTTTGGATAGCTACAACCATACAGGATCTTTGACCAACTGCTAAGATGTCTCAAACTAATCAGGAAATCTTCCTAATTAAACAAAATCAACACCAACCAACAAAAAATAAAAAGATGGAGAGGTCACAGGGCAAAGAAAATTACTGTTTCTTCAATGGCATAAAACAGTTCCAGACTGTTAATTTTGTTTTTATGCTCTGCAACAGGCTCGGAAAGACTTTGATGTAGGTGTAATGGGAATGTTCTCTACTGATCACCTGGCCTGGGTGGGAGCTTCTTTGAAGAAGAAAGTCATTCATTCATGAGGAAGAAAAAGCAGCTTCTGCATAAAATAAGAAAAGTTTTCTGCTTTTGCTTTTACGATACTGAATTCCCCAGGCAACTAATAGCCTTTCCTTCCCTGACCCTCAATTTCATATACATATATAAAATTACAATGAAAAATATCAGGCAATTTAATTAGTTAATGTTTATAAAGCTCTTTCAAGATGAAAAGAGCTCTGTAAGTGGCATGTATTATTAATAGATATTAATGTTTCTTCAGAAATTGAAAATTGAAATTAGTGCCATCACTAGTGTGCATAAACACTTTTTTCTTAGTTTAATGTGTTTGTTAATTGGCTTTGCAAAATTTTTTACTGTTTTGGTTTACATGCTCTTTAAAAGTTTTATCTTTGTTAACTAGCAGTGAGTAAGTTAATGGCATTATTAAAGTAAAACAGGCAGTCAGAAATTTCTAGGGATGGATACCATCACAGTATCTTGTCTATCTTAAGTTGTTTAAATATGAACTTGGCAATATTTCCAGTAGGACAGTATGGAAAGCAAATGGTAGATATTCAGGTGAAACAGCAGCATGCCTCAATAACTATACCTAATTCAGGAATGGGGGGGAGAAACATTAGACTGTCCCATTCCCCAAAGTGCTTAAAAGTAGATGTCTTCATTGTTTCCATAGCTAAATTAAGGAACCTAGTTGTGAATAATGAGCTTTGTGATTGGATTTTCCTTTCCCATTCATCATACCACTGAGTTTATGCATTATAACTTCTTCTTTATAATGCACTAAAGTTTGCAAATAGGAAAACTTAATTTCTGGAAGCTGAGTTCAAAATTCTTTTGGCAACTTCCACCTTGTAACCAACTGATTCACCTCCAGGGCACTGATTTCAGACAGTGCTAGGGCTTCACGAGTATGCAGTGGGATGTGACAAGTTGGCCAGCTCCATTTAGAGAATTATTATTATTATTACTATTTTTTATTTTTATTTTTTGCTTACATTGGTACACTTAAACTTGACACATATAAACATTCTCTATGGGTTCACTCCCATTTCTAGACTTACAGTAGATGAGTGCTGTGCACACTTAATAGCCCTCAGACGTTTGCAGGACATCAAATATTAATGGACAATGGTTTTGGTTTCAGGACATGAACACAGGGATTTCTCTAACCATTTAAAACTGCATGCTTGTTGTCAAGGGAAAACTTAACTGTCCCTAGCATGCACTGCTCACTAGCAAACTTACTTAATTCAAGTATGTAGGCTGATGGGATAGAAAGAGGGAGCACTATTTATAATTACTGTGTCTGCATGTTATATGGTTTGCTAGCCTTTCAAAGGTTATGTGACATGGTTTTCTGGTAGAAAATAACTCATCTGTCACTGAGGAGCAGTAATAGGACAGTTGGGTGTATGAATGGAAGACAAAGAGGTAAGTATTCATCTCTACTAAAGAAAGCAGATGCTACTGAGCAATATCTGCTTTGAATTGAAATATATGGCATACAGTATCTGAGAGCCTCACTGAGGCACTGAGATACAGGGATTTTAGCATTCTGTCAGCAACCATTGAGACACTATGTCCCAAGCAATAGTCATGAGGGATGTGATCAAAGATGTCTTGTATTCCCTCTTGGAAGACTGGAAGACTTAGGGATCTTTCCTTGTTTTTAAAATGCACCATCAAGTTACTCAAAATTTAGGTAAAACCTACCCATGGGTGGAAGCACAATTCTCCCACTTAAAATATTCATAAATTAATCTATGCAAACACACAAAGAAGCAGTAACTTGAGTAACTTGATGGTGCATTTTAAATTTTTTTCTTCTTCTTCTTTTAGAGCTTCTTCTTCTTGTGGTCTTACTGCTCTTTTGCTTTGTGACTTTAAACACCAATGACTTTGAGGATTTTATTTTGAACTTGAGACTAAGGTTAAGCCTAAGCTTTGTGCTTAATGGAGTTATTTGCTAGGAATTCTATGGGGTTTGTTTAAAAAAAAATACAGTTGAAGAAAGATCCTTTCTAAAGTGAAGATGAAAATGCAAATTTCTGGTCTAGTAGCTGGAAAAAAGCCCTACAAATATTGCAAGTGAAAATGAGTGGAATGATCAAATTGGTGAACATCGTGACAGTGCAGTGATAGAAGGCACCCAAGAAGTGGGTTGTTTAGCTTTGGCATGATCTAAGGCAGAAAGAAAACTGCCAAGCCAGTGCTCTTTAGTGATTCACAAGCTTAATCCAAAATTCTTACATGCTACCCTCTCCAGCAGTATCTGACCAGTACAAACTAAGAACTGCATCATGTATGCTCTGAAATGTAGCATGCATTATTTTGAAAAGGCCTTCAGTTTTAAGCAGAAGTATTAATGGGAGCTATGAACTAGGAAGTTTCTGTGGCTACGTGGCAAAACTTAAGAGTCTAAATTTTTTTATTTTTTTTTTTTTCCTCTGTGATTTTGTATGGAGCTTCTTGGATTCCCTGCATTCCCCCTGAAGCAATGTGCACAAGGCAAGCAGAATATTTGAGCTGGGCTGTGCTCTGCAGACTGTCAGGGGTGAGCAATAAGAAATGGCATTCTGCTCTCCCACACAAATAACAGTTTGTGAAGGGTGGGAGACGGAAAAGTCCCCAAACAGGGATCTACATTCATGAGGGGAACAAGAGGCACCACTGCCATTCCCACCCTCCCATTTTGCCTTCTTTCAACATGAACTCTAATAGATATGTGCTGCCATTACACTAGTAGCTTTACACACCTTCAATTGTTTCACATCCCATCTCCTCTGCGCCTATTCTCAGTGACTGAAGTTTGGTATTTTTTGTCTTCTTTACAGACTTACTCCTACCTTCTCTCCTGTGGTGTCTCTAGACTTACTCCTACCTTCTCTTTTCTCACCTTTCTTTAGAGAAAGAAAAGATTTTTTGAAGTAATGTATTTTAACAAGCAGGAAAAAAAAACACACACACACACAAAAACAAACAAACAAACAAACAAAAACAACCCAAAACACAAAAACACAGATGTGTAAATTGTGATGCTAGACTTTATTCAGTATTTTATTGTCTTGTACATTTGTGAGATCTAGAGTATTACAAACCCTTTACATTGTCTATTAATATTCACGGGCCTAATAAACACATGGACTCTGGCTATTTACTTTTCCCTTTCATGTTTGTTTTCCAGTTAGTCTAGCAAACATTTACTAGCAGAAATCCATAAGAAAGCCAACAGTTTTTTGAAATTATTAAGTTCCATATTAGGGAGCTGATCACAGGAGTAAAATTTAACTTCTCTTGTAAGCAGAAACTTATGTTGTCAGAATTGACTATTCCTGAAAATTGGAATATAAAAGATTCACAATAAACCACTCTTAATTCTTTGCAGGTTAAACTAATATGAGCACTTTTTTTGTTGTTGCATAATTGCTGTAGAGTGAATAATTTGGAGATCCTTGTAAGCCATGTGTGGACATATTCAGAAAAATTAACTAATTAATCAAATAAGTTACTTGCTTCCAAATTTCAGCCTGTCCATAGTAGTTTTGAATTTGCTGTTGTTCTTCTCATAAATTCACATGAACGTGTGTCACGGCTTGGAAGATGGTGTACATGGTTGCAGGCCTTGATAATGTCAATGGCAGTTTTAGTAGGACTTGAGCTAGCTCCAAACTTCAAATATAGTATTCTTTTCATTAATTTATAATTCATTTTATAATGTAACACCCTGGAGGACAGACCAATAAGGGAATAATTTAGATGGTGGTAGAGTATTTTTCATATCTATCCTACTCTGCAGTTCATTTCTACCCCATTACAAAATGGGGAAATCCTGTTTTTAATGATGGTATTTTTCTGATGACTCCACTTTGCTTAATCCCTTGTTTAGGCATATTAATATTTGTAGGATTGTGGACATGTGCATCGTAGCCTACTTGCAATGTGTGTTTAAACACTTGATTACACAGCAGACTGTTTTTTTCTGCCTTCCGTGCTACAAGTTGCCTTGGTTGGTTGGAGACCCCTGGGGAGAATGTTATTTCAGGGGAGGGGGAAACTCAACAAATACTGAATTTTCTTAGTGCCACTTTCTGCCTCTGCTATGGGATGTGTTAGGGCTGAAACGAGATGCAACAATAAGAACTATTACATTAAATTTCTGAGTGAATATTTTCCAACAGTGTTCTGGACAGCTGGGAGGCACAGTCCTGCATGTATGTTGCAGTCCAGAATATGCTTGCTCTAGGCTAATTTATTCACCTGGGGAAAAGAAGTTAACCTACAGAATCACCACAGTGTTCTAACTAATTCCAGCACCTCAGCTGGCTTATAGCTAGAACAGATACTAATGCACTACTCCACAGCCTGCAGTATTGATGTGTACTGGAGTGTGAAGCCTGAGGTTCATTTTGGCAAAGCATATTCCTCTTAAAATTTCTATGAAATCAGGCTGTTGGGCCCTGGAGAATGTACAGGGGAATGTGAGACTGAGAATATTCTCTCCTTCAAAGGAGACAATAGGGTCCCCCCCTGTTTGTCTGCAGTCAGTTGTGTATGGAGCCATGGGCAGTGGCGTGAGTTAGAACTTGGTCCCCAACCCTGTTAGCTTCTGTGCCATGAAGGAGAGTCAAGTGGTTCAGCTGGGTGAAAGGACCATGGAGTGGGATGGGTGCAGATGTGCCACTTTCCCAGGGACTGGTTGCTGTAGGTCATGTCACCTTGTCTTGGAACAACAAATGGAGAAGAAATGGTGTCTCAAAATGTTCTTTCTGGTAAAGTGGGAAGAAAACATCAGTCCTATCAAACTGAAGAATAAGCAAAACATTAGTTTTCCTTGCCACTAGGAATATTTAGCCAAAGAAAGATAAACAGAGGAGGGTACAGTAAGGGTTGGAGAAAAACCAAGCCACCATAGTATTTTTATCTTGTTGCAGTGATTTGACACTGACCCACAAAAACTGATTTCTTTATTTCCTCCCCATTCAAGGAAAGCTTTGCTGGATTAACTTTGTCAGAACGCAGACTTTCATAACAGATAAAATCACCATTTGGATTTCCTTTTCTAGGCAGTTTAAGAACCACCATGGTTATCTAGCTGTGGACTGGTGGATATTGCTTCCAAAAAGTGTGTTACATTAATTACTTGGGTCAAACCTGTTCTTTTTATTGCTCGTGACTCCAAAACGTACATTAGTACATACCTAGCTTAAACCTTGAGAGACATCAGATGATCCTGTAAGCTGAACTGATGCTTCTGTGTGTGCTTAAATCATAGCTTTAATCATTGGAATTGCTGTCATATTAGCTTATGAAATTGAACTGATCTATTCCGTGAATAGGCTTTACATTGTTATTTGATTTTGATGTCTCTTTCTAGCTTGATAATTTGACTTTTTTTTTTTTTTTTTAATTATTACTTTATATTTCTTATTTACTCATTGATTTATACAACATCTATTGCAGCTACAGCTGGGAGCTATCATTAGGTATATGGCTCTTTCTTGGAACAATTAAGCATGGCCTCTGGGAACTGTTGGTATTCCATCCACAGGAGATAGCTTATGAAAATGTCTCTAGGCAGATCAGTTCTGCCTACAGACATCGATAAATTCAGCCACTTAAAAAGATGGCATAAAGGCACCTTTTAATTTCCCTTCCCTCTTATACCGGGCACAATCTCAGTAAGCCTGAGAAACAAGGAGCGTGAAAGCAGTGGGCCTATCTGAAAAGCAACACATTTGCAGACGATGGGTATTCACACCTACCAATAGCATCTATGACTTTCCTGGTAACCAACTTCCAGGCAATACCATTGTGTGAAGTCAGAAATGAAAATGTAGAGCCTATGTGATCTGAGAAAATTATTTGATTCCTTGCATTTATCCCTGTTGTGTTGTCTAAGCATTGGAAGACAGTGGGACATTACCTCCTGAAATATCGAAATACTTGCCATGAGCAATACCAAGTAGATTACATTGCAGAGATCTCATCTGAAATCTACAGAAACACATTTTAGCTGGCATGAGCAAGAATAATACTGTTAAACAGCATTGAAAAATTGTGGTGCATACATTAATTTCAGACAATATACAGATTATTTTAAAAACCTCCCAGTTCCAGAAAAGGAGATTACAGGAAAGATTATTCAGCATTAAGGTGAATGATGAGGCTTTTTCTCCTTTTGACATGCAATAAAAAGTAGATATGAAAAAACATTAAGTCAACTAGCACTAGTAAGATACACACTAAATTAGTATAGGTCCCAGGTATCTACATAATGACTACATCTACATAATGACTAGATCCCAGATACGCAGTAGGATCATTGGGGTGTTGTTTTACTATTGGGAATTGAACATTTTCTGGCTTCCAAGAGATAAGAGAAAGCTGCAGCTGTTGGAGAGGACAAGTTTGAATTTCCTTTTTGAAAATTACTGTTTTCACCTAGCAGACATTGGGTTCTCAAATTGATGTGGTGGCTATTTCAGCCTATTTTTGATTCATGAAGTCTTTTTTGTCTTGCCTTTTGAAGAGAGAATGATAGGCTGAAAAAGATCCCAAATGACAACCCTTACATATGATCTCTGGTCAATGTTTGGTTTTAATTTAGTGTTTAACATCCCTTTAGTCAAGCCCAATGCAGACATGCCCATTTACATTCCTGCCTGTCAAAACTGCATTCGTCATGGCTATCCACTCTTCGTTAGTGAGTTCCTAAGTTCTTTGCTCTGGCAGTTCATCACGGGGTTGGTTATCAGGTTTAAGGCTATCCCAGACAAAGATTCATTTCTTTTCTGGTCTATTCTTTTCACCTTCTTTATCTATAAATCTTGGCTATTTCCTCTCAAGGTTAGGCTATTTCAGGCTGCAGACTGAATATCAAGAAGTGACTCAGCTTTTGCATTACCAGTGGAAAGGAGTTCTTTAAATCCACCATCCATTTTCATAGCTATATGGGAGGAAAGCAAGGGTATGAATCACATTTCCAGGGAACGTGTGTAGAGATGGAATTCAGTTTTGATTAAACTTCCCTGCACATTTAAGGAGCCTTGTTCCTTTGGAGTTATACACCAAAGCAGTAGCTTTATAAGCAATGTAGATTGGTTTAGTTTCTATGGGAGTATTTAGTTTACCAAACTTTTGTCATATTAAGTTAAAACAGTATTGGATTGCAGTTTATGAAGGTAGTGATACAGTTGTTTCTGACCTGTTCTGTATCTATAAATATACCAGTGCTTTCTAATGTGGTTCCCTCAGTTACATTTAGGCTAATTCTAGTGCTCAGTTTGGGCACTTTTTCAGCAAAATTCTAGGCACCTGTCTGAGAGCAGAGGGAACAGTAAGTTTGACTTGCCATAACTAAATTTCTGACAAGAAAAAGAAGTGAGGCAGACCTGTCAGAACATCCAGAGGACAACCAGCCTGGCTCAGGCACTTCTCACCCTCTAAAAACAGAAAGAAGTCAGGAGAGTCAAAAATTGTCCAGACATACAGTCTGCATACATTAGGTCTCTGTCTTTTCCCTTGTGAGTAATGGGGTACCACCAGGAAAAGTCTACCTACATAGCATCTAGCAATATAGCTCTCTGAAAATGAAGTGCGTGATCTAAGCGATCCTGAGTGAGAGACTCAAACACAAGGTGCTCAGGTGAAAAAAGGGCATCATTTTTGCTGCTGCACCACTACCACGATGCTATTGTTGGTCTTGACTTCAACTACATTTTATGCCTCATAGAGATAATTAGACAAAGTTCAAGGGAGGATTTAGTCAAGGCTTACATGTCTATGTCTGCAAAAGTGAGTTGCAACAGGCTTTTAGACTAGGCGTAGTTACCGCCTTATAAAAATACATGCTTTGAGTATGTGTGAATTCAAAGATGGAGACAACTTTGATGCTAAATCAGGATATACTAATGAATTTAGGCATCTAAATGCTTTAGTAGCCCTCAAGGACTTTGAGAACGAGCACACGGTGTGGCTATTTGAGGCTTTAGATGGGTTTTAGGTATCAGGCTATATCCAAGACTGTTTGGAATTTGGTAGGTTTGATTTAAACTTGCTTTCACTGTGTTTGTTTTGGTATCATTTGATAATCCTACAATGTCTAAAAGACTTAATCATACTCGTGAGCTAATAATATGTAAAATCCTGAGATCTTGTAGGTTAAACATCTTGCTCTTTATCACACTGGTGTGTGCTTATAGCAAAGCAGGGAGTTAAAAAAAATCCCGAGGTGTAGGCTTTTGCCCAAACAAGTGAACTCCTCCCATGCAAAGGGCAGAAAGCAAATTCTTCTGCACTAAGATTTTTCATATGCAATTTCACTTTTTCTTGTAATTAAAGAATCTTCTTTTAGTAGTTCTGTGTCCTATTTCTGCAGCTGGACCTTCTGACATGTTACCTACATAGGGCTGAATTCTGTTTGAGGCATAAAGCTGTCAGAAGCTTCTTCAGAAAATTTGGCTAGAGGGCATAAATTCCCTTCCCCTCTCATGCCCTTCACCTTGAACTTGTTTTGTGTGGAGATTGTGCAGTAGCTGAAAAGAAATATAGTAAAATAAGGAGTAAGGCAGCAAAATATGTTTCTAATGGGCAAGATGAAGACATTGCAGGCTGCTCAGGCTGCTACATAGCTACCTTTGAGGTCCAGGGCTCAGAGGAACATAAAACCATATACCAAGAAAACATTGACACAAGAATTTTGAGTTTATTTGAACAGAGATGTGAGGAAGACGTAATGTTTTATTCTAGTGGAAAGTCCAGAGAAATATTAGTCAGTGTTATCTCATTGATTTTGGTATCTTACTAAGACTCTAACTAAAATATCAAGCTAAAAGCGTGATCAGGTAATTTTTTTTTTTTTTTTTTTTTTTTTTTTTTTCCCTAGAAATATCAGGTGCCAGACCTGAGGCTTCCTCAGTATATGCTGGGAGTGTTGTGAGAAAAATCATGTCCCATTCCTAAAATCAGGCAGCCTGCTTGTGATAAAGGAAGACACAAATAAATGCATTCACATAGGGAAAAATACTTTGGGAAATGATGTAGTTGATAGAACAGAAAGATTCAATGAGCATGGAGATGCATTTGTTCAGATTACAGAAATCAAATATTTCAGATCAGTCTCTAAAAATGACTTTAAAACATTAACTTCTATTATTTATATTTGGCATCCAAAGTTTTCAGGCTGAAGACTCTCATAGCATGTCTTTACTGAAAGGTAAGGTGTATGTGCAGTGCAGTTGCTGGACAGCAAGGATTGGGGGTTGTAGGAAGAAGATATTAGATGATAGATTTAGACTAGATGTTGGGAGGGAATTCTTCACTGTATGGGTAATGAGGCACTGGAACAGGTTGCCAAGAAAAGTTGTGGATGCTCCATCACTGGAGGTGTTCAAGGCCAGTCTGGATGGGGCCTTGGCCAACCTGATCTAGTGGGTGGCATCCATGCCTTGGCAGGGGGGTTGGAGTTAGATGATCTTTAAGGTCCCTTCCTACCCAAGCCATTCTATGATTCTATGATCCTGAGAATGCTTACTGGGAGCAATACCATAAATAACAGTTCACAGATAAGTAAACTGATGGGTAGAGCTGTTTGCCACACCTGGTAAGCTGAAAGAGAGCTCCTGAGAGCTCTGGCCCTCGGTGCAATCTCTGACTGCTGCCAGCTTCTGTTCTAGTATAGAGAAATAACATTCTAATTTACACTGTTTGCTATGCAATAATGAAATAATGAATAAATGGATCATCCTTGTAGTAGCAGTAGCCAGGAAATGAAAAGTAAATTGTGATCTGTTTTGGTCTCAAATGTTTCCTGGTTCTAATAATATAAAAAAAAGTTTTACCTATTCGAGCTGTTTAGGGTAATATAAAAGCATAGGATGCTTTATGCATAAACTTCAATTTTCATTCTGATTTTAAAAATTATCATTGAATTTGTTCTCATTATCTAAAAATAAAATTCAGAGATGATGTTAGATAAGATCAATGATAATAGGAATATGTTGCCATAGACACATCTGTTCGGTATGACATAAGAACACTGCTGTACAAAGAAACCCAGTAAAGTTTTATTTCACAATGCCCTGAAATTATGCACTTGTGAAAAATTAATTATAGTTCTTTCACTGAAACAGTGGTCCTGTGATGTTGATTCTAAAATATTCAACAAGCTATTTCAGTGCAGAGGGCTGTCAAATGGCAGACCAAACAGATGTATCAAGAAGTATCAAGAAATGTTTGAAAATTTTAATTATAGCAAGTGGCCAAAATTTCTGAGCTTAGCTTGAGCATAGCTTAATTTTGAGTTTTACGGTTTCATTTTTAGCTTCAGAATTTCTGCATCTCTTACAAAAATCTTTCTTGCAAATTGGCATGAAATTCCACTATTTATAGAAAATACAAGGGGAGAAGCAGAGAACAATGCAAAGCAAAAGTATGAAACAACAGCTTTCTGGTAAGACAGTAAGAACTGGGGAATTGCAAGCTTTTCCAGATTGTTCCAGTATTGCGCCTTTTTAAAAAAAAATAAAAATAAAAATGGGGGGGGAGGGGATTAGCAAGGGGATACAGCTGGATTTGGGCTAGAAGGCCTGGGCTATCATCTAGCCTGACTTTCTGGCCAGAAGTCTGCAGAAATCAGCAGGCAACAATCATCTACTTTTACTGCGCCCATTTACTGCGTTTTGTGGTTTGGCCTGTTTTTCCAATAGCATTGTGTAGGCCAGCAGCATCCCTTAATAGCAGATTTCCAAAAACGTGTTTAGAGACATACATTTTTATAATTAAAAATGGTAAATGTATGCATTCACATAAACACATTCCTTGTCAAACATTAAATTTAATTCTCATTACGTTATTACATCACAGGTTTTGTGAAGGACCAAGAATCATCAAAGGTGGGGAGATGAACTACATTCCTGTGTTGGTTTGGTGGAGGATGAAAAAAAGCCCTTCCTATGGTGTATGTTTTATTTATTTATTTCACTTATTTCTTTCTCCTCAGACTCAGATTAAAAGAAAAAATCCACAGCTGTATCACATCTCTCCAGCTCGCAAGAGACTAATTCAAATGCCTTCTTCTATTTTCTAGACATGAGTCACTTCTCACAACAGACCCTCCTATCCTCCTCTCTTATGATAAGATAAAAATCCTTTCATAGTCCAGCTTGACTTGTCTTTCTGAGTCACTAACTCTTGGTGACCTTTCCTCAATTCTGATGGATAAATGCAAACTGAAGTATCTCCTGCCTTTCAAATGTACATCCATTAGAGACCTACACAATATATCTATCACTGAAATCAGGACCAAACTCCCTGAAATTCTGAGCAATCTCCACTGCTTTATATACTTTCTATGATTTTTGTAATGTTTATGGGAGTACACTTCCTGCAGGAACCAAATTAGGAAGCCATGCTTGGGTTGAAGGTACCGAAGAACTATGAGGGCTGATTTCTTATAACTGAGTTTTACATACAAACTCAATAGCACCGCATGTGCATCATTTTGTATGTTCAAGAACATGAATAAAATTATTTGAAATTAATAAGGTGTTTTTTAGCGTTGGTTTCAGTAGAGGTGATTTTTTACTCAGCATATATCATACTTTATTTTATTTATTCTTTGGCCCAGATTCTTGTATTTTATAGGACTGTAGATCTTTATGACCCTGCTGGAATGAAAAAGGTTACTCGTAGTATGACTGACAGTAGACTCTAGCTACTGACAGTAGACTCTAGCTTTGTTTTCCTGAGAGATTTGATGCTTTTTTTTTTTTTTTTTGTTAATATGTGAGATGGGGCATGCTTTGGGTCAAGGGGATTGCTATTTGTAAAACTATTTAACTGAAGGATTAAGGGCACAAAAAAATTTCCTCTTAGATAAATATGGCTCTTGTCAGTTGATATTCTGCTGTCAGTATGCATGTCTCATTCAGTCTTGTCCTCCATGAAAAAGAGATATTGACCCTGTGTACTACATTTAGAGAATAATTTTGCAAATAGATACAATAACAAAATGTTTGTAGACAGCATCATAGCCAGAAATATTGCCTGAGCCCCTAGCTTTTTTAAATGGTTACAGAGAAACAGTGTAAAAGTCAGTTAGCTTGTGAAATATCGTCAGATTATAGCAGTAATTTGCATTTCATAAGATATGTCAACTGGAGACATTCTCTGAATTTATCTGATCTTCACTTCATGTGACACAAGGGAATATTGAAGTGAGAAGAGGACATCTCTGGAAGAAATGTGTAAGGCCTGGTATTTTAGAACTACACCTCTAACTGTTTGGAAATAGAAACTGCTAAATAGTATCAGTGCAAATATTTCTTTAACTGTTTGGAAATAATATTATTGCTTAGATAATATCAGTGTAAAAGTTTCTCTTCAGGCATGCAATGTATTGAAAATGTTTTGTGTGTAGAGATAAAATTTTTCATGATCTGAAAAGGTGAATCATTTTGACTTAGTAGACTCATTTTGATAATGAAATGCCCTAGTTCTGTGTCATCACTTACATTTGATTTACAATATTAAACTAGTATTACATATTAATATTCTACATAATATTGTTTATATAGTTTCCTTCCTTCCTTCCTTCCTTCCTTCCTTCCTTCCTTCCTTCCTTCCTTCCTTCCTTCCTTCCTTCCTTCCTTCCTTCCTTCCTTCCTTCCTTCCTTCCTTTCTTTTTTCCCAAAATCTCCACAACTCAAGTCATTGCAGTCTGCTGTCCAGAAAACAATAATCATACCTTGTCCATGGCATTCACAGTGATGTGTTTCCTTGGACCTAGAATAACAATCGTGGCAATAGTGTGTCAATCGGTATCTGTTGTCACTGGACAATGACATATATATATATTCATATATATATATATAAAAGTTATAAAGCTTTTTTCGAGTCCAGCAGTTGGAAACTAACTGCTGAGACAGGTCTTCTCAGCTTTTGTTTGCAGAAACAGCAGCATAGATGTACAAAAGCAACAGTGGATTCAAACCCATATTGTCTGATTTACTGGGCATGATTTAGCGGATGTAGATACTTGCTGCTGAGGAATAATTTTGTTTTAGGAATCTTGCTTGATCTCACAGGGAAAGAAGATATCATTCACCTTATTTTAGCAATTTAGAAATAATATTGCAATTGGCGTGTAGGAGGGATAGGGGGATGTAGCAGAGAGGGGGGGAAGGAAGAAGAGCAAGCTCTTCTTATTATGCTGGTATGTGGAAATTAACCTCGTATTGGTTCCAAAAGGTTGATTGCTATTTTATATTTAGATGTATGTATATATGTGCGTATATGTTTCTGTATGTGTCTGTATGTCATGTATGTGTCTGTCTATACCAGTATAAATTCCCCAGTTTTCAGTGGTGCCTAAGTTTTAAAGTTCATTCTGAGTGCTTAGTGGAGATGAGTAAAATTGCATCACACCTGCTGTAAGACAACAGCAACAGCAGAGTGGCATCAGTTTATAAGTAACAGAAGGCAATGGAGAATAAAATCTTTTTCTCATGGCACTAGTGTTCCTGGACACAAGACTTCAATAGGGCAGTGCAATTAACAGCAATCAGAGGTGGTGGTAGTGTAATAAACAGAAAGGACACAGGTGAAAGTGCTGTTTTTGAAAAAGACAAACACCTTTAGAATTGTCTTTAGTTAATTTGTGTTTAAAAAATGAAACGTCCCTAAGGATTACTGGAAGGGAAATACAGCTGAAAATATTTTGACTTGACAGGTAAAAGAGGAGATGAGGTAAGAAATGAAATTATTGGGAAAAATCTACAGGAAAAATCTCAACCAGTCATGGGAGCTGTTTTTGCCAATGCCATTGTTCCTACCAGGATAATTTTGTCTTAGTCTGAGGATTATTTCCAGAGGAAAAAGCATCTAGGTTGGCAAGGTGTCTTCAAATGTTGGAGTCACAGCTCCCAGATGAGATACATATATAGCATGCATCACTGGCTTTCACAGAGGTAGGTTGCTGACAGGCATTTTTGTAATATTAGGTGTACAGTTATACATAGGTAATATGGATATCTGATTTAAACATACTTGGATTCTGTAGACTAATTTGCAAACTGTATTTCTGAAAGCTCTGATTAGCGCGGCAACCATATATTTCCACCTGCAGAAGCACATTATTTTGATTTATTAGCCTGTATCTCAAAGTGGGTTCTCTCCAAGAGGAGTTTTTCCTCCTTAATTTTTGTAATATACTTATTTTAAATATTATTTTATCTTCCAAGGAAAGAAAATTTATGGATAGATTATTAGAGTTGTCTATCTATTTTTTTATTGAGCCCAATAATATGCTTTTAGCTCAAAAGGGTTCTGGAAATATCTTGAACCTTGATTTGAAATCATTAAAATTTAGAAAATGTTATGAAAACCTTCTAAATAGTTTCAGTAGTTAATTATACTTTGTGTTAAAATGCTATGCTGATTTGAAATAACTTTTCAAGAACTGGTTAAATTTAAACGTATTTTCAAAATAAGATATTTATCTAATTGATGAGCTTTCTAGATGAGGTTTATTAACACATTAAGCTAATAACTGCTATCAGTTGAATGAAGAGGAATAGTTAGAGCATGGCTGATGAATATCCATCATTGTACTCTCCAGGTATTGTGAAATCTAGCGCTTTCCTTGTGTAATGAAAATACTGGCTATGCCAATAAAACCCAAACCTGTGTTTTCATGAAAACATAGGTTACTTCCACTGTTACTAAATTTTATATCGTATTTCTAAGTCTACCAATAGGTTCCCTTTTAATATTTTCCTCTGCTAAAATCACAGTACAGAGAAGAAAATCCTAGGTGTTTTGACACATACAGGTCTTTATCAAGTGCAATTCAAAATCAAGTTCTTATACAAATTTACAAAAAGAGCTTTATTTATTTATTTATTTAAATACAAAAACACTACAGTGATTTCCTAGATGAAAATTTTTGGAGGTTTATTTTTAAGTACTGTAATAAATGCATTTGAACTTTGGAGGTTTGTTCCTCTTTCATTCATGCTGTTACCATGGAAATATGGATTTTATGCTTAAATGAATTAGCTCAGTTCATAAATTATAGTTAATAAATTATAAAAGTAAAACATAAATTCATATTTGGGGAGTGATGGTAAACTATGAAAAGATAGACATTTTCCCTAAGTTTCATTTTCTCCAAGTTTTCTAAACAATCATGATAAATAATGTTTATTTATTTTTATGGGGAAAAAAAAAATAAAAATAAGTGTAGGCCTCTAATCATCTGGGCTTTTCACCTTGTCTTTAGTTCTTCAAGCCTGGGTCTCTCAATGTAGGTGATCATAGAGTCAGGTCTTCTCAATCAGCTGGGTAGGATGAGGTACTAAATAAACCTGGTCCAGATATTACAGGTACAGCAGAGGAAAAATCATATAATCATAGAATATCCTGAGTTGGAAGGGACCCTCTGGGATCATTGAGTTCAACCCCCGTCTTCACACAGGACCACCCAAAAATCAGACCCTATGTCCGAGAGCATTGTCCAAACACTTGAACTCCAGCAGGCTTGGTGCCATGACCACTGCCATGGGGAGCCTGTCCCAGTGCCCAACCACCCTCTGGGTGCAGAACCTTTCCCTAACACCCAGCCTGACCCTCCTCTGTCCCAGCTCCACGCCATTCCCTTAGGTTCTGTTGCTGTCCCCAGAGAGCAGAGCTCAGCACCTGCCCCTTGGGCTTTGAGTAATCCAAGATGTTTTGTGAAACTCAGTCCAATTCCTTCTTTCTGGACCTCTGTTTTTTCTTGCAGTATTCAGTTTTAGGGTCATTGGAAGCAATGGCCTTTCCTGAGAAATTCAGTCAGAGAGAAGGCTCACCAGACTGGGTCATTCTTCGCTTAATTTTATTTATTATTTGGCCATATACTTTCTTCAGATTTATTTATTATAAATGGCTTTATGGCTTGTTTTGAAATAGTAACCACAAAGGCTTGGTTCATAAAATATGTATAAATTTAATATTGAGAAGGAATAGTTTCTGAGTAAATTATATGTTTTTCTCATATCTCCCATCAAAACCTTCCTGCATGCAACCACAAAGGACAGAAAGCAGAAAACTGGGACATTATGGAGAAAAGTATTAAATTCTCAAGAATGAGACAATTGTATCAATAGGATTGTGTAGGAAAAAGGAAATAGAATGTTTTCAGGAAAACTGTGGCTTCAGTTAAATCAGCCTAGGGGAAGGTCTTTGCTGTTTACTGGCCTGGAAGTGAGGAAGAACATTTGACTCAGCAACTTTTCCATCAGAATGCCAGGGTTCCAGAGAGATGTTTACAATACTGACGATGAAAGTTTGCAAATAATCTATTCATCCTTTTTTGTTTCTCTTTCTGTAGATTTTAGGATTTGCTGAGCTCAAACTGCTGATTTAGTTCTTCTGTCTGTTACAGTTTACTAAACATTACTGTTGCATTTATAAGGGAAAGCCTAAGAAAACCTTCTTGCCAGTTGTGGCTGTTGGTCCACATTCTCCATTCTGCATTTGTATCCAGGTGCTTCAGACTTAATCTACTCTTTGGGAGTCAGCTATGCTTTTCCATTTAGAACCAGCACCCTAGGCCTCCAGTAATAATGCTCCTGTAATAATGCTTTCTTCACTATCCCACCCTCAGACATGGAGATTTTCAGTGTCATGAACTTCTGTAGCTGTGGAAAAGCACATTTTCATGACAATATAAAATCTCAGAAATTGTGAAAGGAGTAAAATCCTTCCAGTTTAAAACTCATGTGCTGAAATCAGATGTGTTTAGCCAATGCAGGACTGGAGTGCCGTATGGGTGGTATCACTGCAGTGCGCAAAGGCAGGGTGTGATGGAGCATGACTGTAGCCATAGTGCCATGACCGCACAAGCTAGTACCTCCAGCAACACTGCAAAAAGATATAGGGTTGCACCTATGACTGATGAAAGTCAGTGACTTAGAGGACAGGACTGTCATTTCTCCCTCTTTGTCCATTCAGAGAACAACACACCATCTTCTTCAGTCCTTACCCCCTCTCTTTTGGGTTTTCTGCTTTCCCTTTATTTCCCTGATGTGATTATCAGAGGGTGATCATAAAGTCTGTCTTTATTCAGCAAGATCTTTAAAAACAATTTATAACATCTACCCACAAATATGCTACTTAAGTGAGTGAGGCACTTTGCACTATAGTGGAGCAAAAACTGGAGAACGTTGCTTTCTTCACTGATTTTTTAGTCTGTTGGTTTTACTGTTCCTCTTCTTTAAAATATCACCACTTCCATGATGCTTGGGAAAAAATTGGAAATGGTCTAGGCTGCAGAGGAATAAAATATTACATGGTTTCACTGTTTTCCTATGAGGTTTTCCATGTACTTCCTGCTTTGTCCTGCTTTGGACAGTGGCGGTCCTTGGCCACAGCTTCGAGATGCAACAGCAATAGATCATTTTTACTACTACTGCTGCTGTTGCTGCTACTACTACTACTACTACCTCCTATTACTCTTCTTCTGGGCAATGATAGTGATGTTACACTCTGCTGCAGTTGTCAGAGGAGCCAGTCGGGTGACTGCAGCAGAAGGCCTGTCCCTACCTTACTCCTCAGAAGCAGCTTGCCCTCAGGGCCTCCTGAGATTCAGGTCCAGCATGGGCCCTCTGCTCACTTTGAGCCCCCACAGACAACCAGGATTTCCTTGCAAATGCTTCCTTTCACCCTCCTTTGGAACAGGAGGATAAAGTATGCTGAAACTTCACAGTTCAAGATGAAAGCTTCAGTGGTTTCTGTCATCTAAGAATATTCAGGTCACAAGTTGTGTGTCATTTAAAGAGGGTCTGTAATGTGGCTTTTTTGGACTACTGTCTCTCTACTGTTTTCAGGCCTAACCTAGATTTTTTGATTTTTTGATTTTTTAATGGAGTAACCCCTTTCATCCATGGGGTTCTTCCCTGTGGTCTCCCTTTTAAAGAGGCCCTGAAAACATGAAATGCTCTGCTATTTTTGCCATGTCTGGCAGACTCAGGCAAGGCTTTTTCCTCACGCATTGTTGTCACCAATCAAGCACCAATATTTGATGTTTTTGAGTAGCTATTAGTCATAATAAAATGTTGTATGTTCCTTTATGAGAACGTTGCCTTTAAAAATTAGATTGCTGCAATAAGAAATGTTTGGCAGAGGTGAAGAAACCCTGCAGGGATCTGCTTCTGCAGATTACCTGAAGTAGCCCCTGCTAAATGCCCCTGCTAAGTTGGTCTGCTATCAAAGTAATACCTTGCTGGCTTGTACAGAGGTTTCAATTTTCCATCAAATTCTCAAATGCCCCACAGTTATTATAGGAGGCATGGCTGGGAGTCTTCCCTTTTCACTGGTACAGTGTTATGAGGGTTAGGGTCTGTAATTTCCTAGATAACTTTTCCTCACAGACACTCAGGAGTCATGGGATTTCCTGAGTGAAGACTTTGGGACTGCATTACTTCTTGTTTTCCTAAATATATATGATGTCTTTTATACAGGTTATCGCTTGGGAGTCATATAGTTACACATCTCTGCTTTCTTTTTGTAAGATCCCTATTTTCCTCACACTGGGTTTGTTTGCTTAAATACAAAAACATTAACTTTTTTAGGATAATGAAGTAGAAAGTTATTTCAGAGACTCTGCTGACTGAAACCTCGTGTAATTCCTTTGGCAGAAAAGAGACTTGAATTTGATTTTCATATGCAGCTACATGCTTGCCTGAGCCTTGCTTCGCTGTTCAGGACTGTGCATCTATTCATCTTTGCTTTTTGAATTTCATTTCTCCAGTGGATCACAATTCCCTAAGATATGTGATATTTTCTCAATGACTTAGATGCTAAATTTTAATTGTTAATGTACTGTACTGCAAAATAAACTATGATCTCTTTCCCTTTCTCTTCACTTGAAGACTGTCAGAAAACAAAAACAAAACGAAAAAATAAATCAATTAATTCTCCCATGCTTTTGCTGAGCAATGGGTTACTATGTTTTAGCTTATTGGATAAATATTGCTGCAGCCAGAGTCTGAATTATCATAACTTTGGGATATCCTGGTTTTATGAACTATAGCATTTAGACACCAGTTTAATTACTAATAGAAGTTGCAGAATTAGATTGAAGAAGAGGGTTCATCTTTTTTGTTCTGGAAGTCATTGCTTGTGTCAAAGATGGTTGTGATTACTAATTACTTAATTTGTATGACAGATGGAGCTGGGGATCAAATTAAGTAGCTGTCTTAGGACACATTATAGAGCAGTATCTAGCTTTAAACACAACTGCCTTTTTCATTCCTAAAAAAAGGCACAAACAATGACAGGCTAAAAATAGCTGTTCACTTGGAGTTGACGACAGTTTCTGAGAGCTCGTCTTTAGGAAGATGTTGGAAAAAACCCTGCCGTCTCTCCCCTCCCCCTCGTTTTCTTTAAATGCATGCCCTTCTCTTTAAGCTTCTTCACCTCATTGCCCACAGAAAGATACCCACTGACTTTGATAGGACTTCAGTATTTCTGCAGGTTTCTGGGGGTTTATGTAAAGCATTATTTAAAGAAATCTTAAAAGTCACTGCAGATATTTCTATTAAGTTATGCTTATCCTACACAAACTGCTCTATGCTGATGGATAAGGGGTTAGTAAAGCCTTTTCCACTCTTTGCCTCCCACAGTATCTGCTGCAGTGAAAAAAAGCAGAGGTTCTTTTTGGATTTTATTCCTGAAGGCTGCTTCATAATTCAGTAAGAATATCGGTGGTTCCTGGTGCTGTAAACAAAGAGATGAGTCTTTGACTTTCTGTTCCTGCAGTCTAGTAAACAACCAGTTAATTTGTAGCATCCCAGTGGTTGACAGGAGTAAAAGAAGTGGTTTGATCTTATTTTTGTGCATGTGAATTAAAGCTTTGCCTTCTGGCTAGGTTCTGAGTTCCCTCCTTCTGGAAGATATTTGAGCATTTCAAATTCAGAATATGTAGTTACAAATGTGAGGGCACATGCTTCTCCAGGATTTTCCTGCTTTAATTTTAATTT
Source organism: Aythya ferina (assembly GCF_964211825.1). Lineage (NCBI taxonomy): Eukaryota > Metazoa > Chordata > Aves > Anseriformes > Anatidae > Aythya > Aythya ferina. The sequence continues at coordinate 6,598,438 of NC_140296.1, forward strand.
TTCACTGTGCTTCTAATCCCAGCAAGAAAGCAAGCAGTTTGAAACCTATGTCCAGTGTTTTAACTAGGAGCACAATGCAATACAGGATCTTTAGAAGTAGTCCGCTGCATTTTTATTAAATGGGAGTGAAGGAGTAGGTGGGACTTTTTATTTAAAAATAGATTAGCACAGGGGACTGAACTTGCATTTGAGGAAACGTTAATAAGCCAGCCAGCCATTGTCCTTAATCAGAGACTGTATTTGTAAGTAGAACATGTTGAATCTGTCATGATTGATGACGTTGTCTTTGTTAAAAGGGATGCTGTATCTTTAACAAGACCAGACAGAAACAGTGCAGAATCTACAGTAAATTTGAGAATTGGCAGAGAAACCTTTCTTCATTTTCTATGTATAACGTTTGTAAAATATTGAAAAGAAAAACATCAAAGCCAGGGGGAAATATAAGTAACTCGCTGCTTACATTTTAATTCCTCACCTTTCCCCTCTGGGTGAGTTCCCCCTCCTTTTTCCCCCCTGAATTTAAAATGCTGGAAGGAAAAGCAACTGAGGTCCAAGTTTCAGACGCTGAATTCTCTGCTAATTGAAATTACTGGGCATATTGCTATATATAGTCGATGAAGAGATATGTAGCTTTCATTCAGTGCCTTCAAGACATGTCTTTTTGTAGTCAGAAAAACAGAGATCAATGCATTTTCAAACTGACAGAGGGAACGGATGCTCCTTAGTAGCACATGCTCGGGATCGTGTGTGTACCGTTTGTGCAGAGCAGAGACGCTGAATACTGGTCCATATGCTCCTTGTTTACTGCAATGTTTTTTGCATGTTACTGTGCACTCCGGACTAATGTGAAGGTAAGAGAAGACGAGAAAACAATTTGGCAGGAATGTACATGTAAAACCAGCTGCAGAAAATGTCTACCTTGTGTTGCTGAGGACTTTGGAATTGCTAGCTGAACAGGCATATTATTACAGGTGGTTGTGGAGGCTTTGTTTTATCGTTGTCTGTGTTGCTAAAGCATAGGAGCATGTTTTAATTTTGCAGCATAGTGACCTTCAGTTTTTAACTGCTTGCAGCTCAGGTTCTAGGCTTGTATGATCTGATAAATATGTTTTGTTACTGTCCAGGTAGGCCAGAGACAAGAAGCCAAAGGCTGTTTGTGCAAAGCTACATTGCTGTATATAGGATAAGAATTCCTATACTCTTGTCCCCCATGCATCCTCCAAGTGATGCTGCTTGCATGCTTTCTTGTTGATTACTTGTCTGAAAATCGGGGTCTTGCTGCTGTGTCTGGTTTTGGCTTTGTGTCCTGATTTGTTTCTCACTGAAACAAAATGCTTACAAACAAATTATAAGTAAAGTCCTAAGAAATAAACAAGAGATTATTACTGCAAAGTGTTACTGAAAAATGCCAGCTGGCAGCACTGGTCTCGCAGTAGCTATTAACCAGCGTTTGTCACTCATCTCAACGTTTGCTTGTTCTGTTAATTAATGTCAGAACTTCAATATAAGTTGCTGGATGTATTACCTTCTCTGCAAGTAGGACAATATTAGCAGACAGGATCATTGGCATTGAATTGAGCTCTAAGACAAGCTGTTGGCCAGCTGTGGGAATCCAGTTGCATAATTTAGATGAATTACAGTCCTCAGTCAACATATTGGGGAGGTACTTTCGGCATTCTGGCTTTTTCAGGTTCAGATAAGTGTGTCTGTCTGAGAAGGAAAGCGCTGGCAAATGATGGCTAAACTGTTTTACCTGGAGAAATACTTGTAAAGGATATTTTGTTTTTAAACTGCTTTAAGCATGCCTCTGAATTAAAGTGAGTTTTCTGTATTTGCACTTGTTTGATAATAATGAACTTCACATTTGCTTATTAGGTGAAAATAATTTAAAGGCTATTTGATTACAAAGTATTTTGCTTTAGAAGCTCAAATTCTAAGAATCTGGTCCTATGTATGTGGTCAAAGTCTGTACTGCTGGTTGCTGTACTGAATTGCTAAGCTTTCACAGGTTATTACTTTCTAATTAACTTTTGCAATTCACTTTTTGTGTCTCTTCTGAGGTGGAAGGTGAAAAAGATATTTTCTTTGAATATATGGATAGCAAGCCAAGAAATACAGGTTAAAACTTTTAATGTTGCTGCCTTGTTAAAATACAGCCGTTGTCGTTTCCTTATGCTTTCCCTATAATGTTTTTGGCAGGTTAGTAAATCATATCCACATTATAAGCCCTGTGTTCTGTGCAGTAAATTGTCAATAAAGAAATGTTTTGAGACCAACCATTCTTTATTGTTCATTTCGTCCCCCAGCCTGCAGTACTGTGCTGAAGGTGTTCTACTAAAGTGGGTCTGTTGTTGAGCAATGATTTCTCAGTCTAAATAAGAATAGGTACAGGAGAAATTTCAACATGACTCTTTTTACTGTAATTTCCAAGAGATACCTTATCAGTAAGTACCACAGCAACTGTTAGGATTCTCATGGGTTTAACTTCTGAAATGTTTTTGCTTTCATTCATAAACACAGAAAAAAAAGTGAAAGGTCTGTACTAGCCCAAGTCTGATGATTGTTTGGATAAGATAGCTTTAATTTGTTGGGACTTTAGCTGTTAAATGTCTCTGGAATAGTTGTTTAAGATACAATATCAACATACTGACTGTTGTTTACATGATGTTGTTCTAATGACATTGTCCTCAGTTGTTCTAACTTCATCTAACCCATCTGTTTTCAATGTATACATTGGTCATCTGCTTTCCAAGATATGCACTGGGGTATAATAACATAGACAAACTATAAACTTTGCACATCCCTGGAGGAATTGCCCAAGTATGGCAATGCCACTGACATCTTCAGCAATTCCTAAATTATTTTTTCTGACACAAAAAATTACTTATTAAATAGGAGTTAATTGAAAGGTGCTCCCCATGCCTGGTCAGTCTAAAACGTATTACACAGTGTTTCTGAAGAACTCTGTTGCTTTTAACTTGGTTGGCACTAAAGTAAGCCACAGCTTTATGGGTGGCCAAAATAAATGAAATACATTATAAAACATCTGTTTTGAGTTTTGTATTTTTCCCCTTTTAAATGGGTGGAAAAATCTTAGTGGTTCTCAAATATTTTAGTCTTTAAGTCATAAGATAGAATTAAACTATAAGTACAGGCTGTAACAGGAAATAGATTCGCTTGCCCTGGAAAGTGAAAAAGAAAAGCAATTGGGTCTGTTTCTGATGGCAGCTGCAGTTTATGGCTTTAGAGAAAGCAGATTTTTCAAGTTCAAGGTAGGACTCTTGCTTCTTGATTGCCAGTCTATCTGAAACTACCCGTGTGAAGTTGGTTGGCATATGCAGACTTATAAAAAGAGGTCTACCCCATGCATTCTTAATCAAAGTCTATTTTTACAGTTAACTAAAGAATAGCACAGACCACGAACACGTACCTGCCTGCGTGAATAACTGCTTTTCCCTGCCTGAGCGGAAGCAAAGTCAGTGGTTTTAAAAGGGAGAAAGATATCTGAGAAGTTATGAGCAAAATATCTTTCTCTATCAGAATTTCTCCAGACCTACACTTTAAAAATGAAATTCAGCTTGAATTTTTTTAAAGAAAATAATCTAACTACTGCTTACCATTGCCTGTTTATGAGAGACAATATTATTAAAATACTGTATTTTAAACTCATCTCTTTCTCTTTGTGCATATATACACAATTTTGTACCTCAGTGGAAGTTAGCATAAATAAATGCAGAAGTCAGTGACTTATAATCTAAAGGCAGTGCCTCCAAGATCAGAAGTGTTCTTGTATAAATGTGCCCAAAAAAGTGATCTCCCACGATCTGTGGCAGTTAAATATGTAGTGGTATTTTCCGTGAAACTGAGTCTCAGGAGCAGATTGTAGCAGGGGGCTGCCCAGTGTCAAATGTTTGAAGTTACAATTGTGCCCACTGTGTATTGAAAATACTTTCTGTATTTAAATGCAAATGATTTTAGTGGTTGCCATTAAAAACTTTTGGTTCTTGGCATAGATAAGTTTTTCAAATTCTCTCAGTATTAGCAGTTTTTCTTGTAAAAATATTGGAAACGTTGCAAATATTTAAGTTGCACAGCCTGAGACAAACTTAAAAAACTTTTATTGGCCAGGGTCTTGTTTTTCTTGAAGGTCTGAAAGAGTTTTTCCTTCCCCTTCCCTTTAGGAACAGTATGTGTAGTTCTGATGGATTTTATTGTGAATCTGGGCTGCTATTTCTGGCTGGCAGTTTGAGGGTCTTACTGGAGCTGGTGCTTCTGGGAATTTGGGAAGAAGAGCTGATTTCTTTCATTTGTACTTTAACATGGGACTTGATGTGAGCACTGGGTACCTCATTCTCAGCAGCAGTCAGCACTGGCTTTGGGGCCATCAGAGCTAAATGTAAAGATCATGTGGGTTTTGTTATGAATTCAGATCCATACCCTTTGAAGTGTCAAAAGTTTCCCAGATTAGTTCAGCAGGAATTTAAGGCTGTCTTCATATTAGCAGGTATACTTGCCACCTTACTGAACTGCGCTCCTGCCTGAACACTGGGTTAACTAAGCACCTTTCTTTGTTCTGACTGCAAACTTTGGGTCACAGTGGTGGTGATAGAAGTATTCTACATACATTCCCTTGTATTCCCTTCATACATTCCCTAGCCTATGCTTCAGCTAAAAGATCATGCTAGCCTGACAAATCGTAATCATGATACAATTTATAGCTGAAATTTTGACCTATGAATTGTCACTTTTTGAGGATCTCAGATGATGAAGAGGACCTGTCAAGGGGGGAAATGTTGTATGGCCGGGGCCCATGGAGGATGCTGGAATTTCGGATCCTTTAATCCTTTAGCTTTCTCTGTTTGTCTTCTTGTCCCGCCTGTGTTTCAAAACCATAAGTTATTATCTTAACTGAGCAGCTTCCAGCTGCAATGTTATCTTGTGGGTTAATAAAGGCAGAAGAATCATAGTAATAAATAACAGTGTTTCGTTGCCAAAAGCCATGAAGCATTGCAAAAGCCAACTGAGCTACCAACTTCTATATTTTTACATGCAGCTGTAATTTCTTCCTAATACCTAATCTAAATCTACTAGAAAAGAGTAGATTTTGCTTAGATATTAGGAAAAATTCTTCACTCAGAGGGAGGTGAGGCAGTGGAACAGGTTGCTCAGAGAAGATGTGGATGCCCCATCCCTGGCACTGTTCAAGGCCAGACTGGATGGGGCTTTAAGCAACCTGGTCTGGTGGGAAGCCCATGGCAGGGGGGTTGAACTGGAGGGGCTATAAGGTCCCTTCCAGTCCAAACTATCTTCACACAATTCTGTGAATTCTCCCTCTCTTCTAGTATGTACTAATGATTTCTCCACATAATTGTGTATATTACACATCTCACCACCTGTTCCAAGACTTGTTCTGTTCTTCCAAAAGAAGTCGTGATTCTATGATTCTATGAAAAGAGTTTCTGAATGTTTCAGACTTGGACCTATATTGCCAAACCATGTTCTTCTGTAGACTTATGGTGTTTGCAAATGGGGGATGAAGTTAGGCATTTATAGAGAAATCAAAGAGATTTGGGCTCACAACTCTCACAGACTTCCAGACATGGTCCCTGTTTTCTTGTGCATATTTTCCCCCTTTAAGTCTTCTACCACACACCACCCACTAGCACCTCTTTACTAAGTGAAGAACAGTTCAGAAGTCACGTGAATGGCTTTGATGTAATATTTTAAAAGAAATAAACAAGACTGGCTTCTCACTTTCTCTAATTTAATTAAAAAATTACTCTTCAACTGTTCTACTCAGGGGAAGTTTTTTTAATTGAGTTTATTCCTTTTTGTAAGTCTGATAAAGTCTGACACAGTCTGACTCAGTGTACTCATACCAGCATAGTCATAACAATAAATCAAGTGGCAGGTCAGAGTTCCTCTAGTAATGTAGGACACCAAGACAAAATGTAGGTTAGTACTAGAAAGCAAATAAATTTGGTGTGGAATTTCTACCCTAAAAGATTTGACGTGAGGAATAGGATAATCTTATGTATGTTGTGAATATTTAGTTGAATTTCTTTAATATATTTTGTTGTCTGAATATAAAATGTTTGCCTAGACTATAAAATAAGCAAGACCATGAACTTTATAAGGGATTTGTCTAACAGCCGTGGGATATGGCCATGAGAGCTAAAAACAACTGAGCTGTTTGTATTGCTGTTATCCTTTTAATAAATAAAAAAAATTTTAGTGAAGAGAGAACTCATTGTGATAAAAAGGGGTTACTGATGTCTTGGACAAGTTCCTACAAAGAGAGCTCTCTCAAAATTACAACAGTAATAACACTGCAGCATTTCTTTCTTTTGGTAGCTTGCTGTACCTGTTACTAAAATATACTGCTACTGCCCACACTTATGGGCAGGAAGATAAAGTTCTCATTTATGGCCTAGTTTTTGCAATCACACCAGTGTTGTTAATAGGAGATCTGAATCAAGTCTCACACAGTTCAAACAGTAGTTCTTTCCGCTTAAGAAATGCATTTTTTGAATCCTTAAGGTTGATTTTTCAACCTCTGAAATCAACCTTGCCCAGATTTGCAAGCATTTGTAATGCCTAAGTATGTACTTTACCTCTCCACCCAGCTGCAAGTGTTGATTTACAGTACATGGTCATAACAAGCAATAAACGAAAGCAGTAATTAGAATAAATTAATAACACAGCAGCAGCTCTGGTTTTCTGGATATATAGTAAGATTGGAACTATACTTAACCTATATGCCAGAATAATATTCCCTGAAAGGCAATTATAAATGGGTGAATTGGTACAGAGATGCTAAGATGATGAGCACAGTATAAGGAATTAAATCCACTACTATGATAGAATTCTTTGTGAACATTAAGCAAATACGAATATTACGCTATGGGGGTATGGGGTGCTTTTCTAAATTTAGAAGAGTTGGTCACAAAAATATGGGCTGGAAGATACGGAAGTTGGGCACTCTTCATTCAGAAATTTCTGGATACATGCTAGTACCAATAAAATTATTTCAGTTCTATTTTGTATCTCCCATTTTAATGTGGGCTCATTAGAGCTTATCTGATATGCTATTCTTATCAGAGATATATAATTGGCCTTTTTGTTAAGGAAGAATTGAAAAGATCTAGGAATCTAAACGTATTTAAATTTGTTGGGTTCTTAATATATCCAACTAACTAGAATATAATATCATGTCTCTATTTGACAATTTTATGTTTATATAAAAGTGATGAAAAGTGAAATACTGTGCTGTTAAATCACCACTGATAGGCTTGCCCTGAGTACTAAAGATGCCAGTGCCTCTTTGATTTTTATGAGATTGCAGAGAAATTAGATCAACAATCTTGACAACAATGCTGCATACAAAATGTTGGACTCAGGCAAAAGTAAGGTTTTCTTTTTCTTGGGAAACTCTGTGACTCCTATCACTGTGATGGAGAGAAGTGCAGAAGACTATTAATCAGTGATAGATGGAGCTGATAATAGCTAGCAACAATTAAAGGTTGCCCACCAATGTCTCATGATTAGCTTCTGTCTACATATGCTTCTAACTTCATCTTCCCTCTGTCCCACTTGCTCACACTAAGTTGGATAAAGATATTCTGGGTTCTGTGGTTGAACTAGTGTTTCATTTTCCAGGGCTACTCTTCACAGGTGTGTCCTCTCTTACCGCTACAGTATGGCAGCATATGTATTTTGGACATGCTGAGATGTGTTCCTATCCTGTCCCTCATGTTTTTGGCACAGGGTGAATGTATGAAATGATTGTACCTGCTCTGGGAGGAGGAAATCCCCACTATCTACTTTCCATGCTATCCTTACAGACAGCGAGAGACAAGGAAAGTGTCTTTTGGGTGTAGAGATGCCAAAATCAAAAATAATTTTTCAGTTGTGGACACACACTGGTGAAATGAACTCTGGAGCACATTCAAGCAGTCTGCATTCCACCTGTGTCCCAGTGCCAAAATAGTACGTGATAACTATGGATTAATGGCTAATACAGAAACTCCATAACAACAACATTAAAAAATTACTAAAAGTGTAGCCATCTCTGTTTTCTCAGGGGTGGCTGATTTTTCCTTTATGTCTCCAGAGAGAGCTGAGTGTAAGTGAGCAAAATAGTATAAATTCTCCTAATAACCGTGCAGCTTCCAGAGTTCTTCTGGAAAGACAAGTAGAATAAAATCTGAAATCCACAAAAACAAATCAAAGAAACCTGAGCACAAGCATTTTTTCATTTTTTTTGTCTCATCTTCACCAAAGCAGTAAAACCCTCAAATTTCAAATTGAAATCTCTGAAGAGAAGTAATTGGAAAGGCTTGCCTTCCTTTGATGGCACAAAGGATCATTAAAACCTTAGGAAAGGAGGATTAACTGTAGGAGTAAAACTCCAAAAAGCATTTTCGTCCAAGTTGCAGGAGAGATGAAGAAAAATATGATAGTTACTTCACACATATCTGCAGATATTTTGGACAGGATTTTCAGCTTGCTACAGATTTGTTTTCAAAACTTCAGTTTTCATTTGGAAACAAAAATAAGTGGCCAAGTTTTCAAGTGAGACAGAACAATCATAATTAATCTAGTCTGATAGCGCAGACTGTAATACTATCATGAATTGTTTCAAGGATACATCTGTTGGCACCTGCCATACCTTTTAGAAAAAGAAAAAAAAAAGTTTCTGTTGTGTAATTTCTGAAGAAGAAGAAGCTTTCACAAGTGTATTATTCCAGGGGTTAATCAGTCATTTGCAGATGTATGACATATTTTTAGTCTGAATTAATCTAGTCTTGGCTTCCAGATTTTGGGTCACTTTCATTTTTTTTGCTACATTTAAAACCACTGGACTGAAGTCCACTGGACTGAAGAGTCCACTGCAAAGGCTTATTCCCCCCATGTTGATCTAGACTGGGATGAAGGCATCACCTAATCATCTTTTTGACTAAGTAAATTAATGGTGCTCCTGGCACCTTTTACTACAAAGCACAATTGCCAGCACTCTCACCCCTCACATGACTTGTCTTTTGACTTGTCTTTGAGGTCTTATTGAGCTGTTTCCAGTTCCACAGCAGGCTTCTTAAGCTGTGCATGCCACATGTGCAGCCTCAGAACAGTTGCAGCCCCATGCAGAGGTAATAAATGTCCTAGCTCTCACTAAAGATACCTGTGTGTATGTCCAGGGTTACATCAAGTTCGTCAACTATGTTGCTGCACTGGGAGTTCCTATTCTGGCCTCTATCTACCAGAGTTCCCATCTGCCTAATAGCAGACCCTGCCTCTCTGAAAAGTTCCTGTGAGTAAGGTTTGCTTTCTTTTTTCCTAGACTTAGGACTTTATTGCTGTCTGTATTAAAGAATACATTGATCAGTAGCAGTGACCTGTTCTCTGCACTGTTTACTACAATACCTTTTTTCTGTCATTGCTAAATCTGATCAGTAATTCTCCCCGATTGATCAACATTTAAAAAGCACCAGTCCCTGAGGAGCCCAATAGACAAAGCTGATGAACTGCCCTGTTTGCAATTACACTCTGAATCCTGTCAGTTAGACACTTTTTAATCCATTTAAAGTGTGCTATTTTGATTTTGTTTTTAATAAAATGTCATACAGTACCATGTCAAATGATTTACAGAAATCTAAGTATATTATATCAATATTGCTACCATTGTCAGCCAAATTTGTAATCCCATCTGAGAACAGATAGCATATTAGTTAATTTGACAGGATCTGTTTTCCATTAACCTGCCATTACGTATATTTCTTTCTTTCAGATCTTTGCTAATATGTATTTTATCAGCAATTTCATGTCAATTTCCTGAAAAGAAAAAAAAGAAAGAAAAAAAAAAAAGAAAAAAAAAAGAAAAAAAAAAGCATAAATAGCATAATAGAAATTGCAAGGAATTAAGCTCTTAACCCCAGACCTTGCTCATGTCCCTGTTTAGAAATTTGTCTGAGTACTATCAAAAGTCAGGAACTGTTTTGAAAGGTTGATCTTGCAAAACAGGGATCTCCCAGATAAAATGGAAACTGAAGAGATAAATTATGATGAAAACAAAGATGTGGTTTGTTTTATGGGACCTAGTCCACTGGTTGAAACAGTGGAAGCACTTTTAGGTGCATGCTGCCCTTTTGTTTCACTTATATCCTTAGATTATCATAGCTATGATCAAAGTTAGTAACTCAGTAACTAGACATTATATGAAGCATAATTTTATTAGAAATAAAATCACATTACATAGGTCCTTTAGAAAAGGAAAATGTTAAGACTTTGAAAGATTATTTCATTTCTGCTAGAAGATTCATGAAGAAAAAAACTGAATTCTTGGGAAGAAGTCTAACAACTCATTGAGAGCTCATCAGTGCTTTCATATACTTCTCTCCCTGTGCACTTTTCACAGAATCACAGTGTGGTTGAGATTGGAAAGCACCTCTGGATCCCTCTGGTCCAGCCCCTACTCAAGCAGGGACACCCAGAACAGGCTGTCCAGGACCACGTACAGGTGGTTTCTGAAGAAGGAGACTCCACAGCCTCTCTGGGCAGCCTGTGCCGGTGCTCCATCACCCACCCTTCCTGATGTCCAGAGGGAACCTCATGTGCTCCAGTTTGTGCCCACTGCATCTTGTCCTGGAACTGGGCAACGCTGAACAGAGCCTGGCTCTGTCCTCTTTGCACCCTCTCTTCCAGTATTTATAGACATGGATGACATGCCTGCTAAATCTCTTCTCTAAGCTAAAAAGTGGCAACTCTCTTAGCCTATCTTCACAGCAGAGATTCTCCACTTCCTTGATCATCTTGGTGGCCCTTCACTGGGCTTTCTCCAGTATGGAGAAAGGTCTCTTTTGTACTGGAGGCCCAGCAATGGACCCAGCACCCCACATGTGGCCTCACCAGTGCTGAGCAGAGGGGTAGGATCACCTCCCTCAGCCTGCCGGCCATGCTTTGCCTCATGCAGCCCAGAATACCATCAGCATTGGTATTGGTTCCTTCTTAGCGGTAAGGACCCATTGCTGGCTCATGTTCAGACTCATGCCCACCAGGACTCCAAGGCCCTTTTTTTGGGAGCTGCTGCCCAGCTGGGTGGCCCCCAGCATGTCCTCATGCTTGAGGCTGTTCCTCCTCAGGGGCAGGGCTTTCCTCTTTTCCTTGTGAACGTAATGTTTTGAGATGTTATTAATTTCTTATGAAAACCTGTTTTTTGTAGTGAATCATGTGGATACATTCATATATCTCCTGTAATGCTTGAGTTCTTAAAGGAGGGGAGAGGAAGGACACATACTTGTTTCTAACCATGTGCATAACAGGAAAGTGAATATAAGGCATTTTGCCTTTCAAGCAAGAGAGCAATCTAAAGAACGCAGGTGGTATTCAGCTCACTTAACTTTAGACATAACCGATGTAAACATCTGTATCTAGTGATTTCAGGCTCCCTTTAGTGTCAGTAGAGAGGAATTGTCTCTTCTGAGGCATGATTCATATGACCTAGTTTAAATATCTACACGGGGATGAGATTAATTGTGTCCTGAAAGTGCCAGTTTCTCTCCATTTACCAGAGAGAGCTTAGGTGACTAGCTGAGAAGTAGGTCTCTGTTGTAGACGTGTCCATCTGGTCAAACTAATACCATCCTACAAAGCAGCAAGGATGGGATTGCTAATGTTGGTCAGGCAGTTTTTTTCTCTCTTTTTATATGTAACAGAAGGAAGACATAAAATTGTGGGAGGAGGAGCAAACTGTTGTGAAGGGTCAGCCAAGATGCCCTGGAGATGAGGCAAGAGCAAGAGCTAGTGGGACAATGAGATAATCTGATTTGTTTTCCTTTGTTTTTGTCTCGGTTCTTGCTTCTAAATTACTTAATTAATATACAAAAAATAAGCAGTGAGTAATTGAAGTGAGCTGTTTGCAGCATGTTTCTCTCTTGCCCAGCTGGTACATCAGGCCATTATTTCAATGATGTTCAATTGTTATATTTTATTTTAGTCGCTTAAAATTATGTGAGATCAAACTGAGGAGAACACACTTAGGTCAGACTCTTTTCTAAGAGCTGTGGCGCTTTTGTAGAGTAGGCAGCTGCTGCAAACGCATCAGAAAAAGAGAGATGGGCCATGTACATCAAGTGAGATTTGACTCCCATGTCAGACAGCATGATTTAAGTATTTTTGAGACAGGGGATCTTCCTCTGAGCTTGGTCTCTCTGAAACAGTAAAACTAGGTAACTAGAGAAACCAATTCAGCTTAGCTAAAATAAGACAGTCACAGTTGCCCAGCTGATTGGTATCATAAACCTCAAAAGGGACCTAAAACTATAGGATCATCTCAGGGGTAAACATAGTTAGAAATGCAAGAAGAAAGACTGAGCATGGGTGCAGAAGTGTAAATGTGACCCTAGAAGACCTGAACTGCTTCCACTGATTCACCGTAAAATGCTAATAGAAGTAATGGAGACACTAATGTATCTTAGGGGGATATTTTGTGAGGATTAATTAACAAATATTTGTACAATACGTCCACCGTACATTTGCCATGTCTCTATAAGGGGTAAAATTAGCAAGCAATTCAAGTGTCAGGGACTGTTTAAGATAATTACCAACTTGTCAAAAGTTGTCAGAAGCTGGTTACTAGGGGATTTGTGAAGATCTAATTACCATTAGCCATCTGACTGAAACATCTAGCTTGACCCTGAGATTGCCCTCTAGCTAGATTTAAATGTTGACATGATCTTCTAAACAGATCAACTTTCACAAAATTTTTGACATTTAAGTGAATATTTATGTCACTCCTTCTCACACAGAAAATGCAGTATTTCTCAACCTAAGAAAGAGCTCAGAGTTAAATGCAACCTGTAGGTAGTTGCTATGTAATTGTTTTTAATGGTATTAAGCTAAGGGAGAATGTTTGCTGTCTTCTGTCTTTATGGGAATTCCTACATTTAATACAGAAAAGTTTTAAAGAATTTTTGACAGGCTAATAAATCATGAATGGATGTATTGCTCCCTGTCAGGATGTTTTTTGCACAAAGCAAGATGAAACAAAGATGAAATTTTTGTGTGGTCCATAGCTGGTGGCAAACATAGAATTTCACAGAATTTCACAGAATTTTCTAGGTTGGAAGAGACCTCAAGATCATCGAGTCCAACCTCTGACCTAACGCTAACAGTCCCCACTAAACCATTTCCCTAAGCTCTACATCTAAACGTCTTTTGAAGACTTCCAGGGATGGTGACTCCACCACTTCCCTGGGCAGCCTGTTCCAGTGCCTCACAACCCTTTCAGTGAAGAAGTTCTTCCTAACATCTAACCTAAAACTCCCCTGGCTCAACTTAAGCCCATTCCCCCTCGTCCTGTCACCAGGCACGTGGGAGAACAGGCCAACCCCCACCTCGCTACAGCCTCCCTTGAGGTACCCATAGAGAGGGATAAGGTCACCCCTGAGCCTCCTCTTCTCCAGGCTGAACAAGCCCAGCTCCCTCAGCCGCTCCTCGTAGGACTTGTTCTCCAGGCCCCTCACCAGCTTTGTCGCCCTTCTCTGCACCCGCTCAAGCACCTCCATGTCCTTCTTGTAGCGAGGGGCCCAAAACTGAACACAGTACTCGAGGTGCGGCCTCACCAGAGCCGAGTACAGGGGGACGATCACCTCCCTAGCCCTGCTGGTCACACTGTTCCTGATACAAGCCAGGATGCCATTGGCCTTCTTGGCCACCTGAGCACACTGCTGGCTCATATTCAGCCGACTATCCACCATCACTCCCAGGTCCTTCTCTGCCTGGCAGCTTTCCAACCATTCCTCTCCCAGCCTGTAGCTCTGCTTGGGGTTATTGTGCCCCAGGTGCAGGACCCGGCACTTGGCCTTGTTGAACTTCATGCAGTTGACCTCAGCCCATCCGTGCAGCCTATCCAGATCCTCCTGCAGAGCTTTCCTACCCTCAAGCAGATCGACACACGCACCTAACTTGGTGTCATCTGCGAACTTACTGAGGGTGCACTCGATGCCCTCGTCCAGATCATCGATGAAGATATTAAAGAGGACCGGCCCCAGCACCGAGCCCTGGGGGACGCCACTAGTGACTGGCCTCCAACTGGACTTGGCTCCATTCACCACGACTCTTTGGGCCCGGCTATCCAGCCAGTTTCTAACCCAACGAAGCATGCGCCAGTCCAAGCCAAGAGCAGCCAGTTTCTTGAGGAGAATGCTGTGGGAGACGGTGTCAAAAGCCTTGCTGAAGTCAAGGTAGACCACATCCACAGCCTTTCCCTCGTCCACCCAGTGCGTCACTTTGTCATAGAAGGAGATCAGGTTCGTCAGGCATGACCTGCCTTTCATAAAGCCATGCTGACTGGGCCTGATCGCCTGCTTCCCCTGCAAGTGCTGCATGATGACTCTCAGGAGGATCTGCTCCATGAGCTTTCCTGGCACTGAGGTCAAACTGACAGGCCTGTAGTTTCCCAGGTCTGCCCTCCGGCCCTTCTTGTAGATCTACTGTAACAGAGGAAAAAGAAAAAAAAAAAAAGAGAGAGAAGAAAAAAGGAAAAAAAAAATCTAAAAAAAAAAGAGATATAGGGAGAAAAGAGAAAAGGAAGAGTTTTCCCAACAGCCAGACAGGAAGAGAAGTGGTAGGGGTATCCCCAGAAGGGCATTCCCTCCTTGCTGTCTTCTCCAATGCATCGGGTGTTTCCTGAGTATCTTTTCCAAATGGCTTCATAGTTTACCAGCCTCTTCCTTCTTTCTTTCTAAGCTTTGTGCATGTACCATATTGGAAACAATTAATTACTGTCTAAGGACTACTTTTTATGGATACTACCATCATCCCTAGTACAAACCAAAATCTAGGGTCCAAGGAGTGGAAAATGGTGAGGGAAGAAAAACAAAAGCAATTCAAATGCTGGAAGACAAGAGACAAGGTACAGCAACCAGGGGTGGTAGGTGGCACGTGTCAAAGGGAAAAGCTGGCTGCAGCCTTGCACATGAAGGGCTGCAGAAGCACCATCATGAATGTTGTGCAGATTAAGGCGATGTGTAACCTATAACCAATTTTGTGTTGCGAGGAGAATAGAAGAGAAAGCAATTGTAATAACTTTTCCAAATTAATGACTACACAGACTGCTTAACCCTCAAAGGACAAGGCCCCTCAGCACTGATGTTGCAATTAACTATGTAGAACACCCCCTCATCCCCTCCTCAGGACCCCAGAAGCAATACCTCTTGTTTCTCTTTGCAAACTGTAAACAGCAATGAGTCACTTCTGGGTTTCCCTGGCTTATTCTGATCTTATTTGTTTCAGTTTTATTATGTCTAAATTGCATCTGCCATGACTGTCTCTTTTTCACACATGTACAATCTCTCCACAACTGACATTTGATGCTAGTTCTTGGCTTCACATCAAACTTATCTATGGAGCAATACCTTTCAACACAGTCTCTGATTCCTCCAGTGATATTTTCTCATTGAAATACTGCCTGTTTCTCTTGCAGTGCATATCATTCAGTGGGTACCTTGGGAAACAGCTCAAAAATTGCTACCCTTACTGTTTCAAATCTTCTAGATCTTCTTCCAAGGTTTTATTCCACACTCCCCCCCCCCCCCCCCCCTTTTATTTATTTTTTTTCCTTTCTATGGCTCTCAGAAACTGACTGCTGTACCCTCTGAGACTTTGATTTTATATAGTTAGTTTAAGGCAATGCTATATCAAAACAATGCTCTATCCATGCTACCTCAATGCACTTCTTATTGAAGAAAATTATAACAGAAAGGCCAAGACAATAACAGGTTCTAATTTTGGACCCACATCCATTGTAGGGTGGTTTTTCAGTGCTGTGGTGGTGACCTCACTACAACATTCCCCCAGCCTTCATGTCTAGCCCAACCCTGGGCCCACTGTTTCTTCTTCTTCATCATTTCAGTGAAATGTGCCACTGTGCCCTTTGCCTTTCCCTCACCATACTGGTACAGCATATCACTTCCATTCTTGCATGAGCCTCTAGTAATAGAACACCTCACCAACTGTAAAACATCATCTCGTGTTTTTTAATTTTTCCCATATTCAGCTATTGTTCCCCTCAAATAACTAAGCTCTATTGCTGATGACTTCTTCCTGACCATCCGGGAAGACTTTATTTTGCTCTGTTTAATCTCTTCTTCCAGGGAAGAAGTTTTGTTGCTCTTCTCCCTTTCTTTAACAGGAAATACCAATTCCTGGTTAAATTAAAAATAAATAAACAGGAGGCATTTTCCCTCTTTCTGTAATTACTTTTTGGATCCAAAATGTTATCAGTCTAGAGCAAGAGCAAACCTACAGTACCTATCTGAAAATTTATCAGCTCTTCTTTATATGAAGGTCACTAGTGAATAAAGACTTTCAGGATTGGAGATTTTAAAGATTAAGGCTGTTATGTTTTGTAAGTAGATGAATTAACAGGTCATAGCACTAAGCAGTACACTTTCTTCCTGTCTTGAAGTTTTCCTGCACTTTCCAACAAAGGGACCTTCAGTGAGGCTGAAATGCAACACTCCTAAGACTGATGAAAGGAGATGTTATTGAAAGCAATAGCCCATCAGTGGATCTCAGTGACAACATACTGGATGCTGAGAGTTTGGAAAGACTTAAAAAAAAAAAAAAAAAAAAAAGAAAGAGGAGGAAAAAACTGGAAAAGTGACATAAGATTTCAAAATATAGGCTCCATGCTCCAAAGTACAAACTAAATAACTTATTCTACTGTTGTTCTGATTTCTTGCCCCTTCTTTTGAAGCAGCTGGTACTATTCTCTGCCAGACACAAGTCAATGAATAAGATGATTCATGACAGTTTCATGTTTTGTGTTATAATAGTAATTAGAAAAAAAAAAAAAAAAGACATTGTAAGAGCAGTGCTGTAATTTAATCCCTCAACAAAAGCCTTATGAAATTAAGGTTTGGATACAGGAGCAAAGTATCTCTGGCCTCCATTTCTCTGAGGGATTTTGTAACTTCTGGTATATTTGGCTTCAGTTTATCTTTCTGTTCCTCCTGTTTAAGTGTCTGGCAGAGGGGCTTCTGAGATTTGCTTATCTACCATAACCACAACTGGTTGAAAATACATCCCCAACCATGTAAGAAAACTATTGTATCACTAGGAATATACTGGAACAGGAATGAAATGTAGGTGGCAGCGTGCATGACTTCAGAGTGCATGCAGGTTGAAATTGCATTGAATATTGGCTTAATGACTCCAAATTGAAAATGCATTAAAGACAACCCAAGAAAGATGTTTTTCTAGCTGAGAAATAAGTGGAATTTGCCTTCAGAAAAACATTTCTTCATGTGAAGATCATCCAAACAGTTACAATCTGAGCTATGTTGTTTAGAAATCACTTTAAGTTTCCTTGCTGTTGCTGACAGTCAGATTTTGCTCAGGCTGTTGTGCAACAGCTGTTGTCTTAGACATGTACATGCATGGTTATCTCACATGCTGTGAGATATAATCAGGTATGGCCTGAAAGTAGAGCAGTACTTTGCCTGTGATTTTACCATACGTTCACACACCTGGCTTTCTACTGAAGGTTATTCTGGAAACTTAAATTTAAAGAATTCATGGAGATCTGCATCACTAACTTTCTTCTATGTATAGCTTTTTGGTGCTGAGACTTCAGGTAACTGTGTTTCTCATACTGCATATGAGAACTATACTGAAAGAGGCTCTAGCGTAGTAGTTGAGCTTCTCTTATTTGAGTAAACTTATATTTTCGTGATTTTCCCAGGACTTGGGTAGTTCCTTCTGTCTGGAGCACCCATCTGAAGCAGCAAAAGGAGGAGATATTTGTCAAAGTACTTTTTACAATTGTCTACAGATCATTACAAGAACCCCTTTGTCAGTGCAAATTTTGTCCATCCTTGTTCATTGGCTTTGTACCTTGCATCATCTATTCCTTCTGAATCTTGTTCATTTTACAGCGTTTGATTTTACTGAGTTAGTCTCTCCAGTGCTGGTTTAACTACTTGTATGAATTTTACACCACACATTAGAACATGATAAATAAATAAGCAAAATGTGTGGATGACACTAAAGCACCAAAAATCTTAGGAGCATGGAGAAGAAAAAAATCCCCAAATCTGCTGTCTTTCATGATACAGTTCCATGTAAGGATTTGAGACAAGAAAGCTCTTCTCAAAATATTTATTTAAAAAATGGGTGAAAACATTCATGGTGGAAACAGAAAATTGAAAGGATTTAAAACACCAAAGTGCAAAATTCTGTTCCACAAGAAATAGTAGCAGGTTTGGTGATTAAACAAGATTATGCTACATGTAAGAAAATAATACTTATTAAAATTTTCTTCTGTCACATTCCTAAATCTTCCGAGGGTATTCTAGAGTGTTTTATGTCAATGGAAGCTTTTAAAATTCCTGTGTGTAGGATTGGTTGAGCACTCTCACATGCACACACACCAAGAAGTGTTACAGTATTACGGCCAAAGGGTTGAACTGAGAAATACAGTATCTTTACTCAAGGGTCAATTCTTTTGCTGCTTTTCCATGAAATCATTATGGTTACTTTGACTGAAATTTCTACATCCAGCAAATGTCCAGAAAAGAGAGCTAGAGCTGTGCAGATCCTTACAGTCTTCAAATTAATTGCATTTGTTCTTAAATTAATACAGATGGTACCAGCTGTAATTAACATAATATTTCTATCAGCAGAGAAGAACATCAGGATCAATCAAAGAGCATTCAGAGTAAACAGAAATCTTTCATAGAGAAATTGCATGTGTTTGTGAGTTTTACACAACCTTTCCTGGACCTCGTTCCTTCAGCAAGGTCTATCCTTGTATAGCTCAGCAGTAATTTATTTAGTTATTTATTTTTCTGTAGTGATCTAATCCCAGGACACCTTCTATCACCTTTTATCAGTGAAAACACCTTTCACATGATAGCTAACCACAAAAAAAAAAAAAAAAAAGTGCTATGTGAAAATGAAGCCCAAGTGGTTATTACAGAGAACAGCTGTGAGTCTTTTCAGTTGGAGAGTTTTATCTGGAGGCAGCATTTATCCATGCAGATGGTTTCATGGGCTATGAAAATGCATTAACGTACTTAATGCAAGACATGATGGTATTACAAAATGTTCATTATTTGTCTGGAGAATGTTCATTATTTGAAGGAGAAGAAAACTTGGATGGAATCAAAGCCTTAAACTGTTATGGTGAAAAATGAACTACACAGATCAGCTCTAGAAAATGTTGATAGTAATTGTCTGTGGAGAGAGATTAAACCTCTCCGTGCTAACACACGGAGATAAGCTCCAGTAGAAACCTGGTTGGGAACATCTAGCAACAAGAGCTTATTTTTTACTCAATGTGAAAAATGCCAATTGTTCCTCAAGTCTGAATCCTAGGTCGTTATAGTTTTACGAAGAAGTGCTCATAAAATTAAAATAAGCTCTTCACAGAGATTTCAAAATGTAATGTTTCAATAGGTAAGGAAAGAAATGCTCTACAAACATTAACAATAAGTTAATGTAGAATTAAAACATCTTTTAGTGACTACTTTAATGAAATCCTCATCCTTTCTGTGTCTACAGCACATAAAAATACCACTGATGTTATAGAGCCCTCAAGGTTTTTTTTATTTTTTTTTTTTCCTGCTTTGAGAAGATTGCAAAAGTCTTTGTAGAAGATAACTGTCACTGTAAACTCTGTGGAAAAACAACCCACAGCTCTGCAAAGATTTCCAATAGCACTGGGTGGCTGCTGTATGCTCCAAAGCCCAAGGCTGTTAGCTACACCAGGTTCTTTCCAGCTCTTTGAGTAGCCTAGGACCAAAAAAGCACAAATATAAATGAAATTGCTTTATTGCCCTGCTGCTTCTAGGTTTCAGCTTCTAGCTTATACCAGTTAGAATACTGCCAGAAGTCCCTGTAATATGTAATTTGCAGTATTTTCATTACTTCTTTTTCATACTGTTTTGCCCACTATATTAGATAGAACAAATTGCTGATTTAAGCCTTGAATATTACTGTAACATGCTTTCTATTTTTCATTATTTGGATTGCAACTTATTACATCACCATTTATATATATATACTGCTTCACATAATGTACATGCTGTACTCAAAACTGACTGTGTCTTCTCAGCAGAAAGGATTTGTTCAGGTTCTTTCTGTTTCAAATGCCTGTGATTTCAAGGTTTATTCACAATACTTATTCACCCCAACATGCCTACTTGTTATGCAGAGTGTGTGTAATTCCACGTTCCTAATCCAGAAAACAGAAGCAGTGGGGATTTATAAGCAAAATTGACTTGGTAAGAATGACACCTTCTAAGTCAAGAAAGCTGTTGCTTTGATATATTCCGACTCACAGCTGCTCACTTCAGTGGTGAAAATCCATT
Source organism: Aythya ferina (assembly GCF_964211825.1). Lineage (NCBI taxonomy): Eukaryota > Metazoa > Chordata > Aves > Anseriformes > Anatidae > Aythya > Aythya ferina. Next base: position 6,618,810 of record NC_140296.1, read on the forward strand.
TTTCATTGCTTTTTGCTCCTGTTAGACCTGCTGAGCCAACACAGCTAAATGAGAGTGAGGAGACACCTCTGTCCCATTTCACACGTCAAATGAATTGTTTCCTATGGCAAGTTCCTGCTGAGAATAACAGGGGTCCTGGAGGTGTCACATAGGCACAATCTGAAGTTTGTAGGATTGCTCTGGTGTTGTACCAAAGACCAATGGCAGCCAGTACAAAATTTATTAATGTGGGTGAGTCTCTGAGGTCTGAGCTACGGATAGAAGGACACAGAAAGCGCATTTCCTCTTTGCAAATGGAGAATGTCTGCTTCAGTCAGAGAATAATATCATGATACCCCATAACACCATTTTTGCAGTCACTTTTCTTTTTGTGAAGTCAATATCTTTTGAAGACCACAGTTTCTTCCTTTTTGGAAATATCCCAGTTGTTCACTCTACTTTTAGATCACATTATGTTGTGAAACTTACTTTTAAAGGTGTATATCATAAATCATAAAATATGTTCTAGCTAGATAAGAAAATTGATGGTGATAAACAGTAGTAGCACATAACAGAATTAGGAATTATGAATATTAGCAGCAAGATTTTTACATGATTTCACATGTGTACCTAGTACTTATGCCAAATTTAATCTTCCTTAAAATAACTAATTACTCTACATTTGTAAGGTAAGCAACATTTTAAATTGTCTATTGTTTAAATTGGTAGCTATAGGCTAGGCTGAAAGGCAACTCTAATTGCTGCTATGACTCAGACATTGTAGTAGATAGGCAATTAGGTTTGGTTTTCTTTCAAAGCCTTTTCCAGCTCTGACTTTCTTTATAAGAGAATGTAAAGAAGAGGAAAAAATGCTTTTTTTCCTCCGAACAGTACCATCTAGAGAATAAGGAGCCTGTAGCAGTTTCGCCCTGATGGGCAGCTGAACTCCACCACTACTCTCCGTATTCAAAGGAAGAGCATGAGAAAATATGATGGAAAAAGGCTCCAGGGCTGAGATAAGGACAGAGAGATCATTCACCAATTACTGACTTAGCATAGGGAGATTAATGTAATTTATTGCCTATTGCTGATGGACTACAGCAGTGAGAAATAAAAGCAAACTAAAAACACCTCACTGCTGTCCACCCCTTTCCACCTCCTCCCCCCTTAGTGGTGCAGAGGATTGGGGAATGGGGGCTGTGGTCAGTCCCTGGCACTTCATCTCCGCAGCTCCTTCACAATCACTCTCTGTCCCTGCTCCACATGGGGTCCGTCCCACGGGATGCCATCCTTCCCGAACTGAGCCTGTGGAGGCTACCAACAGGCTGCAGCTCTTGAGGAACTGCTCCCATACGGCTCCATACCACAGGGTCCATCCCCCAGGAGCAAACTGCTCCAGTACGAGTCCCCCACGGGCAGCAGCTCCCCCCAACCCCCCTGCTCCTGTGTGGGCTCCTCTCCACGGGCTGCAGCTCCAGCCCAGGTCTTGCTCCTGCGGGGGCTCTCCATGGGCCGCAGCCTCCTCCAGGCCACATCCACCTGCTCCACCGGGGGCTCCTCCACGGGCTGCAACGTGGAGATCTGCTCCATGTGGGACCCATGGGCTGCAGGAGGACAGCCTGCTCCACCAGGGGACTCTCCATAGGCTGCAGGGGAACTTGTGCTGCGTGCCTGGAGCACCTCCTGCCCTCCTTCTGCACTCACCTTGGGGGCTGCAGGTCTGCTTCTCTCCCAGTTCTCACCCCTTTCTCCCAGCTGCTGTAGCACAGCAGCATTTTTTCCCCCCTTCCTTAACTCTGCTCTCTCAGAGGCCCGACCAGCGTCACTCACGGCTTGGATCTGGCCAGTTGCAGATTCCGTTTTGGAATCATCTGGAACTGTCTCTGATCAGGCAGCTGATGGGCTCTGCGCTCAGACACCACCCCTGCAGCCCCTGCTGCCAAACCCTTGCCATATAAAGGCAGTACAGAACCTAAGTAAAGGAAAACTTTTACTAATATAAGTTAACACATCTATTGAAATACCTTTGATTACAAAATTTAGGACAGCTCAGCAGTAATATATAGAGTTATCTATACTTCTTAAAGCTCATCCAATCAGCAGCTTACTACCTGAACTCTCTCATCGTATTTTTCATTCTATTTCTAACAAAATCTTTTTGATCTTTTTTTTTTTTTTTTTTTAAATAAAGTTAAGATTTTGCTTGCTTTGCCCCAAACTTAAAAAAAATTCTTACTATTCAGCCTAAAATAGTGCTCAGAATAGTTGAATCACCTCAACAAAGTTATTATTTTTCTCTTTTATTTCCTTCTGGTTTATAATTTATACTAACTTTTGATTCTACAAATTCAACTTGAATTCTGAAACTCACATTACCATTGAGAGAGATTTGATGAACTGGAATATTTCAGTCCTTTGATGGCAAAAGTCAGCTTACTGTCCCAGTTACACTCTCACTCAGAATTGTAGAATCATCAGGGTTAGAAAAGACCTCCAAAATCATCTGGTCCAACCATCACCCTGCTACTGATGTCACCCACTAAACCATGTCCCTAAACTCCATGTTCAACTTTACGGTGACCCCACAACCTCCCTGGACAACCTGTTCCAATGCTTGACTACTCTTTCTGAGGAGAAATGTCTCCTGATTTCCAACCTAAACCTTCCCTGGCACATTCTCTCTAGTCCTATTACCTGTGAGAAGAGGCTGACCCCCAGCTCCACACCATTTTCTTTCAGGTAGTTGTAGAGAGCAATAAGGTCTCCCCTGAGCCTCCTCTTTTCCACACTAAACAAACCCAGACTTCATTAAGCAATGCTAGCAATGCCAAGATTTCCTACCTACCAACTCAATCTGATTGCTAGGAGGAGATATATTGAAGAAAAATATTATTTTCATCGCATTATGAGTCCATTTTACTCTAATCACACTTTCCATACAAGTATAGAACAGTAGACTGAATTTTTGATTTTATTTGAAAACTTGGTAAGATGTTTCCATAATTCAGGATGGGTTTAAACTTTCCTGGATTTTTCCAACCATCTTCAATTAAACTGAGAAACCTACGTTAAGACCATAGGCACTGTAAGATCCCTTTGAAAGGAGACACTTGGCTATAAAGGACAGTTTACACTAAAGCAGACACTGGGTAACACCAGTTTTTTTAGCTTGGACTTCTCACTTAAATCTCTAAAGGTAGGTTGAATTAATTAGGCTTCTTATTAAATCTCAGGGTAAATAAAATGTTTCCTTTTCTGAACCAAGATCAGACACGTGCAGTTTCTCACTCTGCTTGTCAATAAGTGAAGTTTGTTAACTCCCACAGTTAGAGGCATTTAAACTGGATTCAGGCACCACCATTTCAGTGAAATGGTGTATTGGTGCCTGCAGCTGCTGTTTATTTATTTATTTATTTTTTGTTTATGTATGCTTTTGTGGAAAGATAGAGCATCAGTCTACATTATGTACCATGTGGCAAAAGGGAAGCTTATAAATAGTAGCTGAATAAGAATCTTGTAAAATGGTATCTCTAGGGAAGAGGATTTACAGGGCATATAACTTTGTTTCTTCTGCCTGTTATGTTTTGCTGCTACTATGAATGAAATATGAAATATACTTTGCTCATTAGGACAAGATGATGGAAAAAGTCTAGGTTCATTTTGTACTAATGATTCTGTGTATCTTTTGCAAGAAATGGATGGCTATCCTCGTGTCTTTTCATTTTGCAAGTGATTTAACAAGTTACATCCTTCAAAAAAGGAACAAGAGATGGCACCTTTCTGAAAATTAACTTCTTTAAAGATAACTAGTTCTTTTTCAGATACTTTGTCCTCTTAAATAGAATCGTAAAATGGAATAACTGGTAATTGAATTCCTGATTAAGGAATAGCCTTTTTTCCCCCATTTGTACTGTGGCTGGATGTGAGATTTTGACACTCTAAAGACGCTAGATACCTGTTTTACTACAACTGTTACTGTCAGTGTTCTTATTGGTGTTTTATTAATATTGCTGTATTACTATTATGCTTTAGTATTTTTAAGTACTTAACTTTCTAAAAAGCAAAAAACAAGCATACTCTCTAATTCACTTGATCTTTCAGCTCAGGTCATGTTAGTTTTAATGAGAATCAACACTTTAGGTATCTTAAGTAAGGTAGCTCCTAATTGCTTGTCATTAATATAGCCATTTTTAGATTTTAGGATTCTTCCTGGAACCTGCATGTATACATGTGAATACAAATAATATACCTTGGCAACTTGGGCTTGGTTTGGAACCAGAATGTCAGTCATTCAGTAAAAAAAAAATAAGAGATGCAGATGAATGTTAATCATTAGAGGAAGACTCAAACTCTTCAGTCTGCAGAAAAGTAGAAAAAGGTGGAAGATATTTGGGTTTCACAGTAGCTTCATCTTTTTTATTGGAATCATAGAATGGTTTGTGTTGGAAGGGACCTTAAAGATCATCCAGTTACACCCCCCATGCCACTGTCAGGGATACCTCCCACTAGACCAGGCACAAAGCCCCATCCAGCCTGGCATTGGGTGCTTTCCAGGATGAGACATCTACAGCCTCTCTGGACAACCTGTTCCAGTATCTAGACAACCTCATAGTAAAGAATTTCTTCCTAATATCTCATCCAAATCTACCCTGTCCTAGTTTAAAACCATTACCCCTTTTTCTGTCACTACAGGCTCTAGTAAATATCTCTCCTTATCTTTCTTACAAATCTCCTTTAAGTATTGAAAGGCTGCTCTAAGCTGTCCCTTGACCATTCTCTTCTCCAGGCTGAAAGAAAACAATCCCTCACCCTGGCTTCACAGATGAGGTGCTTCAGCCCTCTGATCATTCTTGTAGACCTCCTCTGAATTCAATCCAGCAGCTCCATGTCCTTCTTGTGCTGGGGGCCCTCAAGCTGAACACAGAGCTCCCAGTGGGGTCTCAAGAGAGCAGAACAGAGGGAGACAACCACCTTCCTTGCCCTCTTGGCTACTCTTCTGTTGATGCAGCACAGGTTGCAGTAGGCTTTCTGGGCTGCAAGCATGTGCTGCTGGTTGATATGCAGTTTTTCATTCACAGTGCCTTGAGTCTTTCTCTGTGTGGCTGCTCTCCACCCATTTATCCTCCAGTCTGTTTGAGATTGCCCTGACCCAGCTGCAACACCTTGCACTTGGCCTTGTTGAACTTCATGAGGTTGAAATTCATGAGGTATAGGAACTGTGTGTGTACTAATCCACCATGGTCATTTCTTCTTCACTAGAGGTACAACTACTTTTATTTGGGACCTGTTGTGGCCTCAGAGATGAGTCCTGTAGCCTACTGAGGAAACAAAGAAATAAAAGACACAGCAACATGATAATGGAGGAAAAGTGAAGATGGCACTTTCTACCTGCAGGACTGGCTGCTCCATGGCTATTCCATATGATGTACATGGAGGGATGGATGGTCCAGATCACACCATCATCTGCATGCTCTGCATTGACTGTAGATACAGCTGGGCTGTTACTGAAGTTCCTAAATGACTGCAGTTTTCATCCAGATGTTTAAGGAAAATGAGTTTCAGTTTGCATTTCCTGGCTGTAAACTGCTGTGGGCTTAGAGTCACTGAAGAAACCCCACACCTTGTGTAGTGGGGTTGGAAGAGATAGCATCCTGCTTGCATATCAGAACTTGGGAGTTTGGGTTCTTTTTGTGTGTGTGGATTTTTGTTTTCCAAAGCAGAGCATCCTAGAAACAATATATATAGAGAGAAAGATATATATATATATATATATATATATATATATATATATATATTATTTTTTTCTAAGTGATTTTAGCATACTAGCTATGGGTCTTAAGCAAAGATAAAGACTGTATTCCAGAGTTTGGACTTTTGTAATCACCTCTGCAACCCCATCCTCATGCATAATTGAACTAGCCATCCTTATCAGATATCATCTCCATGGTAAAAATAGCCTGGTTGTTTTCCTTCCACAGAGACAATATCCATTAAATTAAATAAAACAAAATAAGTGAAGTCATGTCTAACAGAATTGGTATCACCCAGTTGTACTTGTCCTGTGTAAAAATATTTTTTTATAGAAAGCATTTGCTCTTGCATATTTCTGTGCATTATAAAAGTTAGCTATTGCTGCTGGGTTCACGGCAGGCATTTCAGAATTGAAAGGGTATTTTTCTCTCCTTTATGTCTTCAAGTTGGGTCCTACGGTGTGCTCCCACCTTTAAACTACATATGTGCCAAAGTTCTCCTGGCTTCCATCTATACTGAGGCTGGTGCCACAGGGTTACACCTTTTCAGTGGTTTCCCTCCAGTAACTCAAACAACTGCAGCTGAAACCTGGGGACAGCTTTTCTGCTTTGCCTTGTTCCCCTTTGTATTTACCCCTCCAAGCAACAGTAGGGAAAAGAGGGATACTATTCAGCAGTCATGCAGGGAAAGCTGCTGTCTTCCCACAGTAATGATGGGTTAGTTCAAACTGTTAATGTTTTACATTACAGAATTGCAGTTGCTATTATTAACACTGTTATTCCCAAAGACCACAGATTTGACAGTCTATGTTTGTACTGTATTTGTTTGCCTTATTTAATCTTGGGTTCATGTACTGCAGCACAGAGCTCCAAGAAATGACATCCACAGTAACTCTGGACATGGGATTTAACTTCAAAGAAATCTCTACTTTGCCTACAGATTTCTGTCCCTGGCAAGTGAGCTTTCTCTAGCCTTGGGACACTATTACCCAACTGATAGCCATGTCATGCTAAGGGTGTTTTTTCAGCAACAAACTCAGGCTCTGAGGTAATTGGATATATTGACATACTATATGAGTGTTGTGGAAGATACTGGTGGTTTATCCAGAGAACAGAAGGATGAAGTCAGACATTGCCATCCAATGAAATGAAAAGAAAAAAAGAGAGTGAATTACTTTTAACATCAGATAGAGCAACTGGCATGCATTGACCTCTCCAAAAGTGAAGCCATGAGCAAAGTGTCTTTTCATATGAATGCTTGCACTCCAGGTGTTTATGGGAAGATGAAAAAATTTCTGAAGGATTTTATTTTCCTTTTAAGAAAGGGTTGGGGGAAAATTATCTCAAATTTCTCTATTCTCAAATATTTTATTTTATTTTATTAAAAATCTTCTGTGGATCCTTTTTCTCCCAGCACAGGAACAATTATCTGTCAGCTGAAGAGGTTTTCTCTCCTTGACAACCAGAACAAAGTATCTTGAACCAACAGTGTCTGCTTACCTCTGGGGCAGGATTTGGGACTTGCTGTTGTATGAACTGTGAATGTGTTATTGAGCAGTGCGTATCTGGAAAGCCTTCATCTGACTGGCAGGGCATGTCTGAGCCTTAGAAAAGACAGAGAAGTATTTGGATTGATTTTCATTCTAGTTTTACTAGATAGTCAAGCCTGTATACCCACAGCTATCAAATAGAAAAATGGAGCTCCTGTAATAGTCATTTATTATTATTATTATTTTTTAATTTTTATAAATTTAAACAATCCCTTTTGGATGGATAAACTATAAAGAAGGTTTTGAAGTTTGTGGAATTATAACCATGTGTTGATGACATTGAGAGTCCCAAAGCCTTACATATTGAGTTAAAAGAGCAAACAGCCTGACTGCAGCATTTTGCACCATCAGTCCGTAGGACTATTATTTATTTTTTATTTTTATTTTTGCAAACATATATTGTTTTCCTTTCCTTTCTCCTGTTTTTTTTTTTTTTTTTTTTTTTTTTTTTTTTTTTTTGTGCAGTTTCTTTTCCTCCTGGGCTCTAATCAGATCTCCCTTTGGGATTGTAGTGCTTTTTATAAAATAAGGGAAGGTGAATGGCTGAAATTAATGGCTTTCATAAACACGGGCAGAGACAGGCTGAAGGAATATGAATTTACTTCCAGAGATGTGTTGCTTGGCAGCCTGGAGATGACATTAAAGATGGTGGAATGCAATCATTGTAGTGTAATATTGCGTAAGGGTACTGCTTAGTGCATTGGGAACAGGGATGTGCAGCACAGCATATACTCCTGCCTTACTGTAGTAGGAGCTGAGAAAGGGAGTCTGTGTTTAAGCCAGATCCCCAGTGTGTGCCAATGTTAGCAGTGGCAATTGACTCAGGAGCTTTGTTGTCTATCTGCCTTGTTACTTAATGAGGAGACGAAGGAAAAGAAACTTGGACACTGAGATGGATTTTTTAAATGGAATTTTGCAGATATATTACCTCTTACCTTGCATGTGGCGGTTAGATAAGCCCAGCTCTCTGGCAATTTCTTTAAACCAGTTCCTCAATTTCCTATCCCATCTGTGAAAAGGATGAAGATGCCTTCAGCCTTTTCTGTCATCTATCTAGCATCCTTCTAATGCTTTCATCATTTTTTCTATCCATGCAGGTTTCATATTTCTCTTCTTTTCCCTCCCCAAGGCTCTATTAGTTGTGTCCTGGCTGCACGTGTACTCGTATGAGTTGGCTCCTTCCAATCATACAAACTGGCCGTTGAGTGCAGACTGGGCAACTTTTCAGTCCTTTTTCTGCTTCTCCTTAATTTAATGTCAGGCCACCATGAGGCTATTGGTGGGTGAAAAATTTAAACAAAACCCCAGATCATGAGACACTGTGTCAACCCTGCCTGGAGGAAGAAATTGCTCATCCCAAAGTCAGTGAACCAGTCAGACCCACTGCTTTTGGGCTATGTGTGTTTGACTTTTTCTCCATGGTATGGCAGAGACTGTGGTTAAATGGCAATGGTGCAATGTCAGAACCTCACAAGGGAAATCCAGCCCTGGAAATATGTGTATGAAGTGGTGAGAAGTGGAAGAATTAGATGAAATGAGACACCTCTCAGTATTACTGCCATGCCCTCAGCTAGTCAAACTCTTAATCTCAGTTATTAACGCATGGAAGCAAACAGACTTTAATCTCTTCATTTGGGTTTAAGTTTATAGGTATGTACCTTTCCATTTCTTGCCACAGGGAACAGAGAGACTGTGCACAAGACATGAGGACAGGCTGCCTCTGTGACCTCTCTGCTTCCAGAGCCTCCTGTCTTTCTGTCTCAAAAAGGGAAGAGCTCAAGGGTGACTTTCAAAACCTTTGGCTTTCCAATCGCTACCAAATTTTGGCAGAGTGACAGCATGGAGCTGCCACCATTAGTTTCTTGAGTGTTCCCATTAGCAAGGAAGCCCCAACAGCAGGAGTGCTGAACCCTGTGCTGCCGAGGAAACAGAGAGGGGTTGTGGGAAATTAGGCACCGGTGCCGTGTGTTATCAGGTGAAGTATCTGCTTTTTCTGGCAAGAGTCAAAACATTGACTTTGGCAGCTATGAAGTCATGGGACCTAATTTTCTGTTGCATTGAACTTTGCATAGATGTTTACCCAACAGCTAATGGATGTTAAACCTTACTGTTGGATGCAAAGCCACTTAGCCTTCACTCTACCCAGGTACAAATAATCACACCTGATGTAAGGCAGCAAAGAATTAAGACTGCTGGTTCTATTTTTTTATTATTATTATTTTTAATACAAGAATAATAACCTGCTCAGGGCATACTATGACTCATACTCAATGAAATCACTGGTGCTGGCTACCTAGTAATTTTGAGCTAAATTTGATTTTACACCTGCACTTAAGGAAATATGGTAAAATTGCTAGTGATTAAGTGAAATCAAAAGGCACAATGAAAACCTTATTGTAAGCCTTCATCTTCTTTTGGTTTGCCTTGGTTTTGCCTTGCCCTTTTTACAAAGAATAAAGCGACAGACTGGGCTTGGTTTAGTGTAAGAATCAGCCTGTGTAGTTTCCCAGGCCAGAGCATCAATGTCAGCCTCTCACCTGCTTAGCAGGATGTAAACATCTTCACAACAACCAATAAGAGGTCATCACCATAGCTTCTGAGTTACTTTCTAATATACCATTATGGTTTTGCGCTATCAATCTTTGAGGCAGATCGACTTCCACTTTAGCATGTCTTTTTCTCTTGGACATGTGATAGACTGTGTTTTCTATTTCATAAGTATATACTGCAATTGCTGATAGTGCCATATTTAATAAACTTAAAAATCTTCCGTCTTTTATTCTACCAAAGTATGGTGAGAGCTTTTGTTAAGTGCAATTCAGCCTGAAATTCAGGGACACTGCAAATTTAGGTTTTGAGTGTTTTACTTAAAGACACCTTGATCCTATCAGGTTTTATCAGTTTTAGTGAGCAGAGATTTCTAAGTGAGTGCTAATGGCATTTTTCATCATATGTCAATCAATATTATTGAATGCTGCTCTAAAACTTATCATGACTGAGAATTCAGTTATTATTGTAGACCTTTATTTTAACCCTTAGGGCTTAAACTGAGAATGATGTAATATTACTTTTTTCTATGATGCTACATACTTTGTAACAACTGCATATCTCTTACCATCCATTTATGTTGTATTAGCAGCACCTACATCTACACTTGTATCATCTCGTGGGTTGTTTTCTTTTTTTTCATTTGCATTTTAGCAGAACAATTCAAATAAAACCTACTGCAAGAGAGAGCAAACCCACTTGATTCTGTTTCCACCTGAAACAGCTGTGTTATTTAATCTGTAGCTCAGACTGATGTGTGTTGGCTGATATTCAGGTTATTTACATGATCTGGAATTCTGGTGCCTTCATATCCCACTAATATTTTGCAATCTACTCCCTTGGTGATATCGTAGTTTTTATTTATTTTTTTTTCTGTGTATGTGTAAGTTCTTGTAAATACTGAGAGTGAAAAAAATCACTTTGCATTCTCTCTTGCAGTGATCCTCTATTTCTGCCCTCTATTGACATATTCCTGCTTATTGTCTCCCATTATATCTCTTGATCAGGATACTGGTGTTCCTCTTGTGCAGTCTCATTGTGATGTCTTCTTAATGTAAGTATTTGTACTCCAATTAGTCGCTTCTTCACGCATCCTCATCCACTACTGTTTATAGGTCATCACTTTGTCCCAGACCATTCATATCTGTAATGTTTCAATGGGGAGGAGAGGGGAATGACAGTGTATGTTTTCATCTTGTTTTCTACTTCTGTGGTTGTAGCTTTTGGGACTGGTTGGTTATCTATGTCCTGTGTTTATTGTTGATTTTGAGACTGTACCACCTTGAATAAAAAATATAATTTATACCTTGTGTTTTCTTCAATAGGATGCAAGCAGCAATTTTAACATCTTGGCAGCATTTGGTGATCTTTAACTCCAGAAGAGAGGTCTGAGGAAGTTAAGGGGCCAGTGTGTCTTTTCAGTTAGATCTTTGTTCTTTCAGTGCCAGAGAAGTCTGATAGCAAAAGATTTGTCACTTTCCTTAATTAATGCCATTAGACTGTTTGTTTGTGACTGAATATGTTTCAGAGGTCTTGCAAGGGCAGCTTGCAAGTCAGTGGACTAAAATTCTGATTACTAAAAGCTGCTGCTGAGTTTTTGATTCCTTCTTCTAAAGCATACATAGTTTCAAAGTCATCTTGCCCTTTTCTTAGTCTTTTTACCTTCATTACCTCTCTGTAGTGATGAGAGCTATTGGGAGTCCAGATTGAGACACCTTGTTCTGAGGCTATTTGCAATAGTGCTTTTTGGTTCAAATAACACTCATCATGAGACAAATATTCATAAGGCTATTTAAGCAATGTATTTAGCTTCTTAGACCTCCTAATTTTATACTTAAGGTGTAGGATCTGGTCAAGATGAAAGATCTATGTTCATTTTGTATGCACTTACTGACACTGCAAACCATTCCTGATTGTTGCTGTTATTCACATACAAATAAATGTACTGCTCCCACAGAAGTGCAGAAAACAGGGATGTAAGGAGACCATTAGAGGAGATGTTCTGAATGCAACTTTGCCCTCCATTAGGTCCTTGGAAACTCATCAACATTACTGGAGTACCATTGGGTTTAAATGGCAGCAAAGCTTGATCCAGTGTGGTGAATTACTGACACTCTTGAAATTATTCCTGTCTCTTGTGAGTTCGGCTCTGATTGGGGTGGTGGTACAGGGTGGGGAACAACTGGCTACCAAGTATATGGGGCAGATACCGGCTTTTTGTCCTCTTCCTCGTAGTAGATCTGCCTTGATCTTCCTCTGGAGTGATTTTACTCTATTGCAATGGATACGCCCAATGTTATCCTACATAAGTCCTACAGGATTTAGTAAGAATCATACAGAAGGGTTTCACCCTCTCAGCTGTAGCTTTCACAGACTATGTGGATCTGCTTGCAACTCCCTTTGCATCTGAATTCAGGAAGAGAGAGCACGTGCCCCCTGTGGTGCCTGCAAACATATGCCTCTGTGATAAATTGCAATTGTTAAAGGGAATGATTAGGAACTAGAGCAGATCTTCTGAAGAGATGCCCTCCTGCAGTCAGGAGAGGGACAGAGAAATGCTATTCCTCTTTTCTGTTATTTGGTAAGATACTACTGAATGAAATTAAATTAGTGAATGATGAGGCAGTAATAATGATGGCCTGGCATCACCTTGCAGTTTTACTTATCATAGTGCAGTATCTCTGCCTGATATACTACAGTGAACAAATGTCATGAACAAATGCTGTGATGCAATAGAAGAGCATTTTGATGTAGTCACATAGTAAAAGCATCTCTGCCCATTGCAATGGTCTCTGTCCCAGAAATTACATCGAGCACAAAAAATCATGCAGGACATTTGCATGTGGAGAAAGAAACAAAATCAATCGATGTATTACAGCTGTACATTTACTATAAATATGAACTAGTTTTATTTCTAAGCAGAAAACTACACATGTAACAGTCTTGATGTACTCAAAACCTATTGACATCAGCTGTAAGTTTATTTCAGGAATTTGCCGATGGAGCTCAACAGGGCAATGTAAATGAGTAATGTTGTCATTACAAGATTCTTTCTTATGTAGACTTTAATTTCTACATAAGTTCTCTTCGTTTTTGGGTGGAACTGTATCTACACAGTATTTCATCAATATAAAATCCACAGTTTCTGCAGTAACAACAGCTTAGTGGATTGCACTTCAAATAAGATTGGAGACAATTCATTTCTTCTCACCATTAGGACATAAAAACTTGCAAGTGAGAACTGTTGTGCCCTTTTCCCTTGAACCTGTCTGTGCACTTTACTCATTTTTCATAAAACGTATCAGAAAATGTAAAGCTGTTTATATGAGGCCAAAAGAGTATCATAGTGAAAATCTATATGAGGAATAAAATTCAGGCACTGAAGAGCAAAATATAAAAAGTAACCAGGATGATGAATGTTCTTTTCAGTCTATGCAATCTATTCAATAAATGCTTTGGATGAACTCAGTGGCTCAACCTCAACTTTCTTGTTCTGCCTAAAAGTCTGTGTTAAGGGTCTATTTACATCAGCTCAAAACTGTGCATGTTAAATGTGGGTCAAGCCATATATTGGCTGTAGCCCCAAGTCCCTGTACACTATACCTTCAAATTCTGTATCTAAACTAGGTTTCCCCATTGCTAGTTTGATGACTGCTTTGGGAGTCAAAGTAGAGCATAAGTAATTACAGTAAAGTTTGACCCTGAATGATGAGTCCTTTCAAAACTCAAGAGATAAAAGAAAGGGGAAAAGAAAATACATGTTTCAAAGATAGAGAAGGCAATCCAGTAGCTTCCACTTGCCTAAAGTCACAGAGCAAGCAACTGTTTGAACCAAGAACAGAAGCCTGGGGTTCATGACTCTGATGTTGAGTTTAAATTATGTTTAAGTAACATGAGCTCATGGGAGTTGTTAATCACTTGTTTCTCTGTCTCCCTGCTTTAGGGTCCTAGGATATTTAGAAAATAAAATAAAATTGATACTCAGCAGGATTATAAATTAAGTGGCGATTGCATGGCAATTAAAGAACTGCAAATAAGATCTTGCATTGCAGCAGCTCTTAATGAACTGTGAAAGATCAGGGAAGTACAGATGGGTATGTGAAAGAAGACATGGTCTTTTTTTGGTTTTGTGGGGGGGGGGAAAGAAGTCAAGAAAGCACATAGAAAAGGGAACTCTAAACCACCTTGCTGTAAAGTACACTGAAGAAGTTATTTTGGTGAATGATGACCTTGTTATGTTGTCAGGGTTTGGTTCAATTTTGAAAACTAAGTGTGACCATAGGTCAGTAGATCTGCCAAGGTTGCCATGTGCATCCCACTTTTAACTCATGAGGGCTTCCTGTATTTTGTCCTAACTTTTCTTTACTATCTTTTTCCTCTCTGAGTCTCCTTTTTGTAAGAATGGTTGATTTTCTGTCTTAGGAAATGGAAATGGTCACTAGCTAGATTCCTTTTCGTTATTATTTATGTGAAAATGAGTTTACACTGGGTGTAATCACTGATGAATATTCATGTGATCTAGTACCTTTGAGGAATTGCTATCCTGCTTAATCGTGCTTTGGAGCTTGTGATCCTCTTTCCTGTTGATAATGCTTCTTAGCATATTTCCTATTGTGGAGAGATGGATCCACTCCATCTGAGCTTATGCTGAGCTTATTTAACAATATGGGACACTGCACAGAAGTGGGATATGTTTTCACTTCTTTTGAGAGCTGAGGCCAATGAGATGCCTGTTGTTGCCTCTGGGAAGCTGATAAAATCAAATATTCTGTGATGCTGGGAAAGCAAAATAAGCATACTTTTTTTTTTTTTTTTTTTTTTTTTTTTGTCTATTAGACAGGAAGACTTATTCAGTTTTCAAGACAATGTCACCTTCAGCAGCCACTTTCCTTGTCACTCAAGGCACTCCCCAAAAGCAGGAGTCCAGCCATTCTCCAATTTCAATAATTAATCTTTTGTGCAGGGGGAATTAAGCAACGAGTACTGAAAGAACTTGCACCAAATCGTATCTCGCTCAGCCTACTTGTGCTAAATACACAAAAGAGCCTCTGTGCCCCTTGTCTCTGATTGCTCTCTGAGAAGTAATAAAGCTAATTGCAGTCTCTGTCTGTATCCTCTGGAAGTTTCCCCATCCCTGTGTGCACACATTGGCATTAAGACATGGAAACCAGAGCTGGGGTTTAGTTTCTCATTTTAAGGACCTGAATACAGTGACTAAATATCTATACTTCTGTTCAATGGTTACCCTTTGCACTTAATGGGGCACAATGTATTCTATACTAATGTTTCTGGAGATAAAACAGAAACGAACACATAAGGACTAAGGACTTTCAGCGTTTCTTACCATCCTTGAAACTAATCATTCTTCTTGTTCTTCTCAGTATATTCTCTGTATTTATTTTTTCTGTCATTTTCTTCTTAGAGGGCTCAGGCTTGCAAAATGACTCTTATATGGGCAAATGTAGATTGCTTGAAGACACTTGCTTTATATCTCCCTGGGAATATTGTAAGTGTAGGTACAGAAACGCGGTTCAAACTTTACTTAACTGAGCTCTACAATGCAATATCTTGAGAAGAAAAAAAACAGATGCTACCTTGGTTATGTTCTCATGTTACTGTTGTGCAGTTTCTTTTCTTGTGGGCTTGTTGTTTACACGTAAGCATCTTTTGTGCAGCTGCATCATAGCAGCTATTTTATTTGTTATGTGATGTATCACTGGTGGGCAAAGGTGACTTTTGAGAAAAAAATGCTACTGCTTCAATTTGTCTTTCCAATGGCAGCTGCACAAAAAATATATTACAGTATGTCTTAAAACCAATAAAACAAGGCAATGCAAAATTTCTTTCTGTGACTGTCGATCACCTTTAAATCCGTCAGTGTTTTGTGCAGACGCTTAATCAATGACCATCTAGAGATGAATTAGTCCATTGTATTTATTCTCCAGGATTTGTACAGTCTCCAGACACAGGTTAGTCTTTTAGGGCACAAGAGCATTGGGGAGGTGATGCTGGGAGTGTGCCAGTGCTGCAGGGAGTGTAACAGGAGGGGGTATGTATGTTCAGCTTCAGTCTTGCTTAGGGTACATTTGATTTCTTTGGTAATCAGAAAAGGAGTTTCTTCTACTTGTGATTCTGTTATTTTGAGCTTTGGTGAAAACTGGAGGGTTTTTTGACAAAAATACTCTCTGCATAATTATTTTTATTTTAGAATCCTTAAAGGAGTTACAGATTTTTTTTCTTGGAAAAAAAAAAAAAAAGTAAAAAAGAAAAAGATTTATTAAAGTACTAAAAATGAGAATTTTTGAAAATGTTTTTAAGCCTCAATATTTTTGAGGATTAAGAAAAAATATTGCCTTTGCAGCTAATACTTACATGTACTCATCAGTCATCTTTTTTTTAGGGTTATTTTTACTTCATATCTATCTGTTAAAAGAGTGTGGAGAGGTTAATGGCTGTGATATATACCTTATTTTTACATAACTGACTTAATTTTTTTCTCACCTTTAAAACTGACTAATCTTAGTCTTCTGAATATTTTAGGGCTAGGCTTTGCAATGCGTTGTTAGTATCCTCATGGATTATTCCAGTTTGCTTTTGTTATAATCAGATTTTGTAAACAGTAATCAGATTTTGTAAAAATAATGTTATTTGATTTGACTCTAAATGTAAATGTGTCTTTATGGTATGGAAGGCAGAGAAATAAACAGCAGCATAAACTTCTGTTCATGGAGTAAGACTAAGACCATTCTAAATCTTCCCTCTCTTTAGTTCTGCTTGGGAGATAATAAGATAAATCATAACAACTCCCCACTTTGCTGTAAGATATATAGGAATCAGAAAGAAATGACTTCATCTCTAATAGCTTTATCTTGGTATAAGATAAAATTAGATTCCCCACTGTAATGCTATAAAACTGTAGAAGACCAACCAGTATCTTCTGTTTGTAGTTCTGCTCAACTTTTTATTCAC